>NC_023749.2:39974497-40274497 GCF_000499845.2 Phaseolus vulgaris
TGTAAATTTGCATTTCATTTTGATTAGCATTAGGGTTGCATTATGGTCCTCTATAGCCTATAAAAAGAGGAGCCTACACCTTGTATTTTCAAGTTTATTGTGAGTAAAGTTATGCTGCCATTTTGTGCCAAGCTTTGCTTCTCCCTAGAACTCTAGGCTCTAAACATCACATCCTTCACCTTTCCTTGGGTTGGCTGAACTTCCCTATGTTCATACCTATCATGCACCTTCAAGATCAACATCACTCTTAGGAGGATCTTGCACACACACATCCTTGGCTTCCGCACCATCTCTTACATGATTCAAGAAGAACTTCATGAATTTTGCCATCATTTGGTATCAGAGCTTGGGTTCTTCAAGATGAGTTGCTTTTAGTCTTTTCATTTTTAGTTCTTCTTTATTTCATGTTGTTCATCTTATTTCCATAATTGTCTTGCTGTTTTTTACATTTTAATTTGTTTTGGTGTGCTATTTGGAAGATCCAACCGGTGCACTTTTGTTCAATTGATCTTGAACAATTTCTTGTGCAAATTGTGATAGGATTCCATACACCTTGTGATCCGGTCGGTCATCGATCGTCGATGACGTCAGCAGAAGATGACCACGTGGACCACTCGCGGGGTGACACGTGGACCAGGTGACAGATAGATCGGGGTGAACGTCATCGGTTGTCACTAACCAAATGACCACCGACAGATCAGGTGGCAGCGAAGTCAGGGGACAGACCACCCAGAACGGTGATCGGTGGTCAGTAACCAAGTGGCCACCAACAGACCAGTTCCCAGATGAACGCCTGGGGGCAGAACGCGAGAAGCAACAGGGCAACGATCAGTCATCAGGTGCATGGTCATCGGGGTCCCGTGTTACACGCAGTTAAACTGGGACTGAGGTTCCCAGCGAGAGCGTTACGCATAGACCTCGCATGAGCACATCTCAGGGAATCGTGCACGAGAGTGGCCTGAGGGAACTAGTAAGCCAGTCGGTGATTGGTGATTCCCTCAACCCGTTACGTGCGCCAAGCGCAGAGACGCGCAGACACTCACGCTCTACTGATTCTGGAGGTACATTGTCGCAGAAAAGCATAACAGGGTTCTGACACATGCGAGAAAGCATAACAGATACAGGCAGTGGCATAAAACAGAATCAGGGGAGAGGAGAGAAAAGGAGAGCAAGAGTTTTTCACACACACTACTAGTTTTTCTGATTGGTGGTTCTGTGATCTAACTTGATCGTCGGAGTGCAAACGGCCGCTAGAGGCGCCGTCTGTGTGTTTTGCAGGTCGCGTTTGAAGATCCTAGAGAAGGTTCTGAGGGTGATCCTGCAGATAACTCAGTCACGTAGACGGGGCACAGAGAGCTACGAAGCGATTCCTCCGCGTTCGAGTTGTAGGCAGGATCATTTGGCGCCCACCGTGGGGCACGAGTGAATCGTGGTCCCATATACACCACAGTTTTTGAAGCTTACCAAAGTTTTACCAAGTTCTTTGCTGGGGAAAGATGCCAAGAAACAAACAACCATCACCTGCGCCATCTGCTGACGAAGGAGCTGTGACAATGGCGCAGGTCCTGGAGATGGTGCGCACGCTGTAGAACAACGCCGCAGCATCGAGAGTCGAACAAGAGAGGATGCAGACGGAGTTGGCTGCGTCGCAGAGTAGGAATGACGAGTTGAATCGCGTCAATGGAGAGCTAAGGAGGACGTTGCAGGCACAGAAGGAGCGCGCGCTTGAAGAAGGGGTGTTGAGGCCACCGTCGCCTCCAAGAGCGTTCCCCATGCCATTCTCCCCTGAAGTCATGGGAACCATGGTGCTTCCCAACCTGATGGGAGTGAAGGCGTCGTTCACAGGGGTAGAAGATCCGGAGGCGCATTTGACGGCGTTCCACACCCAGATGATGCTGTCTGGGGGCTCAGACGCTGTGTACTGCAAAATGTTCATGAGCACACTAAGCGGAATCGCCATGGAGTGGTTCGTGAACTTACCAGAAGGACATATCACGTCTTTCCCTCAGTTTTCAAAGCTTTTCACTGAGTAGTACATCGTCAACAAAGCACCCGCAGTGGTGTCATACGATTTGTTCGATGTACGACAGTACCAAGGCGAGTCGCTGAAGGACTACCTCAACCGCTTTGGAGCACAAGTGGTTAGACTGCCAAGCAAAGATGAGGATATGCTGGTGCACGCGTTTAAGAAGGGAGTGCTGCCTGGCCCCTTCAGTGAGTCCCTCATCAGGAGCCATCCCAGCACCTTTGCAGAGATCTGACGACGCGCGGTGGCACACATAGTGGCAGAAACAGAGGTTTCTGAGAAAAGAGGGAGTGCTGCACCACCAAGACCGCGTGGAGGGCAAGGGAAACCGCAGCAAGCAAGGGTGCATGAGGCCAAGGAGGGGAAAAAGGTGCGGGAAAAACCTCGTCCCTACGCACCAGGCAAGGACCAGGGCAGAGGGCGTGCAAGGGAGAACAATGCACCCCCAAGATACAATTTCATGGTGGGATTGGCGGATCTCATCGCCCTTCCTGCTGTAGCAGCGAGACTATGCGTACCGGAGAAGACAGATAAGGTACTTGGTAGGAAGAAGAATGAGTGGTGTGAGTTTCACCAGGCCTTTGGCCACACACTCCACTCCTGTTTGGCGTTGGGACACCAACTGGCAGAGTTGGTGAAGTCTGGATTCCTGGCAGATTACCTGCGTGAGCCGCAGGGTGATCGCGCGTCGGGATCCCAGGCTGGAGAACAGCAGCATGAAGTCCCTGTGCACGGTGAAGTGCAAACAATCACGGGAGGCTTCTCTGGTGGGGGATGCACCGCGTCACAGAGAAGGAGGTACGCTCGATCAGTTATGGCGGTAGACTCGGGAGACGAGAGCCATTACCCTGAAGTAGATATTGTCTTCAGGAAAGCTGACCTACGGGACGTTGTCCCGCACGATAACGACCCTGTGGTCATTTCCCTCATTACGGCAGGAAGACGAGTGCACAGAGTGCTCGTAGATCAAGGAAGCTCGGCAGACGTCATGTTCTGGCCGACGTTTAACAAGTTGCAGTTGTCCCCTGATCAACTAAGGCCGTATACCGGGTGTCTCTACGGCTTTGCAGGGGATCAGGTAGAGGTGCGGGAGTACATTGAGCTGAGGACAACATTCACTGATGGAACGACAGCCCGCACCGAAAGGATAAAGTACTTGGTGGTGAATGCCCCTTCTGCGTACAACATTTTGTTGGGGAGGCCAACCCTCAATAGGTTGGGCGCAATACCATCAACGAGGCACATGAAGCTGAAGCTGCCGTCCATGGAGGGGACCGTAATAACCATCAAGTTGGATCAGGCTGAGGCTAGACGTTGTTATGACAACAGCCTAAAGCAGAAGAGAAGTGTATGTCACGTCACCACGACACCACCACCAGGTGTGCGCGAAGAGCGATCGGTGGTTAGGGAAACACAGGGTGCTCAGAGGATGGAGAACGCTACGGTGGGGGGCTCCCAGGTAGCTCAGGTTGAAGTAGAAGAGGAAGGCGTGATCGCTCCTCGCGAGTCAGGGATCGCGAGGGCGGTCATCGCCAATGAGAGATGGCCCCACCCAGCTGAAGGATGGGTCGAAGTCGACATAAGGGGGGAAAAGTTCAAGTTGGGGGGATCCCTCGTTGAAGAAGAGCGAAAGCTGATTGTCGGTGTTATCGAGAAGCACATGGGTGCCTTTGCATGGTCGGCGTCCGACATGCCAGGAATAGACCCCGATTTCCTTTGCCATCGTCTGTCAATGGACCCTAAGGTTCGACCTGTGCGACAGAGGCGAAGGAAATTCAACGAGGAAAAGAGGAAGGTGATCCACGACGAAGCGCAAAAGCTCCTTGCTGCAGGGCACATCAGGGAGATCCAGTACCCAGAGTGGCTAGCAAACGTGGTGCTGGTGCAGAAGTCAAATGGCAAGTGGAGGATGTGTGTGGATTTCACTGACCTCAACAAGGCATGCCCCAAAGACTCTTACCCTTTACCCAGTATAGATGCCCTAGTGGATAGCGCGTCAGGGGGAAAGCTACTCAGCTTCCTGGATGCGTTCTCAGGATACAACCAGATCAAAATGCACCCGATGGATGAATGCAAGACCGCGTTCATGACTGAACGGTCTTGCTATTGCTACAAGTTCATGCCATTCGGACTAAAGAATGCGGGGGCTACCTACCAGCAACTCATGGATAGGGTGCTCTCGCCCATGCTGGGAAGGAATGTGCATGCATACGTAGATGACATGGTGGTCACGTCCCAAGAAAAGAAGCACCATGCAGCCGATCTGGAGGAACTATTCACCACCATCGCCAAGTACGGGCTGAAGCTCAACCCTGAGAAGTGCATTTTTGGCGTGGAGGCTGGGAAGTTCTTGGGTTTCCTCTTAACAGAGCGGGGAATCGAAGCTAACCCAGAGAAGTGCGCGGCAATCGTGGCAATGAGGAGCCCGACGACAATGAAGGAGGTGTAGCAGCTCACCGGTCGCTTGGCAGCCTTATCCCAGTTTATGTCTGCTGGAGGGGAGAAAGGTCATCCGTACTTCCAGTGTCTTAAGCGCAACAGCAGATTCCTTTGGACACAGGAGTGCGAGGAGGCCTTCATCAAACTGAAGGAGTATCTGGCAAGCCCACCAGTCTTGCGTAAACCTCAGGTAGGCATCCCTCTTCGTCTATACTTCGCTGTGACGGAGAGAGTAGTCAGCTCAGTCCCGGTGCAAGAGCAAGATCAGGCCTAGAGGCCTGTGTACTTCGTGAGTAAGGTGTTGCAAGGCCCTGAAACAAGGTACCAGACCCTCGAGAAGGCTGCCCTGCGGTGGTATTTTCAGCAAGGAGACTCAGGCATTACTTCAACAGCTTCACAGTGGTGGTAATGACAGATCTGCCCATCCAAAACGTGCTGAAGAAACCTGACGTAGCAGGAAGGATGGTCAAGTGGGCGGTGGAATTGTCAGAATTTGACATTCAGTACGAGCCCCGAGGACCGATCAAGGGGCAGGTGTTCGCGGACTTTGTAGTTGAGCTGTCGTCGATCGCGACACCTGCAGAAGGTTTAGATTTTCGATGGGTGTTATCGGTGGATGGCTCCTCTAATCAGCAGGGGAGCGGCGCTGGAGTCATTTTGGAAGGCCCAAACGGGGTACTGATCGAGCAATCCCTCCGCTTTGCCTTCAAGGCTAGCAACAATCAGGCGGAGTATGAAGCCCTGATCGCAGGAATGTTGCTAGCAAGAGAAATGGGAGCAAGAAACCTGCTGGCCAAAAGCGACTCTTTGCTAGTCACAGGGCAGGTTACAGGGGAGTTCCAGGCAAAAGATCCCCAGATAGCAGCCTACCTGGAATATGTACAGCTCCTGAAGACGTCCTTCACAGAGTTTGAATTGGTGCACGTGCCAAGAGAGCAAAATGCCAGAGCAGACCTGCTTGCCAAGCTGGCCAGCTCAGACAAGGGGGGGAAGCAGAGGACCATCATTCAGGAGACCTTGAAGGTACCGCGTGCGTTCGTGTCAGACAACCAGGTACTTCATGTGTACAAATCAATGGAGCGTCTGACGATCGGTCATCGGTCGTTGACTCAAGAAACGTTGAAAGCGCCGAGGGTGAGAGCGCGACCGTCGAAAATCGATGAGTCGATGGAGGTCTGCGCGGTGAAGGAACTCGACACGTGGATAACACCGTACTTAGAAGATGGTGTACTCCCACTTGACGTGGCAGAGGCAAAAAGGATAAAGAGGAGCTCAAGTAAGTTTACTCTAATTGATGGTAACCTCTTTAGATTTGGATTCTCTCACCCTGTGCAGATCTGCGTGCACGGCGAGCAATGCACCAGACTCATGTCTGAGCTGCACAAGGGGGTGTGCAGAAGCCATGTAGGTGGTCGCGCTTTGGCAAGTAGGATACTCCGCGGGGTACTACTGGCCAAAGCTGAAGGAAGACTGCGTGAGGTTTGCTCAGCGTTGATAACAGTGTCAACTTCACGCGGACTGGCACAAGGCACCTCCTGAGGAGTTGAGGTCCATCCATAGCCCGTGGCCATTCCACACATGGGGGATCGACATCCTAGGACCTTTCCCCCTGGCGATAAGGCAGATGAAGTTTCTCATCGTGGCCATCGAGTACTTCACCAAGTGGGTGGAGGCAGAACCAGTCGCACACATCACCGCACAGAAAGTCGAGCACTTTGTCTGGAAGAACATCGTCTGTCGCTTCGGAATACCCAAGAAGTTGGTCTCCGACAATGGCACCCAGTTCACGAGTCACCAGCTGAGGAAGATGTGTGAGGAGTTAAAGATACAACAAGTTTTCGCTTCAGTGGAACACCCACAAACCAATGGGCAGGTGGAGTCGGCCAACCGAGTACTGCTCAGGGGGCTGAAGCGAAGACTAGACAAGGCTAAAGGAGGCTGGGCAGAGGAGGTCCCCAGAATCGTATGGCCCAGTAAGGCTCTTAGTTTGAAACCCTTCTCACCCCAGGAGTGAGGCAGGGAATGAACGACCCAATCTGCCAAAGGGTGATGACCTTGGTGAAGGTAAGAGGGGTTAGCGAGAAACACTTTTCTTTCCCCAAAACGAGGCATCACCTCGAGCGATCGATGTCAAAGTCCTCTATGCACTTAGCGCTAGAGCGACAGAGAAGCTAAGTGAAGACCAAAGAACGATGACTGATGAGTCGTCAGTGATTGGCTAGTGGCACAAAGCAGCGCACAAGAACTGTTAAACACAAACCTAAGGGAGTAGCTAGTCGTGATCAAAGTAGAGGCCAAGATCGAAGAGTACAAGATCGCGCTAAACCTAAGCTAGCTAACAGTTAGTCGTGTGCATAAAGAAAGGTGAAGCTCAAGAAAATACAAGAGAAGAAGCTTATAGCTGAAACGAGTATGTATTCACACCAAGTCTTATACAAATTCCAAGTACTAAAAAAGTTGTGCAGAAGTATAAATTTCCAAAAAAGATAGGAGCTCAAGGAGGAGGGGTGAGCTTTCCATCTACCACTTCGTGATAAATGCTGAATTGCGAGAGGTCCAAGTCTGGGAGAACGCATCGGATCTGCTTGAGTGCCAGCTCGAATCCGTCAGTAAGGGCGTCAGCACCCACGTTCATAAGATCGGCTTTCTCAGCCTCCAGTTTTTGCTTTGAGGCCTCCGTAGCATTTTTCTCGGTGGTAAGGGCAGCAAGGGAAGAGGCAGCTTCTTCCAATTGGCCCTTGGCTTCAGACAGTTTGCCCACCACCTCCTCAAGCTTCTTCTCCCCAGCAGCGGCCGCTTCCTTGGTGGACTCGAGCTCCCCCACTAATTGAGAGTTCAGTTGGCGTAGGGAGGAGGTCTCGGCCCGCAGCTGCACCACCTCGCAGTCCAGAGAGTTGACGGTTTGCCCCATCAAGATCTCAGTCTTGATGGTCTCTTGGACCTGCGCTAGGTACTCCCTCCTAGCTCTTTCCACCATGCCCCGCATCAGATATACGGACCCTTGGGTAGCTTCGAAGTCACTTCACAGTGACTCCTTGTCATGCTCAAGCTCCTTTACCCTCTTCTCCAGGGCTATTTGCTTGCGGTGCTGGGTGGAAAACTCCAAAGAAAGCACCATCTGTGATGGAGGAGGGCCCAAGCTCACCACACGATGAAAGTCAAGCCTCCAAGACTAGACGGTCTAGCCAATGATGAGGAGCGTCTAGACTCAAAAAGGAGCGTCTAGCCCATGAAGAGGAGCGTCTAGGCCATGATGAGGAGCAGCTACATAAGGAGCGTCTAGGCCATGATGAGGATTCCTTCTAGACCGTCTAGCTTCACATACACATGGGTCAAAGCTACGGTTTTGGGAAGAGAAGACCTTTGTAATTGTTACATAAAGGCCCATTAGGGGTGCTTAGTAATTATAGTAGTGTAGAAAGCATATTTGTGTGAACATTCTAGAAAGACCATGGAGGGGGGGTGAGCATAAAAACTAGACACACCCCTCCCCATGTGCTCATTTGTGCACCCATGTGCCATGTGCACCCATGTGCTTCACATTTACATTTCATTTGGCTAGCATTAGGGTTGCATTATGGTCCTCCTTAGCCTATAAAAGGAGGAGCCTACACCTTGTATTTTCAAGTTTAATTGAGTATTGTTATGCTGCCCATTTTGTGCACTAGCTTTACTTCTCCTAGAAATCTAGGCTATAAACTTCAATCCTTTCACCTTTCTCCCTTGAGCTGGCCGAACCACTCAAACATCACACTCCTCATGCACCTTCAAAGCCAACACAACTCCTAGGAGGGCTTTGTTTCACTCACCCATTGCTTCCGCACCCTATTTTCTACTTTGATTCAAGAAGAACACATGAAAATGCCATCATTTGGTATCATGAGCTTTTGGTTCTTCAAGATGAGTAGCTTGGTCTTTTAAATTTTCAGTTCTTCTTTATTTCATATTGTCATTTAAATTCCATACTTGTCTTGCTGTTTTTTACTTTTTAAGTTGTTCTTGGTGTGCTTATGGAAGATCCAACCAAAGCACAATTGTTCAATTGATCTTGAACAAATTCTGTGCAGCTTGTGATAGGATTCCTTACACCATTGTGTGGCTGTTTTTCTTTTAGGAAATTGAGTCCTTATTGCTTTCTTATAATTGCTTCATTTTATGCTTTGAGTCTTTATTTTCTGAATCTATAAATGTTGTGTCAAGTCATGTGAATCCATAATTGTCATCAATTCTTAGTAGTCCTATTTTTTTGGCTTGATTGTTTCTTGTTTTTGGGTCTCTTTATATTGCTTTAATCTGCTGTTATTTTGATCCTTTGGTGCTTTTTATTTTTAGTTTGAGTTCATAATTGTGTCTTAGTTCTTACACAATTTCCATTCTTACATTTCCATTGTGTTAATTTTGGTTATCTTGCTGTTTTCTTCCAGTTTTCCAGATTTCCCCTGTATCATCTCTCTGTTCTGGGCTGTTTTGTTTTAAAAAAATATTTCCACCCATAGGAAAATTCTGATTTTCTGGAAAATGCAAGTTTAAAGTGTTATAGAAAAGACAAAAAAGAATGAGGTCAAAAGAAGCAACAGAAAAAAAATGATAAATCTTACAAAATCAGAGTGCAAATCTTGAGCGCTCCAGCTGGCCGGCCTAACCGAACACCAATTTTGCAAAATTTATTAAAAAAAAATGGTGCATCCGTTTTGAGTGAATCCAAAGACAGATTTTAGATAAGATCCTGAATATCTTGCATAACAAATTTCAGAGCCAAATTCCAAAAATACAGATCAGCATAAATCGGGGAACAAACACGTTTTCTGGCCCACAACATTTTCCAGTGGTGCTGTTTTTTTTATTTCGTCATCTAATCTAGTGCTTTTCTTTAGGTATTCCTTTTGTGTGCCAACTTTTATTGAGTACCTTTAATTGTTTGCTTTATTTTCTTGAATCTCTTTCTAAGTTGTCATATTATAAATCCTTTTGGTGGTACTGTTTTCTTTCAATTAAAATTTGTTTCTTGCTTTTGTTCCTTGACCTCTCTTTTTGGGTGCTGGAATTTAATTTCTCCCTTGGTGCTTATGTGCATGGAATTTGACTTGGTTTAAGGTTTAGCCCTTGTGAATAGGTGCTGGAAATTGGAGAATTAAAGCCAACATTCTAAGGAGGAGACAAAGCCAAAACCGAAACAAGCTTCCTTGAAACAAACACTACAAACACTTAGGAGATCAACAATCAAGACAACAAAGAAGTGCACTAACCAAAAGGAGGAACAACAAAGGGAGTTTTCTTATTTCCTTTGCAACTTGGTTTATTGTTAATTACCTCTTTTAATTACGTTTTAGACGGTGAGTGTGTCTTCAAGGGCTCAAAGTGTCCAAGAAGCCTCACCTAGGGCCGAATAGTATAGCATTCTTAATTAGTAATTGTTACTTGTTTGTAATTGCTTTTCTTTTGCTTTCATAGCTACATTTTGCATGTTTAATTTTGTTAATTGTTGGTGATTGTCTTTCTTTTTGCTTAGTAGTAACGCTTTGCATGCTTATTTTGTGTTAAACCGACTAGCTTTGTTAAATTAGTTAGCATACATTGTTTTCTTGCATTGAAAAAAAAAAATTTGATTTCTCAACTTATTTGTGTTCTAAGTGTTTCACTAAGAGAAAGTCTTGTGTGAAGATATTGGAGGATAGTTTTTGGCAAGGAAAAGGCTTGGTATTTAAGTAGTCCTTTGTGACTCACCTCCCTTACCTGGAAAACTACCTTCTTTAACTTTCCTAAACTTTCTCAAAGTAAAACACCTATATACACAAAGCTTTAGCCATGTCTTCTTCTTCTCATTCTACAAAGTCTATTGGAAGTGAATTAAAATCTTTAAAAACTCTTTTGAAAGAAGTTTCACAAACTGTGCAATCAATTGCATATAGACAATTGGAGAGTGAGACTAAACTTAATGTTTTGACTAAAGCAAAGGATGAGAAGTCTCACATTCTAAAAAATTACCTTCTCATGCATATATCTCTAAAGATCATGATTCTTTTGGGGAGGGAAGCATTAGAGTAAATGATTATTATCAAGCACCCCCTAGAAGACATAGAGGAGATAGAAAAGAACAAGAAAACCCAAGAGAGGTTAGGGTAGACCAACCCCATTTCCATGGAAAAGAAAATATAGAAGCTTGCCTAGATTGGGAAATGAGGGTAGAAAAATTGTTTGCTTCCCATAAAGAAAGAAAAGAAAGAAAAATACAAAAGAAGAGAGGGGAAGTCGAAAGGGAAGCTAAAGAAAAAGAAGAAAAAGAAAAGCATGAGAAGACCCTTGAAGAACAAAAGGCGTGGGAGAAGAGTGTTCCTTCCCACAAGGTCATTCAACAAGAAGGAAAAGTTGAAAATACATTTGAAAATATACCTCTTGTTGAACAACCTAGCCTTACCTTTTGTAAAGGAACACTTGCAAGCCTAAGTGAAAAAGAAGAGTCTTTAAAAGAAGCTTGCATAGATAAAAATGAAATAGATTATTTCTCATATGTGCTAGGATATCACCAAGTGAATGTCAAGTTTTTTATAAGCATCTACAAAAAAAAAAATTTATGTGAAGTAGTGCCTAAAGAAACTTGTCATGTCTTATTGAGACAACCATTGCAAAGTGTACAAATCCTTATAAACAACGGTTGTCACAACGAGACTATCCTTACACATAAGAGAAAAAGTCTTCATGAAGGAGAACTCATGGGACAAATTAGAGTTGATAAAACTCTAGAGCTTTTAAAAGGAAAACTTTTGTCCCCCATGAGAAAAGAAGTTCAAAGACATTACCTTAGGTACAATTCTTGTTTTCAAAATACGCCCAAGGCAATGTCTCATAAACTCTATACTCCTTCACCTTTTGCAAATGATCCTTGGGAAGATATAAATTTCCTATTAAAACTCCCTAGGACAACAAAAGGTTGTGATTCAATCTTCATGGTTATGGATAAACTCTTCTCTAGAGAAGTGATACATCTTCATGGTTTATCTTCAAGCATAGTGTTGAATAGAGTTCCAAATTTCGCAAACCATGATTTGAGGATTTC
Organism: Phaseolus vulgaris; assembly: GCF_000499845.2. NCBI lineage: Eukaryota > Viridiplantae > Streptophyta > Magnoliopsida > Fabales > Fabaceae > Phaseolus > Phaseolus vulgaris. The sequence continues at coordinate 39,986,017 of NC_023749.2, forward strand.
CTTTGGAAAACTTGCAACTAAATTGCACACTTTAAATTCTTATCATCCTCAAACGCATGGTCAAAATATATTTGAAAATCTAGCTCTTTCTACTATGCCTAGAATAATCATGAAGTGCACACACAACTCTAGAGGTGAGCAAACATACCATAAAGTAGTTCACAAAACTACTTATATTTCTACTTTTAAAGTTATGTGTGGGTTCAATCATCTTTCTCCTTTTAAGTTGTTACCATCTTCTATAGGATTTATGCCTAAAGAGAAAGTAACCACAAATGAACCTTTTAAAATACATAAGATGATTAGAGACCACACACAACCATTAAAAGAGAAACTTTGTCCAAGGTTGCCAAAACCAAAAGAAAAGCAAAAATGGCAACCTAGTAAAATTAATTTGCAAACTAACACCTATGCCTTATTTGATTATTTCTATAGGTGGAAGTTTGATCCAGGAGGACAAGCTTTGGCGAAGCAAAAGGTTGCTATCCGAGATCAAGTCTGTAGATCTGAGGATAGATCTTTTCCCGAAGGAGGAGATGATGGACACCATCCAGCCACAACCATCCCCCTAGTTGAAGAAAAAGCTTTGGATTTGAGGACAAATCCTTTTCAAGAGGGAGGGGATGATGGAGGACGGCCCAAGCTCACCACACGATGAAAGCCAAGCCTCCAAGACTAGACGGTCTAGCCTATGATGAGGAGCATCTAGACTCAAAAAGGAGCGTCTAGCCCATGAAGAGGAGCGTCTAGGCCATGATGAGGAGCAGCTACATAAGGAGCGTCTAGGCCATGATGAGGATTCCTTCTAGACCGTCTAGCTTCACATACACATGGGTCAAAGCTACGGTTTTGGGAAGAGAAGACCTTTGTAATTGTTACATAAAGGCCCATTAGGGGTGCTTAGTAATTAGAGTAGTGTAGAAAGCATATTTGTGTGAACATTCTAGAAAGACCATGGAGGGGGGGTGAGCATAAAAACTAGACACACCCCTCCCCATGTGCTCATTTGTGCACCCATGTGCCATGTGCACCCATGTGCTTCACATTTACATTTCATTTGGCTAGCATTAGGGTTGCATTATGGTCCTCCTTAGCCTATAAAAGGAGGAGCCTACACCTTGTATTTTCAAGTTTAATTGAGTATTGTTATGCTGCCCATTTTGTGCACTAGCTTTACTTCTCCTAGAAATCTAGGCTATAAACTTCAATCCTTTCACCTTTCTCCCTTGAGCTGGCCGAACCACTCAAACATCACACTCCTCATGCACCTTCAAAGCCAACACAACTCCTAGGAGGGCTTTGTTTCACTCACCCATTGCTTCCGCACCCTATTTTCTACTTTGATTCAAGAAGAACACATGAAAATGCCATCAATCTGCCTAGCCAGGTGCATGTCCACGTCATCTCCGCTCCATTCGACGAGCTCTCAATTGTTGATGAGCTGTCGAACCAAGGTGATGACCCGGCTTAAGTTCTCGTGGCTAGCCCCAGAGACGCTTGGTCGCGAGCTGGACCCACTACATTCAGCAGTAGCAGCGGAGGTTGGCAGTGGCGGCGGGAGACCCCCTGGATGAGCAGAAGCGCCCCCAGCAAGAGAAGAGATTGGCCTGCTGGGGGGGAGATGATGGTCGAGAAGCTGGAGACGGGTGTTGGCGGGGAGAGGGAAGGCACGTGGGCTCTGGGCAGGTTGAGTAGAGGGAGGAGGGGGTGAACCTTCCTCTACCTCCACCACCTCGATCTCCCCAGGTTGAAGAGATGAGGCCCCCTCAACCGCTGGCAGTTTCCTCTTGCGATGTACAAGAGGAGAGCCAGAACTCTCCTCTTCTGTTGAGGGAGCAGCAGCAGCAGATGAAGGAAAGGCCTTCACCAGCTTCCTTCTCTTCCTTCCTTGCTCGGGGCCTTCAGCTGGCGCGACCGAGAGAGGAGGGGCTGCAATAGGCTCGGTGGTGGAAGAAGAGGAGCCAGTCCCTTTGGCCCCCCGGAGTTTGGCAAGCTCCAGCAAAGCTTTTCTCCTGTCCTTCCCTGACATTGAATCTACATCGATGGGAAAAGGAAGAGTTAGATGGCCTAGTTACGCAAGTAAGTCAAAATGTATGCAAGCATGCATGAGAATGTGCAAGTATCCTAAGAGGTGGAAGAAGAAGAGCTACCTATGTACTTTTTCAGGGCCAACACATCGAACTCGTGTTTGATGAGGCGAGCAGAGTTGTACTTGGCCCCCAAGAACAGCCCACATAGCTCGCGCTCGTAGGGCGCCATGGATTCGAGGTCCCGGGGTTTCTTGAACTCAACCGCAGGAACCCAGTAGAGGGGGTACCCTTCAAGCAACGTTGGACTTTGTGGGGTGGCAGATATCATGTAGAACCTGTCCTTCCAATCTTTGAAGGATTGCTGATACAGACCCAAGAGCACCCGTCCCAGCAACCCCGTTCAGACTAACCCAGGACCTGTCCCCAAGGTTCTTCGCTTCGAAGAAATAGAGGAACACGTCCACGGAGGCGTTATGCCCGAAGTAGTTGCAGAGAATTTCAAATGCCCGGATGAAAGCCCAGGCATTTGGATGGAGTTGGCAGGGCGCGACGTTCAACTCCATCATCAGCTCCTTCTCGAAAAAGGTGAATGGCAGGCGTAGCTTCAACCTTTTGAAGATGGCGGAGTAGATGAAGATGAAGGGCACCCCATTGGTGGCCCTATCGTCCGCGCAGATGGGCATCCCTCGAGGATGAATGCAGATTTGGATGTTAAAGTCGTTTTTCCTGTCGATGGCGCAGGAAGGCTCATCGGGATTGTTGCTCAGCAGGGATGTGAGGTGGCCCCGGGGTAGTAGGGTGGAGGTTTCGGCAAGCAACGCCAGGGGGGCCCAGTCGTAGACCCTGGCGTTGTCGTGGTAGGAGGTTGCAACGGGTGGTGGTGGTGGAGCTGGCGCACTTGCGGAAGGCTGTGCACCAGAAGACGAGGCAATAATGCGAGCGGTTTGTTTCAAGCGAGCCATCGCGAGATAGCTGCAATGGAGGAAAAACGAAAAGTCAGAATGAATGGAAGAAGAGGGAATGATGAATGGTTCGGTGAAAACAGAGAAGGGGAAGGAGAAAGAAATGCCCAGGTGAAAGAGGAAGAAGGAGAAGCAGAAATCAGAGCAAAAACGCGAAAAACCCTAGCGCGGGTCGAGAGAGGGAAAACAGAGAAGATGAATGCATGATAACGAGAAAGATAAATGCAATCGGTAAAAGTAACCTAAGTGGGCCAAGGAAGAAGAAAAACCATACCTTTGAATGATCGCAAGAGTCTTGAAGGTAGAAAACTGGAAGAAGGATGGAAGCTCAGAGAGAGAGTTCGCAGAAAGTCTAAGAGTTGATTGAAGAAGATGAAGAAACAGTGAAGGCGCGCGCTTATTTGAAAAAAGGAAGCGCTAGCGACACTCCACGCTGACCGTTGATGCGTCCACGCGTCGCAAGATTAAGGGAGGAAGTTGTAACGTTAAAAGGGGCCGCACGTGAGGTGGCACGAGATGTGGCCCACATGCCACGTGGACCGAGGGCACGACCACTCAGTCTCTTCGCTGAGAACGAGTTCACAGCTCGAGACTAGAGGGCTTGTGATCTGGTCGGTCATCGGTCGTCGATGACGTCAGCAGAAGATGACCACGTGGACCACTCGCGGGGTGACACGTGGACCAGGTGACAGATAGATCGGGGTGAACGTCATCGGTTGTCACTAACCAAATGACCACCGACAGATCAGGCGGCAGCGAAGTCAGGGGACAGACCACCCAGAACGGTGATCGGTGGTCAGTAACCAAGTGGCCACCAACAGACCAGTTCCCAGATGAACGCCTGGGGGCAGAACGCGAGAAGCAACAGGGCAACGATCAGTCATCAGGTGCATGGTCATCGGGGTCCCGTGTTACACGCAGTTAAACTGGGACTGAGGTTCCCAGCGAGAGCGTTACGCATGGACCTCGCATGAGCACATCTCAGGGAATCGTGCACGAGAGTGGCCTGAGGGAACTAGTAAGCCAGTCGGTGATTGGTGATTCCCTCAACCCGTTACGTGCGCGATACCGTGAAGGGTAAGCCGTTACGCAGAGGGCAACGCTTGGTGAGTGTGCCTAGACCAGCCACACCCAGCGTTCTCCTGAGAGTATGCGATTTACCCAGGTGGGAGAAATATCCTAAGTTACTCCGCAAGGGAATAACTTAGGTGCACAGAGAGAAGCGCTAGAGCCCTTCAAGTAGTGACACGTGTATGGTTAGATGTGAGTTGCATACCTCCACGTGTCACCTTCTGAGAGGGGCGCGACCCAGATAAAGGTGTACTCCGTACCACTAAAGGTACAGACAAGCGCAGCCAAGCGCAGAGACGCGCAGACACTCACACTCTACTGATTCTGGAGGTACGTTGTCGCATAAAAGCATAACAGGGTTCTGACACATGCGAGAAAGCATAACAGAATTCTGTTAGGCCCAGATACAGGCAGTGGCATAAAACAGAATCAGGGGAGAGGAGAGAAAAGGAGAGCAAGAGTTTTTCACACACACTACTAGTTTTTCTAATTGGTGGTTCTGTGATCTAACTTGATCGTCGGAGTGCAAACGGCCGCTAGAGGCGCCGTCTGTGTGTTTTGCAGGTCGCGTTTGGAGATCCTAGAGAAGGTTCTGAGGGTGATCTTGCAGATAACACAGTCACGTAGACGGGGCATAGAGAGCTACGAAGCGATTCCTTCGCGTTCGAGTTGTAGGCAGGATCACCTTGAGTTGCTGTTTTTCTTTTAGGAATTTGAGTCTTTATTGCTTTCTTATTTGGTTCATATTATGCTTTTGAGTCCTTAATTTCTGAATCCATATATGTTTTGTCAAGTCATGTTCATCCACAATGTCAACAATTCTTAGTAGTCCTTTATTTGGCTTGATTGTTTCTTGATTTTGGGTATCTTTAATTGCTTTGAATCTGCTGTTCTTTGATCTTTTGGTGCCTTTTTAATTTTAGTTTGAGTTCCTATTTGTGTTTAGATCCTACACAAATTCTATTTCACAAATTCCATTGTGTTTAAATTTTGGTATCTTGCTGTTTTTGTTTCCAGTTTCCAGAATCCCCTGTTTCACATACTCTGTGCTGGCTGTTTTGTTCCAGAAAATATTTTCACTCATAGGAAAATTTTGATTCTCTGGAATATGCAAGTTTGATGTGTTATAGAGAGAACAAAAAAAGAATTAGTTCAAAAGAATCAACAGAAAAAAATGATAAATCTTTTAAAATCAGTGTGCAAATCTGAGGCGCTACAGCTGGCGTAACTGAACACCAAAATTGCAAAATTTATTAAAACAAATTGGTGCACGCGTTTTGAGTGATTCCAAAGCTAGATTTTAGCTAAGATCTTTAATATCTTGAATATCATATTTCAAAATCATATCTTAAAAACACATCTCAGCATAAATTGGGGAAAAACACGTTTCTGGTCCACAACATTTTCCAGTGGTGCTGTTTTTTTATTTTGTCATCTAATTCTAGTGCTATTCTTAGGATTCTTTTGTGTGCCTACCTTTATTTTGGTAGCTTTTATTTGCTTGCTTAATATTTCTTGGACCTCTTTCTAGTTGTCATAATCTAACTCCTTTTGGAGGTACTGTTTTATTCAATTAAATTGTTTCTTGCTTTTGTTCTTTGACCTCTAATTTGGTGCTGGAATTTATTCTCCTTTGGTGCTTAATTGAATGGAAACTTGACTTGGGTAAGGTCTATTCTTTTGATAGGTGCTGGAATTGGAGAATTAAGACCTTCATTCTAAGGGGAAGCAAAGCTTAGGCCGAATCAAGCTTTCTTGAAAAACACTACAAACACTTGGAGGGCCAACAAGCAAAGACAACAAGGAAGTGCATTTAGCAAAAAGAGGATCAACAAAGGGAGTTTTGTTAATTTCCTTGCAACTTAATTTGTGTTAATTACCTCTTAATTACGTTTTAGACGGTGAGTGTGTCTTCAAGGGCTCAAAGTGTCCAAGAAGCCTCACCTAGGGCCGACTAGTATAGAATTCTTAATTAGCAATTGTTAATTGTTTGTAATTTGCCTTTTCTTTTGCTTAGTTAGTGACGCTTTGCATGATTGTTTTGTTAAGTTTGTGTTAAACCGTCTAGCTTTGTTAATTAGTTAGCATACATTGTTTTCTTGCATTTAAAAAAAAAAGTTTTGATTTCTCAACTTAATTATGTTCTAAGTAGTTTACTAAGAGGAAGTTTTGTGTGAAGACATTGAGGGATAGTTTTTGGCTAAGGCAAAGGCTTGGTATTTAAGTAGTCCTTTGTTTCTCTTTTGATTGTTGTATGTGTTCTCTAATCATCTTATGCATTTTGAAATGTGCATTTGTGGTTACTTTCTCTTTAGGCATAAATCCTATAGGAGATGGTAACAACTTAAAAGGAGAAAGATGATTTAGCCCACATATAACCTTAAAAGTAGAAATATAAGTAGTTTTGTGAACTACTTTATGGTATGTATGCTCATCTCTAGAGTTGTGTGTGCACTTCATGATTATTCTAGGCATAGTAGAAAGAGCTAGATTTTCAAATGTATTTTGACCATGCGTTTGAGGATGATAAGAATTTAAAGTGTGCAACTTAGTTGCAAGTTTTCCAAAGGAAATCCTCAAATCATGGTTTGCAAAATTTGAAGCTCTATTCAACACTATGCTTGAGGATAAACCATGAAGATGTATCACTTATCTAGAGAAGAGTTTATCCATAACCATGAAAATTGAATCAAAACCTTTTGTTGTCCTAGGGAGTTTTAATATGAAATTTGTATCTTCCCAAGGATCATTTGCAAAAGGTGAAGGAGTATAGAGTTCATGAGACATTGCCTTGGGTGTAGTTTGAAAACAAGAATTGTACCTAAGTTAATGTCTTTGAACTTCTTTTCTCATGGGGGACAAAAGTTTTCCTTTTAAAAGCTCTAGAGTTTTATCAACTCTAATTTGTCCCATGAGTTCTCCTTCATGAAGACTTTTTCTCTTATGTGTAAGGATAGTCTCGTTGTGACAACCATTGTTTCTAAGGATTTGTACACTTTGCAATGGTTGTCTCAATAAGACATGATAAGTTTCTTTAGGCCCTACTTCACTTAAAAATTTGTTTTTGTAGATGCTTATAAAAAACATGACATTCACTTGGTGATATCCTAGCACATATGAGAAATAATCTATTTCATTTTTATCTATGCAAGCTTCTTTTAAAGACTCTTCTTTTTCACTTAGGCTTGCAAGTGTTCCTTTACAAAAGGTAAGGCTTTGAGGTTGTTCAACAAGACACATATTTTCAAAGGTAGTTTTAAATCTTTGGTCTTGTTGAATGACCTTGTGGGAAGGAACACTCTTCTCCCACGCCTTTTGTTCTTCAAGGGTCTTCTCATGCTTTTCTTTTTCTTCTTTTTCTTTAGCTTCCCTTTCGACTTCCCCTCTCTTCTTTTGTATTTTTCTTACCTTTCTTTCTTTATGGGAAGCAAACAACTTTTCTACCCTCATTTCCCAATCTAGGAAAGCTTCTATATTTTCTTTTCCATGGAAATGGGGATGTTCTACCCTAACCTCTCATGGGTTTTCTTGTTCTTTTCTATCTCTTCTATGTCTTCTAGGGGGTGCTTGATAATAATCATTTACTCTAATGCTTCCCTCCCCAAAAGAATCATGATCTTTAGAGATATATGCATGAGAAGGTAATTTTTTTAGAATGTGAGACTTCTCATCCTTTGCTTTAGTCAAAACATTAAGTTTACTCTCACTCTCCAATTGTCTATATGCAATTCATTGCACAGTTTCTGAAACTTCTTTCAAAAGAGTTTTTAATGATTTTACTTCACATGAAAAGGACTTTGAAAAGAGAGTCAAAGAGTGCTTGAAATTGTCGGGAGGAAAGCGGATGGGGGCCGACGATGTGTCCCGGTCGGATGTGGAACGGTGTGAGCCGGTCTGCCGATCGACTCAGGACATTGACCGACGCGGATTGCAGCGGTGGCCCAAGACCGGGCTCTTGATATTGTTAGAATAGATGGCTTTAAACTAGATGGGGGTGAATTGTGTAAAGAGGAGAATGAGAATTTATCTCAGGAAACAATTGATTCAGAAATTCAGTTCGCCAAAACAACAACCAAAAGCTGCAGTACCAGAAAAAAACAATCGGTTGTTTATACCAGCAAACAACAAAATAAAACTGAATTTAAAGAGTTAGAGATAGAGAGATTGTACACAGTTGTTTATACTAGTCCACTCCAAACCCAGAGCTACATCCAGTCTTCTCAGAAACCCTGAGGAAATCCACTAAGCAACCACACCTTGATCACTTACACAACAACCAAGAGAATGACCTTGAACACCTCAAGAAACACACTGAAGATCAAACATTTGATTCTGGACAACTTCAATCTGTTCATCCAGAGTCATAAACCTTGCATCCATGTTGTCAAACCTGGTTTCAATCCTTTGGAAATTACTAACACAGAGATCGTGGAGGCTCATTTGATTTTCAGCAAAGCTATCAAGCCTATTCACCATGAGTCTTTCAAAAGGCGACATGGTTTGCATCCTTTCTCCTTGATTTCCAGCACCAGCACTTAGTCCAGCATCTTGATAATCTTCAGGTGGATCTACATGTTGAACATCCATATCAGCAGGTTCATCTTGTTCAAGATTAGCAGCACCACTAGATGAGGCACCATGATCACCATCCTTGCTTATCCATTTTCCACCTACTTTTGTAAAACCCATTTTGCTGAGTGATCCATTGTTCAACTCTTGAGTTGACTTGACCAACTCAGATGTTTCATCTTCAAGGTTTACTTCAAAATAGAGTATAAATTTAGATATCAAAACAACATATGGATAATGATAACAACATATGGATAATGATAATCACCTAACCTCATGGCTTTTTGCATGTGCTCTTTGATGATGTAGATCCAATTCATCTTGATTTTCTTGGTGATGCAGAAGATATAAACCTGATCTTCTTCAGTTAGAACAGAATGATTACTCCCTCTTGGAGTTAGAATCCAAGTTACAATGAGAGCAAGCAATCTCTCATCAAGCTTTAGACCTCCAACCGAGCATGTACTTACTTGAGCATGTTGATTCTTCAAGCAACTCTTGTAGAATTGGATTTTGTTAAAATCCTCCACCACTCCAAGGTTTCCCTTATTGATTCTAAGATCAGAGAACTTGAGACCAGCAACAGCAGTCCATACTTCATGACTTATCTCCATTTCTACACCTTTCACGTGAGAAACTAGATTGTTTCCCTCAAACTTTAGGTTTGTGTAGAACACCCTCACCAAATCTGGATATATGTTTCCCTTCATCTCCAGAAACTTTTTGAGAGATTGATCCTTGAGCAGCCTTCTCACATTATCAAGCTTTTGACTTTTCAGCCAATCAAAGCATACAACCTTGGGGTTGTTTATCTTCTTGATACTTGTTTCATACGTATACTTCTCAATAAGATCATTGTCTCCAGAAAACCAGCCTTCTAGCCTTCCTTCAGACCTTACAACCCTGGTTTTGACTCTTTTTGAGGTGGGAGGAGTTGATTCCATGATGGCAGAGAAGAAAACAAAGAAGAACTCACTTCACAGATTTTTGCAAGAGATGTTGCAATTGGTTGTTCTTGTGGAAGAGATCAGCTGCACCAGATTTTATAGCAGAAAAAGAATCAATTTGCATTTAATTTCAGAGAGAGAGGACTTGACTCTGCTTTGCACAGAAAATGTTAGAAAAAGCTGAGAATCACATGGTCTTCACATGTGATCTTTGACTAGTCATTAAGGCTCTTGTATTTCCAAGATTTTGGAATATTTTCCTTTATGGCTGTTATATCTCCTCTCTGAACATAATCAGCTTTCAATACAAATTCTTTGACAAAGATTCTCTCTTTGAATTGATCTGCAACGGATAGAAATTCAAAATAGGAATTAAAACAATTTCTTCATAGTACTGTCAGACCCAAAACAATCGGTTGTTTCGAAGAAACAATCGGTTGTTTTTCTGCAGCAGTTAAAACTGTGTTTGAATTTTAACCTTGAGCAGAAGGAGTTCAAAGCAGATGACACTGATCATAAAAAGATTGTTTAACCATGAGAAAGAACTTTGAAACAGAAATTAAGAACAAATAAAGGAAAGTCTTATCCTTATGTTAATTCTTCAATGAGCCATGTGCTTTATGATCAAGAAGCCTCTTTTCACTGTTGAGGTCTTTTGCATAGCATTGATTCACCTTCAATGACAGTCTTTTTCTTCAAAAGCTTGATCAGATGACTCAGTCCCTCCTTTTTCTTTAGTTTTCCTGCATGAAAGATTTCAAGCAACAAGATTTGGTCCCTTTACAAATTTGGGTCCGTTTGACTTTTCTTTGCAGTTTGAAACTTCACATCCCTTAGGAATCCATTTCATAAAACCTCTTGGAACAGAATATTTCCTTATTTTACAGAACCTAACAGAGTGGTCTTTCTTCATGCAGTAAAAGCATGTAACAACCTGTTGTTTCGTCTTAACAATCGGTTGTTTTTCTGATTTTCTTAAAAAAAAATTTGAAAACTTATCTTGCTTGTTCTGTGGATTGAAGCCTAAACCAGCCTTTCCGAAAACACAGCTTTGAGATGCCAAGACATTCTCAAAGTTACATTTCCCCTTTGAAAGCTTGTCCACAGTTTCAACAAGATAATGAACCTTTTTCTCAAGATTTTCACAATTTTCGCATATGAAAGTATCACACTTGCAAGAAGCATTTTTGAAAGCTTTTTCCAGATCTTCTTCAAGTAATTTAACTCTCTTTTCAAGCCAACTATTAAGATCTTTCAATCGGTTGTTTGAAAGAACCAATCTATTAGCTTCATCATGTGTTTCTTGAAAAGCTTCAAGTAATTCATTGTAATTTTGTTCATTTAAGGAAGCACATGAACTTACCTCACTTGAGCTGCAAGATTCATCATCATTTTCAGCTACCAAACATATGTTTGCTTTTTCATCTTCACTTGATGATGACACCTCATTTTCATCCCAAGCTATGTAGGCTCTTTTTGTCTTGCCTTTCTTCTCCTTGTAGCTAGTCTTTTTTCTCTTTGCTCTTGTTTGGACAATCTGCCTTTATATGACCTTGCTCACCACAACCAAAACAAGTATAGTTATTTGAATTCAAATCATTGGATTTCTTGTTTCCATATCTATCTTTGTTGTTGTCTTTGTTGCGGTTTCTCTTTAGGAATCTGCTGAATTTTCTTGACAGCAAGCTAAGGTTTTCCTCATCACTATCATCACTGGAATCTTGCTTTCCCTTGTGCTTGGAAGCTTTTAAGGCTATGCTCCTTGTGTGCTTATCTTCACTCTCTTGAACATTGAGTTTATTCATCTCTAGCTCATGTTCCCTAAGCTTTCCAAACAAAGAAACAACACTTAATGATGTTAGATCTTTAGATTCGGAAATAGCAGTTACCTTTGGTTGCCATGCTCTATCAAGACATTTCAAGATCTTGATGTTCAGCTCTTCTTTATCAAAGGTCTTGTCGAGGCTCATAAGGTGATTGATAATGTGCGTAAATCTTTTCTGCACCTCAGCAATTGTTTCTCCTTTAAGCATTTTAAACATCTCATACTCTTGGATAAGAGCATGCTTTCTAGCTCTTTTCACCTCATTTGTTCCTTCATGAGTGACTTCCAAAGTGTCCCACACTTCTTTTGATGATTTGCATTGCGAGACCCTGAAAAATTCATCAAAATTTAAAGCAGAGGTTATAATATTTTTGGCAATGCAATCGAATTTGGCCTTTATGCTTTCTGCTTCAGTCCATTGAGACCATGGTTTCTTAATGACAGATCCATCATTTTCAAACTTTGGGACAAAAGGACCATTTTCAATTGCATCCCAAATTCCTTTGTCAAGAGATTCCATAAATATTTTCATTCTTACTTTCCAAAACTGGTACTTCAAAACACAAAACAAAGGTGGTCTGTTAATTGAAGCACCTTCCCTAAAAGGTAGTCTATCAGCCATTAAAAAAGATTTTTAGGATCAACTTGAATAACTTTAAGGAACCAAGCTCTTGATGCCAATTGTTATAATAGATGGCTTTAAACTAGAGGGGGTTGAATTGTTTAAAGAGGATTTTCGTAAACTTTTAAGCTTAGAATGAAAATACTTCAAGAAAACCTTGATTAAGAAATCATGTTTTCCAAAACATAAAGCAAAAGCTGCAGTACCAGAAAAAACAATCGGTTGTTTCACAGAAACAATCGGTTGTTTATACCAACAAACAACAAAATAAAACTGAATTTAAAGAATTAGAGATTGAGAGATTGTACACAGTTGTTTATACTGGTTCACTCCAAACCCAGAGCTACATCCAGTCTTCTCAGAAACCCTAAGGAAATCCACTAAGCAACCACACCTTGATCACTTACACAACAACCAAGAGAATGACCGTGAACACCTCAAGAAACAAACTCTCCTTGGTCAACACACCAACACTAAGATTGTTGATCTTGATCCCCTCAAGAACACACAGCCAATCTTAATCTTAGAAAACACATAAACGAATACAAGCAGAATCCTATTCCATACACTTTGATCAATCACAAACTCTTAGCAATCTCAACTATTTGAAAAACTCAAAAACTCTTAGCAAAAATGATGGAGGAGGGCCAAGCTCACCACACTATGAAAGCCAAGTTCCAAGTCTAGACCGTCTAGACTCAAGAGGAGAGCGTCTAGACTCCATAGGAGAGCATCTAGCACAAGATGAGGGGCGACTACAAAAGGAGCGTCTAGGAGGAAGCCTAGACCGTCTAGGACCTATCACTAGGTCCATGACCAAGCACCTTCACGCACAAATGGGTCAAGCAACGGATTGGAGGGAGAAGAACTTATACATGCTACATGGAGGCCCATTAGGGGTGGCTTAGTAGTTAGTGTAGTGTTAGAAAGCATAAACTTGTCTTACATGTGATTTACCCTAGATTTGGTGCATATTCTAGAACATTGCCTCACATGGCCGGTCATGTGCCCATGTGCTCCATGTGGAGTAATTTCCATTTCATTTAGGTAACATTTCATCTTCTCTTAGCTTAGCATTTACGGCCTCCTTAGCCAATAAAAGGAGAAGCCCATCACTTGTATTTTAAAGATTAATGAGAGTAATGTTATGCTGCCCACATTGTGCCATACATTTCTTTTGCCTAGTTTCTACGACCTAATCTTCATCTTCATCATCTACCATAGGGCTGGCCGAACCTCCCTTCTTCCATACTCATCATGCACCTTCAAGATCACTATAACTCCTAGGAGGATCTTGCCCATCTGAATCCATAGCTTCCGCACCATTTTTCACAACATCCAAGAAGAGCTCCATGAGAATGCCATCATTTGGTATCATGAGCATAGGTTTTTCAAAGATGAGTAGTTCTTGGTCATTTTCATTTTGAGTTCTTCTTATTTTCCTTGTTGTTCATCTTTATATTCCATATTGTCTTGCTGTTTTTTAATTTTTGCTTTGAATTGGTGTGCTGTTTGGAAATTCCAATCGGTGCATCTTGTTCAATTGTTCTTGAGCAATCTTTGTGCAATTTTTGGTAGGATTCCATATACCTTGTGTTGCTGTTTTTATTTTAGGTATTTGAGTCCTTATTGCAATTTTATTTGGTTCATTTTATGCTCTTTGAGTCTTTTAATTTCTGAATCTATATATGTTTTGTTTAGTCATGTTTTTCCAAAATGTCATCATATCATAGTGGTACTTTGTTTGGATTATTTGTTTCTTGATTTTGGTGTAAATATTTGATTTGAATCTGCTGTGTTTTTGATCCTTTGGTGCCTTTTATTTTTAGCTTGAGTTCATATTTGTGTTTAGATCTACACAAATTCCTTTTCATCAAATTCCATTGTCTTTGTCTTTTGGTATCTTGCTGTTTTTTCCAGTTTTTACAAAATCTCCTGTTTTACATAACTTTGTGTTGGCTGTTTTGTTTAAGAAAATTATTTTCCTACATAGGAACTTTCTGATTCTCTGGATTATGCAAGATTGAGGTGTTACAGAAAAGACAAAAAAAGAATCAGCTCAAAAGAGTCAATAGAAAAAAAAATGATAAATATTATAAAAACAGTGTGCAAATCTGGGCGCTACAGTTGGCGTAACTGAACACTGATTTTGAAAAATTTATTATAAAAAAATGGTTCATGCGTTTGGAGTGAAACCAACGCCAGAATTTAGTTGAGATCTTGAATTTTTTTGCATATAAATTTTCAGAAGAAAATCTTAAAAGGGCAGCTCAGCATAAATCAGGGAAAATCACGTTCTCTGGCCCACAACAATTTTTCAGTGGTGCTGTTTTTTGATTTTAAAATCAATTCTAGTGCTATTCTTAGGATCCATTTTGTGTGCCTACCTTTCTTTGAGTACCTTTATTTGCTTGTCTAATATTTCTTTGGAACTCTTTCTAGTTGTCACAATTTAACTCCATTTGTGTGGTACAGTTTTTCCAAATAAATTGTTTCTTGCTTTAATTCTTTGGCCTCTAAATTTGGTGTTGGATTGATTCACAATTGGTGCTTATTTGAGTGGTGATCCTGCCTGTTGACCGAAACGCTGGAGCTTTGCCTCGTCAAACTTGGATCGACTTCTGCGCCGTGTTAGCCTCCGTCCTTCACCGCGATCCACCTCAAGAACCTGCAAAAGACGAAACGGCGCCGCTGCGGCCGATCACGCTCCGACGCCCAAGTCAGCGACTGAACCACCAATTACTTAAGAGTAAAACTCAAGAACTCTAAGGAACCGTGACAAGTTCTCTCTCAGCGTACTCTCGTTCTCGCAGTTGTAAAGAAGTAATCTAAACGCGTGCGTACCTCAGAAGTTCGTTGGAAACTCTTATATACCTGGGCACTTTCTCTCTCCTGGCAGTTACACATCTGGACACGTGGCTCGCATCCAGCTGTACACGTGCCATCATCTGGAGCATCCTTGACTTGGGCGCTACTTCTGACTCTTCTTTGGCTAAGTTACTTATGCATGATATACTCAGTGCATAGTTGCCTTGGAGCGTGATCTCTTCTGGGTGGCGAGTTCGGGTGCCTTCGTACACACCTTCCCTTTGGTCTCGCCGGCCGCCTTCATGATCTGCCCTACCTGTTTCACCGTGTATGTTCAAGTGTGCTATCTCCCGAGCTCATCCTCTGGCCATCTGGGAAATGACCATCTGCCTTCATCTTCGGCGATGTCCTTGTTTCGGCGATCTCTAATCACTTTGTCGCCTGGGTTCGCATCTGGCGACTTCATCTTCAACCCGGTGACCGCCGGTTAAGGTATGCTGGAGGTCGGAGCACGCCAACTTAATAACTGGCGACTACACGAGCCCCCCGACTTCCTTCCCTTCTGCCAGCCAGGTGTCCCGTTTAGCACGCCTATATGACAGCTTGATGCCACGTCATCACTTCCGACTACCAGGGCGGTACACAAGCCCCCCAGTCTTAAGCGAAGACTTGTCCAGCGAAAAGACCAAAGGAGCCACGTCAATACCGATCTACGTGGCGCTGGCGCAGAATTCCAAACGTTTGTACTTTCTGCTTTCCTGACGCTCCACCAAACATTCTCCCAATCGCTCGACACGTGTCTTCATCAACGGTTGCCTTTAGTTGTCGTTTGCGCTTCCAAAACCATTTGAAAAACCCTTAAACCCATTTCACTTCTACTGTTCCATCACCTCTTTGCCTTCTCAAACACTCTGTGTTTTTCTGCAAAAACCCACGAAGCTCTTCAACCTTCTGACTCCTCAACTTTCTTCAGCGTTCGTCTGATCATCAAAAGGTACCCCCTTTACTTCTTCTGTTGAGTTTTCCTGCATTTTAACCGATTCGCATCATCCATTAACTGCCTGGTGCATACGCTGTGGGTTGTTTCTCCTGCTTCTCCCTTCTCGTTCGTTCGTTTTTTCATCCTTCTTTCACAATCGAGTCAGCCTCTGCGAACTCTGCTCACCTTTCCCTTTCTTCTTCCTTTGCAGTTTCCGCGATGGCTCGCTCAAAGATCACCCCAAATCCTCCTCCCTCGTCACGAAACCCTCCGTCTCAAGCTCATAACCCACCACGAGCACCTGGTGCTTCTTCTTCCCAGGCTGAGAGGCCTACAACCTCTCGCCCTGACCTGGCTCAGGCTACTCCACCGGTCGCCGGAGGAGCCTCCATCCCTACCCCAGATTATAAGATGCTATACCCCTGGGCCAACTCGACTTTGCTGAAGGAGACTTCTTCAGTAAATTCTGCAGGGGCAGTTCTTCGATTGAAGAAAGGGGATGAGCCCCACCTGTCGTTTCATAAGGAGCACGATGACAAGCTGATGGTGCTACCTTGTCCCCCCGACGTGCCAGTTTGTGCAGACGACAAAGGGAACAACGGCGAGTTGTTCTGCTTTGTATACACCACTTTATTCAAGAAGGTGAAACTTAGGTTTCCCTTCACTCGTTTTGAAAGGGAGCTACTTACCGAGCTCGACATCGCCGCCGCCCAGCTCCATCCCAACAGCTGGGCATTCGTGCGGGCGTTTCAAATCATGTGCGCACATTTGGGACTTCCAGCGTCAGTGGACGTTTTTCTTTTCCTTTTTGAAGCTAAACACCCAGGAGATCGCCTGTGGGTGAGTCTGAACGGGATTGCTGGGAGGTCGATCCTCTCTATCTTCCAGCAATCCTACAAGGATTGGAAGGGCAAATTTGTCCAAGTGCGCCCAAACGACCAGGACGCCTCGCTGCTCGACGGTTTTCCCTTGTACTGGGTAAACAAGGGAAATAAAGAATCCAAAGGAAGCTTCAGGAGGCCAAGAAGCCCTGACAACATGGGTGCTTTGGACAAAGATCTGTGCCTCTTCTGGAAGAGCGTGGCAGACGCCAACATTACCTTTCTCACCACTGCGCTCATCTCCTTCGAGTTCTTCGAAGATCAACTCGAGGCTCGCATAGGTTAGTGCTTATCTCAACGCTTAAGTTTTTGCCCTGTGTTGTACCTCTGTTTGTTGTTGCTCTTAACCTGGTTTGTTGCGCACAAGACTTGAGTTTTATTTTCTGCATCACTTGTTTGTCTCATCTGCATACTTGCTCATGCGTTTATCTTTCTCTTTGTGCTGACCTGTATACCTTTGTATTATGCAGATCTAATGTTGGGCAAGGGAAAACTGGCTGAATTGAGGGCACTCGCCCGAGCCCATGGGTTGGCGTCGGGCTCTCACACCGTTCCCAATTCAGTGGTGGAGATCGCCGCTGCCCAGGGCAGATCGCCCCCTAAAGGCCCAGCTCCTTCCGAGGCCCAACCCGCCCAACAACGCAAGAAGCTCATCCTCAGGAAGCCAAAGAGGAAAACCCCTCAGGTGGTCCATGAGGATGAAGAAGAAGACGATGAGGCAACAGAAGATGGCCTCATCACCAAAAGAAAGAGGGTGGCGCCTTCTTCACCACCTGCTCCACCTCCTCCTCCAACATCAACACCACCTTCCTCGCCAGCTCCACCTCCAACATTGCCTCCTCCCCCAGTTCCCACATCGCCAGTCCAAGCAGTTCCCTTGGCGGCGGCATTTCCTGTGGTTGAGGTTGTTGAGCCCAACTTCATGGAGAACCCCCCGAGCGCCTCCAGGCCATATGTTTCTGCTGGAGGGGGTCCTCCTTCAACCGCCTCAACTGCTAAAGCTGTACCAGGCGAGAATGAAGGCGCTCACAACTCGCCTATCATGATTACCGAGTCCCCCTCGTCACCACCGCGTCAAGAAGCTCCAACTCAACAGCCAACTCAAGAAGGTGGTGGCGAGAACCAGCAACAGGCTCCCCTAGTGCTTCCACAAGCAGATCTCTCCCTTGCAGTCAAAAGAGTGTGGGAACCCTTCTCAGCAAAACTCAAGATGATGGTAGAGGATTTTCCCTCCATCATATCAAAAGCTGTGGACACTTCCAACAAAAAACTCCAGGATGACATCTTCGTGCTCCAAGAGGAGAATCGCACAATAAGGATTGAGGCGGAGAAGTTGTCCTGCAACCTCATGCTGGCTGAAATCGATCATTCCCGAGTGGAGGATGCCATGAGCACCGAGCTTCGGGCGCGCAAGGAGGCCACCGATCTACGCCATAAGGTCCCCTATCGCGTCAAGGTGGCTGACCTGGAGGCGTTGATCAAAGCAGATGCCGCCAAGGTAAAAACCCTTGAGAAGAGGTCAGCAGATCGGGAGGTCTTCTTGGGGAAAGTTGGAAAGGAGAGAGACGACACCATGGCCAAACTCGCCGAGGCCAAAGATGAAAGTGGGAAGATCACCACAAAGCTGGCCCAGGCGCAGGCGGAATCCAAGAAGGTTGCTGAAGACCTCCTTCAAGCTCGTGAAACAACCGAAGAACTCAAGAAACAAGCTGAAGAGCTAAAACAGCAGAACGAGGGGCTCAAGAAGCAGATTGAAGAACTCGAGCTGAGCTCCGCCCAGATCCTTGCCGCTGGGTTTGACGCTGCTTTGGAACAATTCGCCTGCCAGTACCCTGGCTTGGATCTCTCCATGGTGTCGCTGAACAACGAAGTGGTGGACGGGAAGATTGTTCCTTCTTTGAGACTAGCTGCTCGCTGCTTCCCTTCATCACTTACTCATCTGCCTCTTTCTCAGACAATTTACTTGTGATAACTTTCCTCCTTTGTACATGTAATTTGAACTGATATACTTATGTTATGACATTTCCTATCTCTTTATATAGTATCTCTGTTAACTTTTATTTCCCTTGTATAAATCTCTTAGACGAAATAGACTTAGCAACTTCGTGAGCGCAATTACATATTAACTGCTTCGAACCATCAAATTTTGAACGATAACATTCTAACAACTTGTAAACTTAAGGTAATAAACCTCAGCGCGAAATCACTTTCCAAATACCGAGCTTCAACCCGACTAATGGCTTAAGACACAGCTCACCTGATCTGCTTTATCAAAACGGGCCTTGGCTTCTCGCCGTCGCTTGGATTTCTCCTGGTCGCCAAAGATTCTTTAGCGATACTAGCTTCCTCTTGCTCTCACAACTTGGCCATTGTTCCCTCATCTGGGGGTAGAGGCGCCTTTCGGATCCTTCTCTACCTCCCTGAGCTTCAGAACAAGGAATCGGGTGGCTGGGCGTTCTCTTCGAACCTACCTTAGCCACCCTCCGAGCTTCTTCCACCCTTTACACCATACTTGAACTCGTTCGAGACGAGAAGGATTTTATCTTGCCTGAACTCGCTCATCGGCGAGAAGGTCTTTATCTCGTGCCTCTACATTGCCCCAGGGGCTACATCATCTCTCCCCCAGAAACACTGAGGACTTTTTGCTGGTGCCTCTACATTGCCCCAGAGGCTACATCTTCTCTCCTCTGGAAGCACTGAGGACTTTTTGCTGGTGCCTCTACATTGCCCCAGAGGCTACATCTTCTCTCCTCTGGAAGCACTGAGGACTTTTTACTCTTTCTAGCCTGCACTCGCTCGACGGTGAGGAGGTCTTTGTCTCACCTCAGGACGCGCGAGGGCGTTGAGGTTTTTTAACTGGTGCCTCCGATCGCCGAAAGACGATGAGGACTTTAAACTTTAACTGATGCCGCCAATCGCTGACAGACGATGGGGACTTAGAAAACTTTTTAGAAAGCATGCAACATAACTCCAAACTCGCCTTAAATCACATATAAGTGACAAGGTCTTTCTTCAAAACTTTCGAAGAACAACAAGCATGCAATCTAAAACACTTTAAACTTTGAAAACTCTTCTTTATTGGGCGGCCTCATTAAAAACCCTCCTTAGGGAAAAAAGAGTGCCCCCTTCAAACTGTTTTAACAGAAACATTGTAAAGCTCTTCGTGTTTGTTTTTTACTTACAAAGCTTTTAACTGTAATATAACTTGAGGTGCGTGGCGTTCCAAGTGCGAGGAATCGCCCCTCCTTCCAACGTCTCTAAGCGGTAGGCGCCGTTCCCGAGCGCCTCGGTTATCCTGAACGGTCCCGTCCACTTAGGCGACAGCTTGTTCTCCATCTCGTACTGGTGGGCCTTCCTCATCACCAGGTTGCCTTCTCTGAACTGTCTTGGCATCACCTTCGAGTTATACCTTCGTTCAATCCTTCTTTTCACTGCCTCTGCCTTCACTCTCGCCTCCTCCCTGACCTCATCCAGCAAATCCAGATTCAGCCTTCTTTCCTCGTTCGAGTCTTCCGCTACAAAGTTCTAGAATCTCGGCGAGCGCTCCTGGATTTCTACTGGAATCATTGCGTCGCACCCATAGACCAGGCTGAACGGGGTCTCATGGGTTCCTGACTGCTCGGTGGTGTGGTACGCCCAAACTATACGGGGTACCTCCTCAGCCCAACTTCCTTTGGCTTTCTCTAGCCTTCTCTTCAAACCTCTCAGCAATACCGGATTGGCCGACTCTACTTGGCCATTCGTCTGAGGGTGCTCGACGGATGCAAACACTTGTTGAATTCCCACCCCTTCGCACAGCTTCTTCAACAGGTGACTTGCAAACTGAGTCCCGTTATCTGACACTAGGCGCTTGGGCACACTAAAACGGCACACGATGTTCTTCCACACAAAGATTTCGATCTTGTGTGCGGTGATCTGGGCCACTGGTTCCGCTTCAATCCACTTGGTGAAATATTCAATCGCCACCACCAAGTACTTCATCTGCCTGATCGCCAGCGGGAATGGTCCCAGAATATCGATCCCCCACGTGTGAAACGGCCAAGGGCTGTAAATCGACTTCAACTCCTCGGGAGGCGCCTTGTGCCAATCGGCGTGCTGCTAGCATTGCTTGCAGCACTGCGCATACTTCTTGCAGTCTTTCTCATCGTAGGCCAATAGTAACCTGCACGGAGAGTCCTTGCAGCCAGAGCTCGACCCCCGACGTGGCTTCCGCAAATCCCCTGGTGGAGCTCGGCCATGATTCTTGTACATTTTTCCCTGTGCACACACTCCAAGAGTGGGTGTGTGAATCCAAACCTATATAGCTCGCCGTCAATCATTGTGTACTTGCTAGAATTCTTTTTTATCTTCCTAGCCTCCGTCGGATCCAGCGGGAGAAGGCCATCCGCCAGGCATCGCTTGTACAGTGTTACCCAGGTGTCTGGCTCATGGGTCGTGCAGACCTGCGTCATGTTCACCTTTTCTCCCCGACATGCTCTTATTCTTGGCGACCTCAAGGTCTCTTGAGTCAAAGATCTGTGACTCCTCGCCGCTTTCTCCGTCGACTTGCTTATCTGAAGAACCAGGTGATCTGCCACAAATGCTCTGGGCGTCTTCAGAGTTTCTTGGATCACCGTCCTCTGCCTACCCCCCTTGCCTGAACTGGCGAGCTTGGCTAGCAAGTCAGCTCGGGCATTCTGCTCTCTGGGTACATGCACCACTTCAAAGGAGACAAAGGAACTCTTCAATTCCTGTACATACTCCAGGTAAGCCGCCATTTGTGGATCTTTAGCCTGGAACTCGCCTGTTACTTGTCCCGTGACCAACAGCGAGTCACTCTTAGCCATCAACACCCTAGCTCCCATCTCCTTAGCCAGTAAGATGCCGGCGATCAGCGCCTCATATTTTGCTTGATTGTTGTTGGCCTTGAAGGCAAACCTCAGGGATTGTTCGATCAGCACGCCGTTGGGTCCTTCCAATATGACTCCAGCACCGCTACCCTGCTGGTTCGATGATCCGTCCACGGAGAGGACCCAGCGAAAGTCATCCCCCTCAACTCGTGTCGATTCAGACGAGAGCTCGACCACGAAATCTGCGAAGATCTGCCCCTTAATCGGACCTCGGGGCTCATACTTAATATCGAACTCCGACAGCTCCACCGCCCACTTCACCATCCTCCCGGCGACGTCGGGCTTCTTTAGAACCTTCTGCATGGGCAAGTCGGTCATTACCAGTATCGTGAAGCTGTGGAAATAGTGGCGTAACCTTCTCGCCGAAAAGACCACTGCCAATGCAGTTTTCTCCAAGGCCTGATATCTTACTTCCGGGCCCTGCAGCACCTTGCTGACAAAATAAATAGGCTTCTGGGCCTGATCTTGGTCTTGGGTGAGCACCGCACTCACCGCCCTCTCAGTCACAGCAAAATACAACCTGAGAGGGGTTCCCGTCAACGGTTTGCACAAAACCGGCGGGCTTGCTAGGTACTCTTTAAGCTTGACGAAGGCCTCTTCACACTCCTTCGTCCAAGTAAACTTGTTGTTCCGTCTTAAGCACTGAAAATACGGATGGCCCTTCTCTCCGCTGGCTGACACGAAACGAGACAGGGCGGCCATTCGACCTGTAAGCTGCTGCACTTCCTTCACGGTAGCCGGGCTCCTCATCGCCAAGATGGCAGCGCACTTGTCAGGGTTGGCTTCTATTCCTCTTTCAGTTAAGAGAAATCCCAAGAACTTTCCTGCCTCCACGCCAAAGATGCACTTCTCGGGATTCAGCTTTAACCTAAACTTGGCGATCGTAGTGAACAATTCCTCCAAGTCTGCAACGTGCTTGCTCTTCTCTGGCGAGGTCACGACCATGTCATCCACGTACGCTTGCACATTCCTTCCCAGCATTGGTGCAAGTACCCGATCCATCAACCTCTGGTACGTGGCCCCCGCGTTCTTCAGCCCAAATGGCATCACCTTGTAGCAGTAGCACGATCTCTCGGTCATGAAGGCGGTCTTCTCTTCATCCATGGGATGCATCTTTATCTGGTTGTACCCCGAGAAAGCATCCAGAAAGCTTAGCAACTTACACCCTGCAGCACTGTCGACCAGGGCATCTATGCTTGGCAAAGGATATGAATCCTTTGGGCAGGCCTTGTTCAGATCAGTGAAATCGACGCACATGCGCCATTTCCCATTGCTTTTCTTCACCAGCACGACATTGGCCAGCCAATCAGGGTACTACACCTCCCTGATATGGCCTGCAGCGAGGAGCTTCTGTGTTTCGTCCCTGATCGCCTGCCTTCTCTCCTCGTTGAATTTCCTCCTCCTCTGTCGTACTGGTCTGACCTGGTTGTCCATCACCAAATGATGGCACAAAAAGTCGGGATCGATCCCGGGCATGTCCGAAGCGGACCATGCGAACGCATCCAGATGCCGCTCTATCACCTTGGCGATCTGGTCCTGGAGCTCAGTCTCCAGAGATCTTCCCAGCTTGAAGATCTTTCCCCCGATCTCCCTTTCGAGCCACTGCTCGACGGGTTTTGGTCTGGTCTCTCTGGCGATCACCGCCCTGGCGATTCCCTGCTCCCTCGCTTCCTCAGGGTGATTCCTCGCCTCTTCTTCCTCTCGACCGGCGTTCCCCTCCCCCAGCTCAGCATCTACCATCACCACGTCGCTTCCGGCGGTCTCCTCCATCACCGTCGGCCTGGGCTTCACACCGGGTGGCGGGGTGGTTGTCACGTAACTCACAGACCTCTTGTTCTTCAGGCTATTCTCATAGCACTTCTTTGCTTCTTTCTGGTCGGATTTGATGGTGATCACCACCCCCTCCATAGATGGCAGCTTCACCTTCATGTGCCGGGTCGAGGGTATAGCGCCTATTCTGTTGAGCGTGGGTCTTCCCAACAGAATGTTGTATGCTGAAGGAGCGTTCACGACAAGGTACTTGATTTTTTCTGTTCTCGAGCCCGCCTCATCCGTAAACGTAGTCCGCAACTCAATGTACCCCCTGACCTCCACCTGGTCGCCAGCGAAACCATACAAACACCCTCCACAGGGCCTCAGCTGGTCAAGGGGTAGTTCCAACTGTGTGAAAGTCGGCCAGAACATCACGTCTGCCGAGCTTCCTTGGTCCACCAGAACCCTGTGGACCTTCCTTCCCGCCGTAATCAGCGTTATGACTATGGGGTCGTTGTCATGAGGCACAACGTCCCGAAGATCTTGCTTTGTGAACGTAATGTCCACATCCGGCGAGTGGTCCTCAAACATATCCACCGTCATCACAGACCTCGCATACTTCTTCCTCTGTGACGCGGTGCATCCGCCTCCTGAGAAACCCCCTGCAATGGTGTGGATTTCTTCGTGGGTAGGCATCTCGTGCTGCTGAGCCTCACCACCTGCTGGTTGGGAGCTCGACGCGCCCCCCGTCCTTCTATCCACCAAGTAGTCGTTGAGGAACCCGCTCTTAACCAGATCGTCGAGCTGGTACCCTAAAGCCAAGCATGAGTCCACGGTGTGGCCAAAGCCCTGGTGGAACTCGCACCAGGCGTCCGGCTTTGGTCCCAGCACCTTGTCGCCCACCTTCTCGGGGGCCTTCAACCTAGCTGATATATTGGGAATGGCGATCAGGTCCGCCAGTCCCATGACAAACTTGTGTTTTGGCGGGCGATTGTACTCCCGGCGTCCTGGTTGAGAGCGCCCTGGGCCCCTGCCCTTGTTCTTCCTCGGATCATAAGAAGGCGTGGGAGAAGAGTGTTCCTTCCCACAAGGTTGCTCAACAAGACAAGCCTTTTGAAAACGTCTTGGAAAATTTGCTTCTTGTTGAACAACCAAGCCTAGTCTTTTGTAAAGGAACACTTGCATGCATTGCCACAAGTGATGAACTCATGAGTCTACCTCCTCAAGTAGAAAAACTTTTAAGTGAATTTGAAGATATATTCTCTAATGAAGGACCTATTGGACTCCCTCCCATTCGAGGTATAGAACATCAAATTGACTTCATTCCGGGGGCAAGCCTACCAAATAGGCCCGCTTATAGAACAAACCCCGAGGAAACCAAGGAGATAGAGTCACAAGTTCAAGACTTGTTGGAGAAAGGTTGGGTTCAAAAGAACCTAAGCCCTTGTGATGGCATTTTCATGAAGTTCTTCTTGAATCAAAGTAGAGCAAAGGGGCGGAAGCAATGGATGAGGTGAGCAAGATCCTCCTAAGAGTGGTGTTGATCTTGTAGGTGCATGATAAGTATGGGTATTGGGTGGTTCGGCCAGCCCAAGGGAAAAGATGAAGGAATTGAAGTTTAGAGCCTAGGATTCTAGGGAGAAGCAAAGTTTGGCACAAAATGGCAGCATAACTTTACTCACAATAAACTTGGAAATACAAAGAGAAGGCCTCCCTATTTATAAGCTAGATGGTCGTGATTCTTAAGCTAATACCTAATGAAATGTAAACCAAATGAAATGCAAATCATAGGCACATGTGCTATGACCGGTCACACATAGCAAGCTTCTAGAATGTTTAACTCAAATGTGCTTTCTACACTACTCTATCTACTAAGTACCCCTATTGGGCCTTTATGCAACATATACAAGGCTTTCTCTCTTCCATCCGTGGCTTCATCTACTTGTGCTTGAACATGCTTAGCCATTGACCTTGTGAGAGGACCTAGACGGTCTAGTTCCACATCTAGACGCTCCATTGGTAGCCTCCCTTCTTCACGTCCTAGATGCTCATTCCTTGGAGCTAGACGTTCCCCTTGGTCTAGACGCTCTTCATGGTTTGGGCTTTGGCTTCCTTGGCTAGATGTGCTTGCCCCTCCTCCATCACCTTGTGTTGTACCTGTCTTGTTGGTGCCCAAAAAAGATGGAAAATGGCACATGTGTTGTGATTGTAGAGCAATCAACAACATCACCATCAAGTATAGGCATCCAATCCCAAGGCTTGCTAACATGCTTGATGAACTACATGGGTCACCATATTCTCTAAAATTGACCTTAAAAGTGGGTATCACCAAATTAGAATCAAAGACGGTGATGAATGGAAAACCGCTTTTAAGACCAAGTTTGGATTATATGAGTGGTTGGTGATGCCCTTTGGGTTCACTAATGCCCCTAGTACATTCATGAGGCTCATGAATCATACCTTGAGAGATTGTATAGGTAAATATGTTGTAGTTTATTTTGATGATATCTTAGTGTATAGCAAGACCCTAGAAGACCATCTAAGTCACCTTAGGGAAGTTCTTCTAGTGCTTAGGAAAAATAGTCTTTTTGCCAATAGGGATAAGTGCACCTTTTGTGTAGATAGTGTAGTTTTCTTAGGTTTCATAGTTAACTAAAGGGGGGTGCATGTTGACCCCGAGAAAATCAAAGCCATCCGAGAGTGGCGCACTCCACAAAATGTAAGTGATGTAAGGAGTTTTCATGGGTTAGCTAGCTTCTATAGAAGGTTTGTGCCTAACTTTTCAAGCCTAGCTTCTCCTTTGAATGAACTTGTAAAAAAAGATGTTGCATTTTGTTGGAATGATAAGCATGAGCAAGCCTTCCAAAGGCTAAAAGCTCAACTCACCAATGCACCAATTCTATCTCTTCCAAATTTTTCCAAAACTTTTGAGATAGAATGTGATGCATCGGGAGTAGGCATAGGTGTGGTATTGTTGCAAGGTGGACACCCCATTGCCTATTTTAGTGAAAAACTCCATGGTGCCACCCTCAACTATCCCACCTATGACAAAGAGCTCTATGCTCTTGTGCGAGCCCTAAAGACTTGGGAACACTACCTTGTGTCCAAAGAATTTGTCATCCATAGTGATCACGAGTCTTTAAAATATTTAAAGGGCCAACACAAGCTCAACAAGAGACATGCTAAATGGATGGAGTTTCTTGAACAATTTCCTTATGTAATCAAATACAAGAAAGGAAGCACCAATATAGTAGCCGATGCTCTTTCAAGACGGCATACACTCTTTTCAAAATTGGGTGCCCAAATTCATGGATATGATCACATAAGAGAGCTTTACCAAGAGGATCAAGAACTTTCATCCATCTATGCCCAATGTCAACATAGGGCGCAAGGAGGTTACTATGTGACCGAGGGGTATCTTTTTAAAGAAGGAAAACATTGCATTCCCCAAGGCACACATAGGAAACTCCTTGTCAAGGAATCACATGAAGGAAGACTCCTGGGCCATTTTGGAGTTGATAAGACTCTAGACATTTTGAAAGAAAAAATTTGTTGGCCACACATGAGAAAAGATGTCCAAAGACATTGTTCTAGATGCATATCATGTTTAAAAGCAAAGTCTAGAACAATGCCTCATGGACTCTACACTCCCTTGCCGATTGCAAATGCTCCTTGGGAAGACATTAGCATGGACTTCATTTTAAGGCTCCCTAGGACTGCAAGAGGCCATGATTCTATCTTTGTGGTAGTGGACCGTTTTATCAAAATGTCCCATTTTATTCCTTGTCACAAGGTAGATGATGCTCAAAATATTTCTAGACTCTTCTTTAGAGAAGTGGTGAGACTTCATGGTCTACCTAGAAGTATAGTATCCGATAGAGATCCCAATTTCATAAGCCACTTTTGGAAAACTCTTTGGGGCAAACTTGGAACAAGACTACAATTTTCAACTTCTTGTCATCCTCAAACGGATGGCCAAACCGAAGTAGTAAATAGATCTCTTGGGATGAGTATCTTCCCCACATTGAGTTTGCTTACTGATCCTGCCTGTTGACCAGGACGCAAGAGCCTTGCCTCGTCAAATCTGGATCGACTTTGCGCCGTGTTAGCTTCCGTCCTTCGCCTTGATTCACCTCAAGAACCTGCAAAAGACAGAACGGCGCCGTTGCGGCCGATCACGCTCCGACGCCCAAGTCAGCGACTGAACCACCAAAATACTAAGAGAAAACTAAGAACTTCAGGAACCGTGCAAAATTCTCTCTCAGCGTACTTAAGTTCTCGCAAGCGTAAAAGAAGTATTCTAAAACGCGCGTACCTCAGAAGTTCGTTAGGATTCCTTATATACCTGTGCATTTTCTCTCTCCTGACAGTGACACATCTAGACATGTGGCTCGTATCCAGCTGTACACGTGTCACCATCTGGAGCATCCTTGACTTGGGCGTCACCTTTTACTCTTCAGGCTTTCGGCTAAGTTACTTATGCAGGAAACAACTTAGCGCATAACTGCCTTGGAGCGTGATCTCTTCTGCGTGGCGAGTACGGGTGTCTTCATACACACCTTCCCTGTGGTCTCGCCGGCCGCCATCATGATCTACTTCACTTGCTTCATCGTACATGCCCAGGTAAGCTGTTCCTCGACCTCAACCTCCGGCTAGTTAGGGAATGACCATCTGACGACTTCATCCTCTGTTTCGAAAGATTGGAACAAGCTTCCCTGAGCCTTCGGCGATGTCCTCCTTTCGGCGATCTCTGATCACTTGGTCGTCTGGGTTCGCATCCGGCGACTTCATCACAAACCTGGTGACCGCCAGTTTAGGTATGCTAGAGACCGGAGTACGCCAACTTAATGACTGGCGACTACACGACCCCCCCAACTTCCTTCCCTTCTGCCAGCCAGGTGTCCCGTTCGACATGCCTATACTATTGCTTGCTGCCACGTCATCACTTCCGACTACCCGGGCGGTACACTTACAATCGAGTAGTCCACAAGACTACTAATGCTTCTCGTTTTGAAGTAGTATATGGATTTAATCCTGTCACACCTATGGATTTGTTACCTCTTCCTAATCCACAAGAATTTGCGCACAAGGAAGGAGTAATCAATGCCGATTTTGTGAAGAAAATGCATGAGAAGATTAAAATCCAAATAAAACAACAAAATGAAAAGTATACCAAATACAACAATAAAGGGAAGAAAGAAATAATTTTTGAGGAAGGACACTTAGTTTGGCTTCACTTTCGCAAAGACCGATTTCCAACTCAAAGGAAGTCCAAACTAAGTCCCCGAGGTGATGGACCCTTTCAAATCCTCAAGAGAGTCAACAACAATGCATACAAATTGGACCTACCTCTTGAATATGGAGTACATGATACTTTTAATGTAATTGATCTTTCTCCATTTGTAGGTACCAATGACGATGAGGACGAACTGGATTTGAGGACAAATCCTTTCCAAGGGGGAGGGGATGATGGAGGAGGGCCAAGCTCACCACACTATGGAAGACAAGATCCAAGTCTAGACCGTTTAGAGCCATGTGGGGAGCGTCTAGACCCAAGTATGAAGCGTCTAGCACAATATGAGGGGCGACTACAAAAGGAGAGTCTAGGAGGAAGCCTAGACCGTCTAGGACCTATCACTAGGTCCATGGCCAAGCATCTCCACGCACATTTGGGGCAAGCAACGGATGGAAGGGAAAGGAACTTGTACATGCTCCATGAAGGCCCATTAGGGGTGGCTTAGTAGTTAGTGTAGTGTTGGAAAGCATAAACTTGTATCCTTTTTATTTAACCTAGTTAGCTCACGTTTTCTAGAAGATTCTCCACTAGGAACGGCCATGTGCTCCATGTGCCATGTGCCTCCACATTTCCATTTCATTTAGCTAGCATTTCATCTTATATTAGCTTAACATTTATGGCCTCCTTAGCTTATAAAAGGAGAAGCCTATCACTTGTATTTGCAAGATTAAATTGAGTAATGTTATGCTGCCCATTTTGTGCCATACTTGCTCCATTCCTAGTTTTTAGGTTTTAATCTTCCTTCACCATCTATCAAAGGGCTGGCCGAACCTCCCTTCTTCCATACTCTTCATGCACCTTTAAGGTCACCACAACTCCTAGGAGGACCTTGCCCATTTCATACATAAGCTTCCGCACCATATTACCAAACATCCAAGAAGAGCTCCTTGAGAATGCCATCACTTCAGGTAGCCAAATGCCTCGTCATCTAATTAGTGACGCGCTTGGTTGAAAAGCGAGTGGCGCGAAGCTACCATGCGTTGGATTATGATTGAACGCCTCTAAGTCAGAATCCGGGCTAGAAGCAATGCGTGTGCCCGCCGTTTGTTTGCCGACCAGCAGTAGGGGGCCTTGGCCCCCCAGACACACGTGTCGTTGGTGACCCTCGTAAGGTGAATCAGCCTTGCGAGACGCCTTGAAGCGCAATTCCCATCGAGCGGCGGGTAGAATCCTTTGCAGACGACTTAAATACGCGACGAGGTATTGTAAGTGGCAAAGTGGCCTTGCTGCCACGATCCACTGAGATTCAGCCCTTGTCGCTTTGATTCGTCCCTCCCCTTCAACCACTCAAACAAATATCTTGTCCCTAATTTTATCATCACATTTTACAAAATCTAAGCAAGTACTTGGAAATCGCCAGAGGTTTTGCTTAATAGTGATGTGTAGTCCTGACTATACGTGAAAGTGTTTCATCACACGTGATGGGAATGTACCGCATTCCATTCAAAATAGAATGAAAAATTGATATTGGTTGGGTTTGGACTTAGCTAAGTTTAGTGTGTTGGCTAGTTTTTGTGACTTGGTGGTGTGTGGGTTGAAAAACGAAAGTCATGGTTTTTGTACCACCCTGGTAGTCAGAAGTGATGACGTGGCATCGAGCTATTATATAGGCGTGTTGAACGGGACACCTGGCTGGCAGAAGGGAAGGAAGTCGGGAGGCTCGTGTAGTCGCCAGTTATTAAGTTGGCGTGCCCTGATCTCTAGCATGCCTAAACCGGCGGTCACCGAGTTTGAGATGAAGTCGCCAGATGCGAACCCAGACGACCCAGTGGTTAGAGATCGCCGAAACAAGGACATCGCCGAAGATGGAGGCAGATAGTCATTTCCTAGCTAGCCAGAGGATGAGGACGGGAGACAGCTTACTTGAACATACACGGTGAAGCAAGTAAAGTAGATCATGAAGGCGGCTGGCGAGACCACAGGGAAGGTGTGTACGAAGGCACCTGAACTCGCCACCCAGAAGAGATCACGCTCCAAGGCAACTATGCACTGAGTTGTGTCATGCATAAGTAACTTAGCCAAAAACCTGAAGAGTAAGAAGTGGCGCCCAAGTCAAGGATGCTCCAGATGGTGACACGTGTACAGCTGGATGCGAGCCACGTGTCCAGAAGTGTAACTGTCTGGAGAGAGAAAGTGCGCAGGTATATAAAGAGATTCTAACGAACTTCTGAGCTACGCACGTTTAGATTGCTTCTTTACGCTTGCGAGTTTTGAGTACGCGGAGAGAGAATTTTGCACGGTTGCTTAGAGTTCTTGAGCTTTCTCTTAGTATTTGGTGGTTCAGTCGCTGACTTGGGCGTCGGAGCGTGATCGGCCGCAGCGGCGCCGTTCTGTCTTTTGCAGGTTTTTGAGGTGGATCACAGTGAAGGACGGAGGCTAATACGGCGCAGAAGTCGATCCAGGTTTGACGAGGCAAGGCTCTTGCGTCCCGGTCAACAGGCAGGATCAGTTTTGCAAAACTGGCTGGACTCAATACTCACAAATGCCTCCAAATCGATGTGGGAGAAGTTTTGGAGCAAAAGGAATTGATCTTTACATGGTTGGTGCATGGCCAAGTTCCATGATTTTGGTGTTTTAGCTTGATTTTGTGACTTGGTGGTGTGTGGCGTGAAAAACGAAAATCTTGGTTTTGGAAAACTGGCTGGACTCAATCCTCACAAATGACTCCAAAGTGATGTAGGAAAAGTTTGGGAGCAAAAGGAATTGATCTTGACATGGTTGGTGCATAGCCAAGTTCATGATTTTGGTGTTTTGGCTAGATTTTATGACTTGGTGGTGTGTGGGGTGAAAAACGAAAATCTTGGTTTTGGAAAACTGGCTGGACTCAAAACTCACAAATGCCTCCAAAGTGATGTGGGAGAAGTTTGGAAACAAGAAGAATTGATCTTGACATGGTTGGTGCATGGCCAAGTTCCATGATTTTGGTGTTTTGCTTGATTTTGTGACTTAGTGGTGTGTGGGGTGAAAAACAAAAATCTTGGTTTTGGAAAACTGGATGGACTGAATCCTCACAAATTCCTCCAAAGTGATGTGGGAGAAGTTTGGGAGCAAGAGGAATTGATCTTGACATGGTTGGTGCATGGCCAAGTTCCATGATTTTGGTGTTTTGCTTGATTTGTGACTTGGTGGTGTGTGGGGTGAAAAATGAAAATCAAGGTTTTGGAAAACTGGCTGGACTCAATCCTCACAAATGCCTCCAAAGTGATGTGGGAAAAGTTTGGGAGCAAAAGGATTTGATCTTGACAAGGTTGGTGCATAGCCAAGTTCATGATTTTGGTGTTTTGGCTTGATTTTGTGGCTAGGTGGTGTATGAGGTGAAAAATGAAAATCTTGGTTTTGGAAAACTGGCTGGACTCAATCCTCACAAATGCCTCCAACGTGATGTGGGAAAATTTTGGGAGCAAAAGGAATTGATTTTGACATGGTTGGTGCATAGCCAAGTTCATGATTTTGGTGTTTTGGCTTGATTTTGTGACTTGGTGGTGTGTGGGGTGAAAAATGAAAATCTTGGTTTTGGAAAACTGGCTGGATTCAATCCTCACAAATGCCTCCCAAGTGATGTGGGAGAAGTTTGGGAGCAAAAGGAATTGATCTTGACATGGTTGGTGCATGGCCAAGTTCCATGATTTTGGTGGTTTGCTTGAGTTTGTTACTTGGTGGTGTGTGGGGTGAAAAACGAAAATCATGGTTTTGGAAAACTGGCTGGACTCAATCCTCACAAATGCCTCCAAAGTGATGTGGGAAAAGTTTGGGAGCAAAAGGAATTGATCTTGACATGGTTGGTGCATAGCCAAATTCATGATTTTGGTGTTTTGGCTTGCTTTTGTGGCTAAGTGGTGTATGGGGTGAAAGATGAAAATCTTGGTTTTGGAGAACTGGCTCGACTCAATCCTCACAAATGCCACCAAAGTGATGTGGGAAAATTTTGGGAGCAAAAGGAATTGATTTTGACATGGTTAGTGGATGGCCAAGTTCCATGATTTTGGTGTTTTGGCTTGATTTTGTGACTTGGTGGTCTGTGGGGGTAAAAAACGAAAATCTTGCTTTGGAAAAATGGCTGGACTCAATCCTCACAAATGCCTCCAAAGTGATGTGGGAAAAGTTTGGGAGCAAAAGGAATTGATCTTGACATGGTTGGTGCATAGCCAATTTCATGATTTTGGTGTTTTAGCTTGATTTTGTGACTTGGTGGTGTATGGGGTGAAAACTGAAAATCTTGGTTTTGGAAAACTGGCTGGATTCAATCCTCACAAAGGCCTCCAAAGTGATGTGTGAGAAGTTTGGGAGCAAAAGGAATTGATTTTGATATGGTTGGTGCATGGCCAAGTTCCATGATTTTGGTGTTTTGGCTTGATTTTGTGACTTGGTGGTGTGTGGAGTGAAAAACGAAAATCTTGGTTTGGAAAAATGGCTGGACTCAATCCTCACAAATGCCTCCAAAGTGATGTGGGAAAAGTTTGGGAGCAAAAGGAATTGATCTTGACATGGTTGGTGCATAGCCAATTTCATGATTTTGGTGTTTTGGCTTGATTTTGTGACTTGGTGGTGTGTGGGGTGAAAAATGAAAATCTTGGTTTTGGAAAACTGGCTGGATTCAATCCTCACAAAGGCCTCCAAAATGATGTGTGAGAAGTTTGGGAGCAAAAGGAATTCATTTTGATATGGTTGGTGCATGGCCAAGTTCCATGATTTTGGTGTTTTGGCTTGATTTTGTGACTTGGTGATGTGTGGGGTGAAAAACGAAAATCTTGGTTTGGAAAAATGGCTGGACGCAATCCTCAAAAATGCCTCCAAACTGATGTGGGAAAAGTTTGGGAGCAAAAGGAATTGATCTTGACATAGTTGGTGGATAGCCAAGTTCATGATTTTGGTGTTTTGGCTTGATTTTGTGACTTGGTGGTGTGTGGGGTGAAAAACGAAAATCATGGTTTTCGAAAACTGGGTGGAATCAATCCTCACAAATGCCTCCAAAGTGATGTGGGAGAAGTTTGGGAGCAAAAGGAATTGATTTTGATATGGTTGGTGCATGGCCAAGTTCCATGATTTTGGTGTTTTGGCTTGATTTTGTGACTTAGTGGTGTGTGGAATTGAAAAACGAAAATCTTGGTTTTGGAAAACTTGCTGGACTCAATCCTCACAAATTCCTCCAAAGTGATGTGGGAAAAGTTTGGGAGCAAAAGGAATTGATATTGATATGGTTGGTGCATGGCCAAGTTCCATGATTTTGGTGTTTTGGCTTGATTTTGTGACATGGTGGTGTGTGGGGTGAAAAACGAAAATCATGTTTTTGGAAAACTGGGTGGAATCAATCCTCACAAATGCCTACAAAGTGATGTGGGAGAAGTTTGGGAGCAAAAGGAATTGATTTTGATATGGTTGATGCATGGCCAAGTTCCATGATTT
This sequence comes from Phaseolus vulgaris, assembly GCF_000499845.2. Lineage (NCBI taxonomy): Eukaryota > Viridiplantae > Streptophyta > Magnoliopsida > Fabales > Fabaceae > Phaseolus > Phaseolus vulgaris. The sequence continues at coordinate 40,020,051 of NC_023749.2, forward strand.
TGGTGTTTTGGCTTGATTTTGTGACTTAGTGGTGTGTGGGATTGAAAAACGAAAATCTTGGTTTTGGAAAACTTGCTGGACTCAATCCTCACAAATGCCTCCAAAGTGATGTGGGAAAAGTTTGGGAGCAAAAGGAATTGATTTTGATATGGTTGGTGCATGGCCAACTTCCATGATTTTGGTGTTTTGGCTTGATTTTGTGACTTGGTGGTGTGTGGGGTGCAAAACGAAAATCTTGCTTTGGAAAAATGGCTGGACTCAATCCTCACAAATGCCTCCAAACTGATGTGGGAAAAGTTTGGGAGCAAAAGGAATTGATCTTGACATAGTTGGTGGATAGCCAAGTTCGTGATTTTGGTGTTTTGGCTTGATTATGTGACTTGGTGGTGTGTGGGGTGAAAAACGAAAATCATGGTTTTGGAAAACTGGGTGAAATCAATCCTCAGAAATGCCTCCAAAGTGATGTGGGAGAAGTTTGGGAGCAAAAGGAATTGATTTTGATATGGTTGGTGCATGGCCAAGTTCCATGATTTTGGTCTTTTGGCTTGATTTTGTGAGTTAGTGGTGTGTGGGGTGAAAAACGAAAATCTTGGTTTTGGAAAACTTGCTGGACTCAATCCTCACAAATGCCTCCAAAGTGATGTGGGAAAAGTTTGGGAGCAAAAGGAATTGATCTTGACATAGTTGGTGCATAGCGAAGTTCATGATTTTGGTGTTTTGGCTTGATTTTGTGACTTGGTGGTGTGTGGGGTGAAAAACGAAAATCATGGTTTTGGAAAACTGGCTGGAATCAATCCTCACAAATGCTTCCAAAGTGATGTGGGAGAAGTTTGGGAGCAAAAGGAATTGATTTTGATATGGTTGGTGCGTGGCCAAGTTCCATGATTTCGGTGTTTTGGCTTGATTTTGTGACTTAGTGGTGTGTGGGGTGAAAAACGAAAATGTTGGTTTTGGAAAACTGGCTGGACTCAATCGTCGCAAATGCCTCCAAAGTGATGTGGGAAAAGTTTGGGAGCAGAAGGAATTGATCTTGACGTAGTTGGTGCATAGCCAAGTTCATGATTTTGGTGTTTTGGCTTGATTTTGTGACTTGGTGGTGTGTGGGGTGAAAACCGAAAATCATGGTTTTGTAAAACTGGCTGGAATCAATCCTCACAAATGCCTCCATAGTGATGTGGGAGAAGTTTGGGAGCAAAAGGAATTGATCTTGACATGGTTGGTGATGGAGGAGGGCCAAGCACAACCTCGCATGAAAGGCTATACTCCAAGTCAAGAGCGTCTAGACCCAAGCCAAGCATCTAAGACCAAGCTAGGAGCGTATAATACCAAGCTAGGAGTGTCTAAAATCAAGCTAGGAGCGTCTAAGACCAAACTAGGAGCGTCTAAGATCGACCTAGGAGCGTCTAAGATCAAGCTTGGAGCGTCTAAGACAAGAAGACTTTGATCAAGCTATGAATGGGAGAATCACATATTGGTACATGTTCCGTGAAGGCCCATCAAGTGTAGCCTAGTTTTAATTGGGGTGTAAATAGCATAGCCATGTGGACAAATGTTTATTTTTTTGCACATTAGAATTAAGGAGGAGTTAACCTTGATTAGCTAAAGGTTTCTAGAAGCTTTCACTAATCAAGTTCGGCCATGTGCACCCATATGCCATGTGCCTCCATGTGCCACTTCATTACATTTCATTTGGGTTACTTTTGTGTAGCATTTAGGTCATCAAATCTTGTCCTCTTTAGCCTATAAAAAGAGGAGCCTACACCTTGTATTATCAAGATTAAATTGAGTAATGTTATGCTTCCCATTTAGTGCCATACTTTGCTCCTTGCCTAGCTTCTAGGTTTTAATCTTCATTTCACCACCTTCAAAGGGGATGGCCGAACCTCCCCATTTCCACACTCTTCATGCACCTTCAAGGTCACCACACCTCTTAGGAGGACCTTGTTCATCTCTTCCATTAAGCTTTCGCACCATCTTCCACAAACATCCAAGAAGAGCTCATAGGAAATCCATCATTTGGTATCATGAGCTCATCTTGCTTCCATATTGTCTTGTTGTTTTAATTTTCGTTTTGAATTGGTGTGCTGTTTGAAATTTCCAATCTGTGCATCTTGTTCAATTGTTCTTGAGCAATCTTTGTGCAATTTTTTGGTAGGATTCCATAGAGTTTGTGTTGCTGTTTTATTTTAGGTATTTGAGTCCTTATTGCAATTTTATTTGTGCATTTTGTATTCATTTCAGTCTTTTAATTTCTGAATCTATATGTGTTTTGTCTAGTCATGTTCTTCCAAAATGTCATCAAATCATAGTAGTACTTTGTTTGGCTTATTTGTTTCTTGTTTTTGGTATAAATGCTTGATCTAAATCTGCTGTGTTTTTATCCTTTGGTGCTTTTTATTTTTAGCTTGAGTTCATATTTGTGTTTAGTTCTACACAAATTCCGTGAACGGCGCGAGGGCGTTGAGGTCTTTTAAACGTTGCTGGTGCCTCCGATCGCCGAAAGACGATGAGGACTTTTAACTTTAACTGATGCCGCCAATCGTCGAAAAGCGATGGGGACTTAAAAACTTTTTAGAAAGCATGCAACATAACTTCAAACTCGCGTTAAATCACATTCGAGTGACAAGGTCTTTTTTTCAAAACTTTCGTAACAACAACAAGCATGCAATCTAAAACACTTTAAACTTCGAAAACTCTTCTTTATTGGGTGGCCTCATTAAAAACCCTCCTTAGGGAAAAGAGAGTGCCCCCTTCAAACTGTTTTAACAGAAAGCTTGTAAAACTCTTCGTGTTTGTTTTTACTTACAAAGCTTTTAACTGTAATATAACTTGAGATGCGTGGCGTTCCAAGTGCGAGGAATTGCCCCTCCTTCCAATGTTTCTAAGCGGTAGGCGCCGTTCCCGACCACCTCGGTTATCCTGAACGGTCCCGTCCACTTAGGCGACAACTTGTTCTCCATCTCGTACTGGTGGGCCTTCCTCATCACCAGGTCGCCTTCTTTAAACTTCCTTGGCATCACCTTCGAGTTATACCTTCGTTCAATCCTTCTCTTCACTGCCTCAGCCTTTACTCTCGCCTCCTCCCTGACCTCATCCAGCAAATCCAAATTCAGCCTTCTTTCCTCGTTCGAGTCTTCCGCTACAAAGTTCTGGAATCTCGGCGAGCTCTCCTGGATTTCTACTGGAATCATTGCGTCGCATCCATAGACCAAGCTAAACGGGGTCTCATGGGTTCCTGACTGCTCGGTGGTGTGGTACGCCCAAACTATACGGGGTACCTCCTCAGCCCACGATCCCTTGGCTTTCTCTAGTCTTCTTCTCTTCAAGCCTCTTAGCAATACCCGATTGGCTGACTCTACTTGGCCATTTGTCTGAGGGTGGTCGACGGATGCAAACACTTGTTGAATTCCCACCTCTTCGCACAGCTTCTTCAACAGGTGACTTGCAAATTGAGTCCCGTTGTCTGACACCAGGCGCTTAGGCACACCAAACCGGCACACGATGTTCTTCCATACAAAACTCTCGATCTTGTGCGTGGTGATTTGGGCCACTGGTTCTGCTTCGATCGACTTGGTGAAATATTCAATCGCCACCACCAAGTACTTCATCTGCCTGATCGCCAATGGGAAAGGTCCCAGAATGTCGATCCCCCACGTATGAAACGGCCAAGGGCTGTAAATCGATTTCAACTCTTCGGGAGGCGCTTTGTGCCAATCGGCGTGCTGCTGACATTGCTTGCAACACTGTGCATACTTTTTGCAATCCTCCCTCATTGTTGGCCAGTAGTACCCTGCACGGAGGGTTCTCGCGGCCAGAGCTCGACCCCCGACGTGACTTCCGCATATCCCTTCGTGGAGCTCGGCCATGATTCTTGTACATTTCTCTCCGTGCACACATTCCAGGAGTGGGTGTGTGAACCCAAACCTATACAACTCGCCATCAATCATTGTGAACTTGCTAGAATTCTTCTTTATCTTCCTAGCCTCTGTCGGATCCAGCGGGAGAAAGCCATCTGCCAGGCATCGCTGGTACTGTGTTATCCACGTGTCTGGCTCAAGCGTAGCGCAGACCTGCGTCATGTTCACCCTCTCTCCCCGACATGCTCTTATTCTCGGCGATCTCAAGGTCTCCTGAGTCAAAGACCTGTGACTCCTCGTCGCTTTCTCCGTCGACCTGCTTATTTGAAAAACCAGGTGATCTGCTACAAATGCTCTAGGCGTCTTCAGAGTTTCTTGGATCGCAGTCCTCTGCCTACCCCCCTTGCCCGAACTGGCGAGCTTAGCTAGCAAGTCAGCTCAGGCATTCTGCTCTCTGGGCACATGTACCACTTCGAAGGAGACAAAGGAACTCTTTAACTCCTGCACATACTCTAGGTAAGCCGCCATTTGTGGATCCTTGGCCTGGAACTCGCCTGTTACTTGTCCCGTGACCAACAACGAGTCACTCTTAGCCATGAGCACCCTAGCTCCCATCTCCTTGGCCAGCAAGATTCCGGCGATCAGCGCCTCATATTCTGCTTGATTGTTGTTGGCTTTGAAGGCAAACCTCAGGGACTGCTCAATCAGCATGCCGTTGGGCCCTTCCAAGATGACTCCAGCACCGCTACCCTGCTGGTTCGACGATCCGTCCACCGAGATTACCCAACGGAAATCATCCCCCTCAACTCGCGCTGCTTCTGACGAGAGCTCGACAACGAAATCAGCGAAAATCTGCCCCTTGATCGGACCTCGGGGCTCATACTTGATATCGAACTCCGACAGCTCCACCGCCCACTTCACCATCCTCCCAGCTACATCAGGCTTCTTCAGAACCTTCTGGATGGGCAAGTCGGTCATCACCAGTATTGTAAAACTGTGAAAATAGTGGCGCAACCTCCTGTTTTTTTTCAGATTTACAGAATCCCCTGTTTTGCATAACTTTGTGCTGGATGTTTTGTTTAGGAAAATTATTTTCCCACATAAGAAAATTCTGATCCTCTGGATTTTGCAAGATTGAGGTGTTAGGGAAAAGACAAAAAAAAAATAGTTCAAAAAAATCAATAGAAAAACAGTGTGCAATCCTGACGCTACAACTGGCGTAACTGAACACTGATTTTAGAAAATTTATTAAAAAAAATGGTGCGTGTGTTTGGATATAAATTTTCAGAAGCAAATTCTAAAAGGCCAGCTCAGCTTAAATCAGTGAAAATCACGCTCTCTAGACCACAACAATTATTTCAGTGGTGCTGTTTTTTATTTTGAAATCAAATCTAGTGCTACTCTTTAGGTTCCATTTTGTGTGCCATCTTTTCTTGACTACCTTTTATTTGTTTGTCTATTTTCTTTGGAACTCTTTCTAGTTGTCACATTTTGATATGAGTTGAATTGAACATAGACACCTTAAAAGTCTTGAAAACAACATTATAGGAGAAGGATAACAACAATTTACAGATCAAAGAGTGCTTAAAACAAAGGAAACGAAATTAAGATCACAAAACAACAAGCTGAAAACAGAAATGGAATCAAGGAAGCTTAAGGAGTCATCAATGGAGTCATAGCCTTCCAAAATGATGATCCAAACTCATTAAGAGTGCTATTTCCTTGTTCACAACCATGGCACAAGATGTAAAACGCAATTGAATACAGGAAAACACAAGAACCGAACATAAATTGAAGAACAAGCTAAGAAACACAAAACCAAACGGTGAAAAGGATGAAGAACACTAAAACAAACCAAACTACCGATTGAAATTGCAAGAGATGAAAGAATGAACACTTATTGGATGAAGCTTGCTGGATTTGAGAATTTGGAACTGCATCACGCAACTTGGAGTCTAGTTCCAAGATAAGTGAAAGGTTGCCACCACTTGAAGCTCTCCATTGGCACACAAGATAAGGCAAAGGAAGAAGGAGACAACAAAACTCACAATTTCTCTCTAAACTTGAGTATAGTTTCTCTACTTGTAATTTCCAATTCTGAAATTTACAAAGGCAAACACCATATTTATAGCCTAAGAGGTGCTGAAATGAGAAGCTAAATCAAATTCAAATTCCCTCATAAATGACACTAAAATGGCGCCAACTAGAGCATGAGGAAGGTGTGACTTCCTTCCTAGTTTTGGCACCTCCTATATGACACCTACACCCCCCTAACTCTCTCTACTACATTCACACCTATTTATTTAATATCCGCACCCTACTCTATACAATAGAAATAAGAAGAGTCATCTTTTGATACTCTTGTCCCAAAGCTCTTGCCATGCTCCTAGTGATTCGTTGGGCTTGGGCCCCTTGTTGGGCTTGGGCTTCATGGGCTTGGGCGTCCTCTACTTGGTTTCTGATCCTGCCTGTTGACCAGAACGTTGGAACTTGCCTCGTGAAACTTGGATCGACGTGTGCACTGCTTCAACCTCCGTCCTCCGCCAAGATTCACCTTAAGAACCTGCAAAAGAACAGAGCGGCGCCGCTGCGGCCGATCGCACTCCAACGCCCAAGTCAGTGACCGAACCACCAAATACTAAGAGCAATAACACTTAAGAACTCTCAAGGAACCGTGCAATGTTCTCTCTCACAGTATGCTCAAGAACTCGCAAGCGTAAAGAGTATAATCTGAACGTGCGTACCTCAGAAGTTCGTTGGGGAACCCTTAAATACCTGGTTACATTCTCTCTCCTGGCAGTTACAGACCTGGACACGTGGCTCGCATCCAGTCGTACACGTGCCATCATCTGGAGCCTCCTTGACTTGGGCGCTGCTTCTGACTCTCTTTTTGGCTAAGTTACTTATGCATGGTACTGCCCAGTGCATAGCTAACTTGGGAGTGCAATCTCTACTGGAACTGGCGAGTTAGGGTGCCTTCGTATACCTTCCCTGTGGTCTCGCCGGCCGCCTTCATAATCTGCACCACCTTCATCTTTGGCGATGTGCTTGCTCTGGCGATCTCCAATCACTTGGTCGCCTGGGTTTACATCTGGCGACTTCATCTTTAACCCGGTGATCGCAGGTTCTGGTATGCTGGAGATCGGAACATGTCAACTTAATAACTGGCGACTTCACGAGCCCCCCGACTTCCTCCCCTTCTGCCAACCTGGCGCCTTGTCAACACGCCTATACTGTAGCTGGATGCCACATCATCACTTCCGACTGCCAGGGCGGTACACAAGCCCCCCAGTCTTAAGCGAAGACTTGTCTAGCGAAAAGACTAAAAGAGTCACGTCATCTACGTGGCACTGGCGCAGAATTCCAAGCGGTTGCACTTTCTTCTCCTCTGACGCTCCACCAAACATTCCCCATCGTTCGACACGTGGCTTCATCAACGGTTACCTTCAGTTAACGTTTGCGCTTCCCAAACCCATTTCGAAAAACCCTTAAACCCATTTTCGCTCCACTGTTCCATCACTTTTCTTCGTATCCTCAAACGCTCAAACTCTCTTCTGTAAAAAAGCTCTCAGCGTTCTTCAACATTCTGAATCACCAACATTCTTCATCGCCTTCCTGATTATAAAAAGGTACTTCCTTTCCTTCTTTTGCTGGTTTTTCCTGCATTTTAACCGATTCGCATCATCCTTTAACTGCCTGGTGCATACGTTGTGGGTTGTTTTTGCGATTTCTCCTTCTTCGTAACTTAGGGCTCTGTCAACGTCACAACGAACCTACGTTCATTCGTTTTTCACCTTTCTTCCATGATCGAGTCAGCCTCTGTGAACCCTAATCATTTTTCCTTTTCTTCTTCCTTTGCAGCTTCAACAATGACTCGCTCAAAGATCACCCCAAATCCTCCTCCTTCATCACGAAACCCTTCCTCACGAGCACACGACCCACCGCGAGCACGCGGCGCTTCGTCTTCTCAGGCTGAGAGGCCTGCACCTTCCCGCCCCAACCTGGCCCAGGCTACTCCGCCTGTCACCGGAGGAGCCTCCGTCCCCCCACCAGACTTCAAAAAACTATATCCCTGGGCCAACTCGACCCTGTTGGGGGAAACATCTTCTGTGAACACTGCTGGGGCAGTTCTGCGACTGACGAAGGGGGATGAACCTCACCAATCATTCCACAAGGAGCACGACGAGAAGATGACAGTGCTACCTTGCCCCCCTGGCCTGCCAGTTTGTGCTGACGACAAGGCAAACAACGGTGGACCCTTCTGCTTTGTCTACACAACCCTGTTCAAGAAGGTGAAACTCAGGTTTCCCTTCACCCGCTTTGAGAGGGAGCTTCTCACCGAGCTCAACATCGCCGCCGCCCAGCTTCATCCCAACAGTTGGGCGTTCGTGCGAGCGTTCCAAGTCATGTGCGACCACCTGGGGTTGCCAACATCGGTGGATGTCTTCTTATTTCTCTTCGAAGCCAAGCACCCAGGAGACCGCCTGTGGGTAAGCTTGAATGGGATTGCTGGGAGATCGATCCTCTCCATCTTCCAGCAATCCTATAAAGACTGGAAGGGCAAATTCGTCCAGGTGCGTCCCAATGATAAAGACGCTTCCTTGCTCGACGGTTTCCCCTTGTATTGGGTAAACAAGGGGAACAAAGAGTCCGAAAGCTGCTTCAGGAGACCCAGAAGCCCTGATAGCATGGGCGCTTTGGACAGAGATCTCTGTTTCTTCTGGAAGAGTGTGGCGGACGCCAACATCACCTTCCTCACCACCACACATATCTTCGAGGACCAACTCGAAATTCGAATAGGTTAGCACGTTTAAGTTCTTGTTCTAATACTTACTTCTGTTAACTGTTTCTGGGCGTCTTGTGCCTTGTGCGCAAGACTTTGGTTTTATTTTTCTGCACCCTTTATCTGCTTTGCTGCATATTGCCTTATGCATTTATTTTCTCTCTGAGCTAACCTATGCATTTTTGCTCTGTGCAGATAATATGTTGGGCCAGGGCAAGCTCGCTAAACTGAGGGCGCTCGCCCGAACCCACGGGCTGGCATCGGGTTCACAAACCGTGCCAAACTCGGTGGTGGAGATCGCCGTCGCACAGGGCCGACCGCCACCCAAGGGCCCCACACCTCCCGATGTCCAACCCGCCGCCCAACGTAAGAAGCTTGTCCTTAGGAAACCCAAGAGGAAAGCTCCCCAAATAGTCCACGAGGAGGAGGAGGAAAGCGACGAGGCAACTGAAGATGGCCTTGTCACAAAGAGGAAGAGGGTGGCACTTTCTTCTCCACCTGCCCCACCCCCTCTTCCAACATCAACATCGCCGTCTACGCCCGCTCCTCCTCCATCATTGCCACCTCCACCAGCTTCTGCTTCACCAGTCCAAGCCATTCCATTGGCATCCGCGCCACCTGCGGTTGAGGCCCCTGAGCCAAACTTCATGGAGGACCCCCCGAGCGCCTCCACACCTTGTGCAACAGTTGGAGGGGGTCCTCCTTCAAATGCCTCAGCCGCAAATGTTGCTCCAATGGGGGATGAAGTTGCGCATGACTCTCCAATCTTAATTACTGAGTCCCTGACGTCGCCACCTCGCCAAGAAGCACCTGCTGATCAACCTACTAAAGAAGGTGGCGGCGAGAGCCAACAACAGGCCCAACCGGCGCCTCCACATGCAGGTCTCTCCACCGAGGTTAAGAGGATGTGGGAGCCTTTCTCTGCTAAACTGAAGATGATGGCAGAAGACTTCCCCACCATTATCTCTAGAGCTGTGGAGAGCTTCACCAGGAAGCTCCAGGACGACCTCTTCAACCTTCGAACTGAGAATAGCGCTATGAGGGTTGAGGTGGAGAAGTTGTCCTTCAATCTGACACTCGCGGAGGTTGAACACTCCCGAGTAGAAGATGCGATGAGCACTGAGCTCTGGTTAGCGCGCAAGGAAGCTACCGACCTCCGCCATAAGGTACAACTCTTGGCTCAAGAAAAAATCGAGCTGGAGAGTAAGATCGTGCCTTATCGCGTCAAGGTGGCTGACTTGGAGGCTCTCATAAAAACTGACACCGCCAAGGTGAAGAAACTGGAGCAAAGGTCAGCTGATCGGGAGATCTTCCTGGGAAAGGTGGAAAAAGAAAGGGATGACACCATGGCGAAACTTGCTGAAGCCAATACAGAGAATGGAAAGATCGCTGCTGAACTGGGCCAAGTGCAAGCAGAGTCCAAGAAGGTTGCTGAAGACCTTCTCCAGGCTCAAGAAATCAACGAAAAACTCAAGAAGCAAGTTGACGAGCTGGAGCAGCAGAACAAGGGGCTGAAGGAACAAACTGAAGCACTCAAGAAACAGATTGAAGAGCTTAATCTGAGTTCTGCCCAAATTCTGGCCGCTGGATTCGAAGCTGCACGGGAACAGTTCGCATGCTTATTCCCTGATCTGGATCTCAGCATGGTGTCCCTCAACAACGAGGTGGTGGATGGGAAGGTGGTTCCCGCTGAAGACTGATCAATTTCCTCCATCTACCACCTTTATGCTTTCTCTTTGTATTTTGTAATGAACTTTTTCTTTTTTTCCTTTTTCTGTTTATGCACCCCGAACTGATATTTACTTAATGAATTTGCCTTTGTATTTCTTCCTGTAACTGCTTTGGCTGCTTTAACTTCCCTCATGCAATTTACTTCAGAGAAATGACTTAGTAATTACGTAGGCACGATCTTACTTGACTGTCTCGAACCATTTCAACTTCGAATAATAATCACTTTAACAACTTGTAACCTTAAGGTAATTAACCTCAGCGCAAAGTTACTCTTCAAGCAACGAACTTTAACTCCACTATTGGCTTAAAGCATTGCTTCACCCGATCTGCTTCATCAAAATAGGTTTTTAACTTTCTCGCCCCTGTTTGGACTTTTTCCGGTCGCCAAAGACTCTTGGCGATATCAGCTTCTTTCTGGCTTCATACCTTGGCCATTGTTCTTCATCTGGGGTAGAGGCGCCTTTCGGATCCTTCTCTACCCTCCTGAACTTCAGAACAAAAGACCGGGTGGCTAGCCGTTCTCTTCGAACCTACCTTAACCACCTTCCAAACTTCGTCCACCCTTAACACCATACCTGAACTCGTTCGAGACGAGAAGGATTTTACCTTGCCTGAACTCGCTCATCGGCGAGAAGGTCTTTTACTTGCCTCTACATTGCCCCGGGGGTTACATCTTCTCGCCCCCAGAAACACTGAGGACTTTTCACTGGTGCCTCTACATTGCCCCAGGGGTGACATCTTCTCGCCCCCAAAAACACTGAGGACTTTTCGCTCTTCCTCGCCTGCACTCGCTCGACGGCGAGGAGGTCTTTAACTCGCCTCAGGACGCGCGAGGGCGTTGAGGTCTTTTAGCTGGTGCCTCCGATCGCCGAAAGACGATGAGGACTTTAACTTTAACTTGTGCCTCCGATCGCTGAAAGACGATGAGGACTTAAAACTTTTAACTCGTGCCTCCGATCGCCGAAAGACGATGAGGACTTAAAACTTTTAACTGGTGCCTCCGATCGCCGAAAGACGATGAGGACTTAAAACTTTTAACTGGTGCCTCCGATCGCCGAAAGACGATGAGGACTTAAAACTCTTTAGAAAGCATGCAATATATCTTTAACTTGCCTTAAGCCACATACAAGTGACAAGGTCTTTCTTCAAAACTTTCTGAAAACAACAGGCACGCAATCTAAAACAACTTGTACTTTGAAAACTTCTCCTTATTGGGTGGCCTCATTAAAAACCCTCCTTAGGAAAAAAGAGTGCCCCCTTCAAATTGTTTTAACAGAGACATTGTAATATAACTTCGTGTTTGTCTTTACTTACAAGGCTTCTTAACTGTAATACAACTTCAGGTGCGTGGCGTTCCAAGTGCGAGGAATCGCCCCTCCTTCCAATGTCTCCAAGCGGTAGGCGCCGTTCCCGAGCGCCTCGGTTATTCTGAACGGCCCCGTCCACTTGGGCGACAGTTTATTCTCCATCTCGTACTGGTGGGCTTTCCTCATCACCAGGTCGCCTTCTCTAAAATGTCTTGGCATCACCTTCGAGTTGTATCTTCGTTCAATCCTTCTCTTCACCGCTTCAGCCTTCAATCTCGCCTCTTCCCTGACCTCATCCAGCAGATCCAGGTTCAGCCTTCTCTCCTCATTCGAGTCTTCCTCTACGAAGTTCTGGAATCTCGGCGAGTTCTCCTGGATCTCTACTGGAATCATTGCATCACACCCATAGACCAAGCTGAACGGGGTCTCGTGGGTTCCTGACTGTTCGGTGGTGTGGTACGCCCAGACTATGCGGGGTACCTCCTCAACCCAGCCTCCTTTGGCTTTCTCTAGCCTTCTCTTCAAACCTCTTAGCAACACCCGATTAGCTGACTCTACTTGGCCATTCGTCTGAGGGTGCTCGACGGATGCAAACACTTGTTGAATTCCCACCCCTTCGCACAGCTTCTTCAACAGGTGACTTGCAAACTGAGTCCCGTTGTCCGACACCAGGCGCTTGGGCACACCGAACCGGCACACAATGTTCTTCCATACGAAGCCTTCGATCTTGTGTGCGGTGATTTGGGCCACTGGTTCTGCTTCGATCCACTTGGTGAAATACTCAATCGCCACCACCAAGTACTTCATCTGTCTGATCGCCAGCGGGAATGGTCACAGGATGTCGATTCCCCAAGTATGAAACGGCCAAGGGCTGTAAATCGACTTCAACTCCTCGGGAGGCGCCTTATGCCAATCGGCATGCTGTTGGCATTGTTTGCAACACTGTGCATACCTCTTGCAATCTTCTCTCATCGTTGGCCAGTAGTAACCTCCACGGAGAGTCCTTGCGGCCAGAGCTCGACCCCCGACGTGGCTTCCGCATATCCCTTCGTGGAGCTCTGCCATAATCCTCGTGCATTTCTCGCCATGCACACATTCCAGGAGTGGGTGAGTGAACCCAAACCTGTATAACTCGCCATCAATCATTAACCAGATCGTCGAGCTGGTATCCTAAGGCCAAACACGAATCCACGGTATGGCCAAAGCCCTGGTGAAACTCACACCAGGCGTCTGGCTTTGGTCCAAGCACCTTGTCGCCCACCTTCTCTGGCGCTTTCAACCTGGCAGATATATTGGGAATGGCGATCAGGTCCGCCAATCCCATGACAAACTTGTGCTTAAGCGGGCGATTGTATTCCCGGCGTGCTGGTTGCGGGCGTCCTTGGCCCCTACCCTTGTTCTTCCTTGGATCATAAGGATGGCGAGTCCTCTGATCCCTTCTGGCCGCCGCTGTCTCCAGCACCCTTTGTGGCTGGATCCTCGTTTGGGCGCGTGGCCTAGCGGGAGCCATGCTTCCTCTCTTCTCGGCGACTTCACTCTCGTCGGCGATGTGGGCCACCGCAAGTCGCCTAACCTCAGCAAACGTGGCGGGGTGAGCCCTGATTAATGCCTCGCAGAATGGTCCCGGCAGCACGCCCTTCTTAAATGCATAGACCAGCATTTCTTCATCTTTGGCCGGCGATCTGACCATCTGCGCCCCAAAGCGATTCAAGTAGTCCCTGAGGGACTCTCCCTGATATTGCCTTATATCAAACAAATCGTAAGACACCCTGGGCGGTGCCTTATTCACGATGTACTGCTCGACGAAAATCTTTGAAAACTGTTGGAAGTTGGTAATGTGACCGGTAGGCAGGCTCACAAACCATTCCAGCTCCGTTCCCTGGAGTGTGCTCACGAACATCTTGCAGTATACGGCGTCTGATCCTCCTGACAGCATCATCTGCGTATGGAACGTGGTGAGATGAGCCTCAGGATCCTCCACGCCGGTAAAAACAGCCTTAACAGGTACCACACTCGCAGGAATAGGCGTGTCAGTAATCGCCTGAGCCAAAGGCATAGGAAAAACACGAGGCGGCGTCGACGGCGCGACCTTTTCAGCAATAGGACGCCCTTGCTGTTCCTGAAGAGCTTGACGCAGCTCCTCAGTCACTTTGCTAAGCTCATCATTCCTGGTCCGACAGGCGGCCAGGTCCTCATGCATTCTCGCCTGTTCTATGCGCGAGGCTTCCACAGTTGCCTGCAACGAGCGCATGATCTCTACCATCTGCGCCATGGTCATGGCGGCGGCGCCTTCAGCAGCAACGGGCGCAACTGGACTTGAACGGTTGCTCCTCATTTTTCTCATGAAACTTGACGAATCACAGAAAGTACTGAACAACACCTCCTTCAGCGACGATCGATTCAGCGATCAATCGGTCAAAACTTCGCGAAACTCCGCAAGAAAACTCAAGAACACAGCGAACCTCCACAGAAACCTGCGACTCCACCAGAAACCACCGCTTCTCCCACAACAAACCAAACGAGCCAAAGAACTCAAATCTCACCGAACAAATCTCGCGTAAACAGCAGAAAACTTCACTTCACCGAAAAACAACCCAAACGAACGGTGGAAAACGCGAAATCAACGAACAAATCTCAGACGAACAACGAACAATGGTTGCACCAGCACACAACCACGCAGAAAACTACGAAAACCTCCAAGAACTCACGCTGCGGATGGGAACAGGTTTTACACGGTCCCACGGTGGGCGCCTGATGATCCTGCCTGTTGACCAAAACGTTGGAACATGCACCTTCAAGATCAACACCACTCTTAGGAGGATCTTGCTCACGCACCTTCATAGCTTCCGCACCACTTTTTCTCACATGATTCAAGAAGACCTTCATGAAATGCCATCAATGGGGTTGGATTTTAGATTTAGCTTTCCTACATGCTATGCATTTATCGCAGAAGCTATGTACGAATTTGTGCATATGAGGCCAAAAGAAATGTTCATGCAATGTTTCTAAAGTCTTAGCTACCCCAAAATGTCCCATAAGTCCACCCTCATGAGCCTCTCTAACAAGAGATTGTCTTATGGATCCTTGGGGAACACTAAGTCTTTTTCCTTTAAAAAGAAAACCATTATGTAAGAAAAAGTCTTTGTGACCTCCCTTGGAACACTCTTGATAGATTAGAGAGAAATCTAGGTCATCATGATAAAGTTCCTTTATGTGATCAAATCCTAAATATTGAACATTCAAAACATTTAACAAGGTATATCTTCTTGAAAGAGCATCGACAACTACATTAATTTTACCTTGTTTATGTTTGATCACATAAGGAAATTGTTCAATAAACTCCACCCACTTAGCATGTCTCTTATTAAGCTTGCTTTGGCTTTTCAAATATTTAAGGGACTCATGATCACTATGGATCACAAATTCCTTTGGAAAAAGATAATGTTGCCAATTTTGCAAAGCTCGAACAAGAGCATAAAGTTCTTTATCATAAGTGGAGTAATTGATATGACTCCCTTTGAGTTTCTCACTAAAATAAGTTATGGGATGTCCTTCTTGAAGGAGAACAACCCCAATGCCTATATTAGAGGCATCACATTCTATTTCAAATGTCTTAGCAAAGTTAGGAAGGGCTAGAATGGGGGCTTTAGAAAAATTTTCCTTCAAAGTTTGAAAAGCATTTTCTTGCTCTTGTCCCCACTTAAAAACCACATCCTTCTTTACTATGGCATTTAAAGGTGCGGCAATTGTTCTAAAGTCTTTCACAAACCGCCTATAAAAACTAGCAACTCCATGAAAACTTCGTACCTCATTGACATTGGTGGGTGTAGGCCAATGTTGAATTGCTGCAACTTTTGTTTGATCTACATGCACCCCTTTATGACTTACCACAAACCCTAGGAAGTCTATATGATCTAATGCAAAGAAACATTTAGCATGATTAGCATATAACTTCTCCTTCCTAAGAGTTTCTAAGAGTTGTCTAACATGTGTCTCATGATCTTCTAAAGACAAGATATATATAAGAATATCATCAAAGTAAACCACAACAAACTTGCCAAGAAATGCTCTTAATACATGATGCATGAGTCGCATGAAGGTACTAGGAGCATTAGTCAAGCCAAAAGGCATGACTAACCACTCATATAAACCAAATTTGGTTTTAAAAGCGCTTTTCCATTCACCACCATTTTTAATTCGAATTTGATTGTAACCACTCTTAAGATCAATTTTGGTAAATATTTTAGACCCATGTAATTCATCCAACAAGTCATTTAACCTAGGAATGGGATGCCTATATTTGATGGTAATGTTATTTGATCCTGCCGGTTAACTTAGCGCTAGAGCGTTGCCTCGTCACGAACCTCCTCACTAGCTTGACTCCACGTGCCCTTCAAGTCCACACCACATAAAGCCTCTCTGAGAACCTGAAAACACAAGGTGGCGCCTCTGCGGCCGGTGGCGCTCTGACGCTCAAGTCAGTAACAAGAACACCCAAAAACTGAGAGAAAGTATGCTCTGTAGAACCGTACTAAAGGCACACAACCCTAGCAATGAGCCATAATGAAAAACGTACCTCTGCAAATTCTGTTAAGTTTACCTTTATAGCTAGGTTTCTTCTCCTCCAGGCCGTTATGCTTTTGGACGTGTGGCTCGCATCCAGCCCTGTACGTGTCGCCATCTGGGCTGGGATAGCAGGTAGCGCCCAGCCCTACACGTGTCATCATCTGAGCTAGGATAACTTGAGCGTCATTTCTCTATTGCATCCAACCCTACACGTGTCATCATCTGGGTTGGAGTAACAGGTAGCATCCAACCCTACACGTGTTGTCATCTGGGTTGGGGCATCTTGAACGTTATTTGTATGTAGTAACCAGCCGCGCGGCTAAGTCCTCTACTCAAGGAGCAAGTTAGCACGCAATATGCCTTAGAACACCACCTGACAAGGCGAGTATCGGGTGCAGCAAAATGCACCATTTCTATGACATCGTTTGTCGCTAGTGGTACCTTCCTTATTGCTACCCCATGCATGTTCTAGCTGGGGGAACCTTGCCACCAGCGAATGTCCACCCTGGGAATCCTGTCGCTGATGGGCAAGTTGTTCCCTTCAACCTACTCGACCTCCATGCCCCATGCTAGCGCAACAATCATCTCGTTGGACTTTACACGCTTGGACTTACTCTTCTGAGTTCCCAGCACCCTTAACTAAGTCTGTTGGGAAATTCGGCGACGTGCTTCTTGCGGCGATGTCAGGCCACCCGGTCGCCAATCGTCTAACACGTCAATGTTATACAATCTCGGCGACAACCGATCATGTACGTTGTAGCACGTCGCTTCCGCGAGCGGTGACTACACTAGCTTCTGAACCACTCGCCCTTCTCTAGCCACGTGCTCTGCTAAACACACCTCACGTAGTCACGTGCTAGACACGTCATCACACCCGATGACCTGGTCGGTACATTACTTATAGCGCAACAATCCGTACACATCCTCCATGTCCCATATTTTTTTGGGACAAGTATGACAGGCATAGCACATGGGCTCATGCTATCTTGTACCCACCCCTTAGCTAATAAATCCTCAACTTGTTGAATTTCTTTGGCCTCTTGGGGATTGGTCCTATATGCAGGGCGATTTGGTAAAGAAACCCCGGGCATAAAGTCTATTTGGTGTTCAATCCCTCTTAGAGGTGGTAAGCCTTTAGGAGGATCTTGAAACACATCTTCATATTCCCTTACCAAATTGTCCAAACATGTGGGACTATCCTTAGCCGACTCACATTCAATAGTTCTAGGAATAGCTAAAAAAATAGGCTTTTGAGTAACTATTACCTTTTTAACTTGTTATGTGGACATGAGAAGGCTTCTCTTGGAACTTTTTTTATCATTTTCTTTCTCTCTCTTTTCTCTCATTTTGACTTGGTCCTCATGTACTTCCTTTGGAGAGAGAGACTTAAGAATGACTTTGTGCCCATGGAAGTTAAAAGAAATTTTGTTGGTAAAGCCATCATGAAAAACTTTTCTATCAAATTGCCATGGCCTACCTAAAAGAATATGAGTGGCTTCAATTGGGAAAATATCACACAAGACCTCATCTTTATATTTACCAATAGAAAATGTAATGAGGACTTGCTTGTTAACCACTATCTCACCTACCTCACTTAACCATTGTAACTTGTAGGGCTTGGCATGAGAGATGGTAGGTAATCCAAGTTTGTCTACCACTCTTGTGCTTGCCACATTAGCACAACTCCCCCCATCCACAATCAAAGAGCATACCCTATCATTAATAAGACACCTTGAATGAAAAATATTTTCTCTTTGAGTTTCATCAAAAGGTTTTAAAACTTGTCCAAGCATGCGTCTTATTACTAATAGGTCACCCTAATGTGGGCTTTCACTCTCAGTCTCACTTGGGGATCTAGAAGGTGAGGAATGTCTAGAAGATTCGGACTCATGCTCACTACCCTCTACCCCATCATGCATATACATATTTCGCTTAGAAGGGCAATTAGAAGTGATATGTCCATAGCTTAAGCATTTTAAACACTTCTTACTAGACGATTTAGTTGGTGATTTAGGCCTAGAAGTGGAAGTGGAAGGCTTAGAATCTCTAGGTTTGAAAGTAGAGTCCTTAGAAGGGATATTTGAGAAAGAGCTATTTTTATTTTTCCAAGAAGAGTGGTAGTAGTTATCCTTAGAAGAATTTTTGAAAGCATTTTTCCTTGCAAGTTGATTTTCAATTTTACTAGCAAGGTGAACCACATTTTCCAAAGAAGAATATTCTTGTAACTCTACCACGTCTTGAATGTCCCTTCGAAGGCCACTCACAAACCTAGCTATCTTAGCTTCCTCACTCTCATCCATATGAACTCGAATTAAAAGTGTATCTAGTTGTTTAAAGTAATCATCCACACTTAGCGTGCCTTCATGAAACCGTTGGAGTTTCAACAATAGGTCTTTCCTAAAGTGTGGGGGTACGAATCTAGCGCGTAAACAAGCTTTTAAATTGTCCCAAGAGACCACGGGCGGTCTCTTGTGTAGGTCAATGTCCATGAGATATTGATGCCACCATTGGATGGCATAGTCTAAGAATTCTAAAGATGCTAATCTAACCCTATGCTCATCTCTAACCCCATTTACATCAAATATTTGCTCAACCTTAGCCTCCCACCCTAAGTACACATTAGGATCACTTTCACCACTAAAGCTAGGAAGTTTTACATTAGGTGAATAAGGGCCAGCCACATGTTAGCGCCTCTCTTCATGGTGATGGTGCCTTGGCCGTGCATTGTCTTCATAATATCCATGAGAAGAATGAGAATTCCTTGAAGAATGCCGAAGAGGAGGATGATGTCTTCTCTCCCGGTTTTGATGGACTTCTTCACGGCTTAACTCCAATCTTTGGAGCCTTGCCTCCATTTTTCTTATCATATCAAGATATTGAGCATTTGATTGTCTAGCATTCTTTAAATCTTCAAAGAGAGCTGCCTTTTGAGGTGAGCAAGGTTTGGAGGATTCTCCACTAAAGTGAGATGTAGGTTGCTGGAAAATGCCAAAAGAAAGTACTCAAACCACTCCAAGAAAGTGTTCTGTCCTCAACCAAGCCTTTCTTGTGGATTGGAGGAGCTTCAAATGAAAAATGTCAAAGCAAACCACACTCACTTAAGGAACAAGTCTCCACAAAACTTAGAAGAACAAAAAGAGAAGCAAGAAAAGGTATAAGCAAGAAAAGCTAAAGCAAAACAGAAAGCAATATATGACAAAAATGGAAAAGAATATGAATTAAAAAACAAGCAAGAAAAGTAAGGAACTCAATGAAAAAAAAAGGCACACAAAAGAGTCCTAAAGAAAAGCACTAGAGTAGATGAAGAAAACCAAAAAAACAGAGCTACTGGAAATTTTTTTTATGCAAAATGTGCTGGATGTTCACTGATTTAACTGGAACGATATAAAGCGAACTGGATTATGAAATTTTAACCACAGAAAGTTCAAGATCTTAGCTCAAATATGGCACTGGAATTACTCAAAAACAGTAAGTCAATTAATTGAGATAAATTTTCTAAAATCGCTGCCGGATTACCGTATTTTTTCGGCAGAATTGCACACTTTGTATTTTATTTATCATTTTTTTTGTACTTTGAATTTTGAAGTACTTATTTTTTCTACTGTTTTATAACACTTTAAAGAACACAAATCCAGAATTTCAGATATTTCCAGTGAGTAAATCAATTGCAATAAATCGAAACAGTAAGCACGTTTTCAGAGAAACAGAGGAATCCTAACAGGAATGAAAAACAGAATTAAGAACTAGCAAAGACATAATGGAAATGATGTATAAGAACTTGTATAGGTCTAAAATACAAGTATGAACTCAATACTAAAACAGAAAATGCACAAAGGATCAAGAATTAAACTCAGAAACTGTATTACACCAAAGCAAGAAACAATAAATGCAAGAAAAGTACTACAAGAAGTGATGACAATCTTGGAAAAACATGACTATGACAAAACTTGTATGGATTCAAAAAGGAAAAGACACAAACACATGATATGCACAATTAAGAAAACAGCAATAAAACTCAAATTAAGCCTAAAAACAGAATTACTAATCACAAAATAGATTCAAAGTGTCCAGCAACTCAAAAGTTTTTTTGCACATAACCATAGCTCTAGATACCACATGATATGAGTTGAATTGAACATAGACATTTTAAAACTCTTGAAAACAACATTATAGCAGAAGGATAACAACAATTTACGGATCAAAGAGTGCTTAAAACAACGGAAACGAAATTAAGACCACAAAACAACAAGCTGAAAACAGAAATGGAATCAAGGAAGCTTAAGGAGTCATCAATGGAATCATTGCCTTCCAAAATGATGATCCAAACTCATTAAGAATGCTATTTCCTTGTTCACAACCATGGCACAAGATGTAAAACGCAATTGAATACAGAAAAACACAAGAACCGAACAGAAATTGAAGAACAAGCTAAGAAACACAAAACCAAACGGTGAAAAGGATGAAGAACACTAAAACAAACCAAACTACCGATTGAAATTGCAAGAGATGAAAGAATGAACACTTATTGGATGAAGCTTGCTGGATTTGAGAATTTGGAACTGCATCACGCCACTTGGAGTCTTGTTCCAAGATAACTGAAAGGTTGCCGCCACTTGAAGCTCTCCATTGGCACACAAGATAAGGCAAAGGAAGAAGGAGACAACAAAACTCACAATTTCTCTCTAAACTTGAGTATAGTTTCTCTACTTCTAATTTCCAATTCTGAAATTTACAAAGGCAAGCACCTTATTTATAGCCTAAGAGGTGCTGAAATGAGAAGCTAAATCAAATTCAAATTCCCTCCTAAATGACACTAAAATTGATGGAGGAGGGCCAAGCACACCACACTATGAAAAGCCAAGCTCCAAGTCTAGAACCATATGAGGAGCGTCTAGCCCATGATGAGGAGCGTCTAGACTTCAAAAGGAGAGCGTCTAACCATGATGAGGAGCGGCTACATAAGGAGAGTCTAGGAGGAAGCCTAGATCGTCTAGGACCAAGCATATTCACGTTCACATGGGTCAAGCTACGGTTTGGGATAAGAAGGCCTTGTATATGTTACATGGAGGCCCATTAGGGGTGGCTAAGTAATTAGAGTAGTGTAGAAAGCATAAAAGAGTGAACATTCTAGAATCTAGTTTGCTTGGCCGGTCATGAGCGCATGTGCCATGTGCCTTGTGATTTGCATTTCATTTTGGTTCCATTTCATTTGGATTTAGCTTAGTTTCTACGGCCCTTTAGCCTATAAAAGGGAAGGCCATCTCTTGTATTTTCACGATTATTGTGAGTAAAGTTATGCTGCCAACATTGTGCCATGCTTTGCTTCTACCTAGTTTCTAGGCTCCAATCTTCATCTTCCTCACTTACCATAGGGCTGGCCAAACCTCCCTACTTCCATACATATCATGCACCTTCAAGATCACCATAGCTCCTAGGAGGATCTTGCACATACACATCCATGGCTTCCGCACCATTTTTCACATGATTCTAAGAAGAGCTTCATGAATTTGCCATAAAAAATGGCGCCAACTAGAGCATGAGGAAGGTGTGACTTCCTTCCTAGTTTTGGCACCTCCTATATGACACCTACACCCGCCTAACTCTCTCTACTACATTCACACCTATTTATTTAATATCTGCACCCCTACTCTATACAATAGAAATAAGAAGAGTCCTAGTGATTCGTTGGGCTGGGGCCCCTTGTTGGGCTCTGGCTTCATGGGCTTGGGCGTCCTCTACTTGGTTTCCATCACATTTTAATTCCTTTTATGTGGTACTGTTTTTCAAATTAATCTGCTTCTTTCTTTAATTCTTTGACCTCTAAGCTTGGTGGTGGATTAATTATCAATTGGTACTTGATTGAGTGAGATTTGACTTGAGGGGAGTCTAGTTTGCTTAATAGGTGTTGGATTGAAGAATTAATCACCTAATTCCAAGAGGAACAAAGGCAAGGGACAGAAACAAACACCTTCTAAATACACCACATACATTGGAAGGCCCAACAAAGAAGAGACAACAAAAGAAGTGTAAATAGAAAAAAATCAACAAAAGGGAGTTCATCTAATTTCTTTCTACTTAACTCTTGTTAATTACTTGTTTAATTACGCAATTAGACGGTGAGTGTGTCTTCAAGGGCTCCAAGTGTCCAAGAAGCCTCACGAAGGGTCAACTAGTTTAGAACTTTCTAGCTTGGCAATTGTTAATTGTTTTGTTAATTGCTTTTGTTTAGTCTTGTTTAAAGCTTTGATTATTTGTTTTGTTGTTAAATAGTTTGCATTGTTTTCTTGCATTCAAAATTTGATTTCTTCATCCTCATTGTGTTTCAAGTGATTTACCTAAAGAAAGATTTTTGTGAAGGTCTTGAGGGATAGTTTTTGGCTAAGGCAAAGACTTGGTATTTAAGTAGTCCATTGTGACTCACCTCTCTTACCTGGAAAAATACCTTCATTAGCTTCCCTCCTCTTTCTTAAAAGTAAAACATTTCTAAACACAAAGCTTTAGTCATGTCTTCTCAGTCCTCTAAATCTCTTAAAAGTGAGGTGAAGTCCTTGAAATCTCTTTTGAAACAACTTTCTAAGGATATGCAATCAATTTCATCTAAACAATTGGAGAATGAGGCTAAAACTAATGAATTGACTAGAGCAAAGGATGAGAAGTCTCACATTTTAAAAAAATTACCTTCTCATGCATCTATCACTAAAGATCATGATTCTTTTGGGGAGGGAAGCCTTAGAATAAATGATTATTATCAAGCACCCCCTAGAAGACATAGAAGAGATAGAAAAGAACAAGAAAACCCAAGAGAGGTTAGGGTAGACCAACCCCATTTCCATGGAAAAGAAAATATAGAAGCTTGCCTAGATTGGAAAAGGAGGGTACAAAAATTGTTTGCTTCCCATAAAGAAAGAAAGGAAAGAAAAATACAAAAGAAAACAGAGGAAGTCGAAAGGGAAGCAAAAGAAAAAGAAAAGCATGAGAAGACCCTTGAGAAACAAAAGGCGTGGGAGAAGAGTGTTCTTTCCCACAAGGTCATTCAACAAGAAAAAAGATTTAAAAATACCTTTGAAAATATGTGTCTTGTTGAACAACCTCAAAGCCTTACCTTTTGTAAAGGAACACTTGCAAGCATAGAAAAAAAGAAAAATCCTTAAAAGAGGCTTGCATAGATTATTTTACATATATACCAAGATATCCCCAAGTGAAGGTCAAGTTATCTATAGGTAACTACCAACCCAATTTTTTATGTGAGGTAGTACCTAAAGAAACTTGTCATGTCTTATTGAGACAACCCTTGCAAAGCATTAAAATTTTCATGAACAATAGTTGTATCAACGAGACTACCTTCACACATAAAAGAAAAACTCTTCATAAAGGAGAACTCATGGGAAAATAGAGTTGATAAAACTCTAGAGCTTTTAAAGGGAAAACTTTTGTCGCCCATGAGAAAAGAAGTTCAAAGACATTACCTTAGATACATTTCTTGTTTTACAAATACGCCTAAGGCAATGTCTCATGAACTTTATGCTCCTTTACCTTTTGCAAATGATCTTTGGGAAGACATAAACCTTGATTTTATCTTAGAGCTTCCTAGGACAACAAAAGGTTTTTCCATGGATATGGATAAACTCTTCTCTAGAGAAGTGATCAGCCTCTATGGTTTAACTTCAAGCATAGTGTTGGATAGAGCTCCAAAAATTGAAAACCATCATTCGAGGATACTTTTAGAAAAACTTGAAATTAAGTTGTACTCTTCAAATTTTTATCCTCAAAAGAATGGTCAAAATAAAATTTAAAACATAGCTCTTTCCACTATGCCTAGAGTAATCATAAAAGACACACAACTCTAGAGATGAGCATGCACACCATAAAGTAGTTCACAAAACTACTTATATTTCTACTTTTGAGGTTGTATGTGGGCTAAATCATCTTTCTTCTTTTGAGTTGTTACCATCTCCTATAGGATTTGTGCCTAAGGAGAAAGTAACCACAATTGAAAATTTTAAAATGCATAAGATGATTACAGAACACATACAACAATCAAAAAAGAAATATTGTAAAAAGTTGCTGTTCCGTCCGGTTGACCGGGACGTCTTCGTGCGCGACCTCAACCGTCAGCTAAGGACTCCTTCCCACTGATTGCCTGTGAATTCCTGCAAAAAAGAGGACAAAGAGGCGCCCTAGCGGCCGTTTGCACTCCGACGCTCAAGTCAGCCAGCAAGAAACACCAAAACTGTCCACCCACGTATCTGAGCACCGCGTATGGCACTCTGAAGGTGGTAAAAGAAACTGTGTATATGTGTGTGTGTTGTCCCCTTCAGTCAAAAATATTCTCCAGTCACTTGTACGTAATCCTCAAGCACGGGCAAGCAACTAGAGAGTTTCTCCTAAATTTGTCAAAGGTTCCAACCCTTTTTCCGACATTCTCAGCGCTATTTAAACTGCCCTAGCATTTAAAGCGCCTTAAAGCGCTTTTAATCTCAAACGTAACGCACTCATTAAAGCGCTTAATTACGAAACGTAGCGCATTTAAGACGTTGAAACGCTCGGGAGCCCTAATAGTACCTGAATGCTCGAAAGGGAAACTGTATTGAATATCTTTAATTACCTGGCACCTGACTAGAGGGTGTTTCTATTCTGGCATGGCTGTCGTACACGTGGAGGGCCTCACGACGCCATGACCCCATCTGGGGGCGTTTCTGCCCACCTGGGGACGTCTCTACGTGTGAGCCCTCCTGCTTGGGAGTGCTACTGCGCTAGGGGTGGCTTTTTGGGTGCCAACTCATGCCCCCAAGTATCTAGCCACTTACTCTGAGAGCGTATCTGCCTTCCTCTCGCACCCTGCACCAGGTTATCCTGGGCGTGACCTTCCTCTTGGGTCGTATCTGTCCCGAAGGCGTCTCTGGGGCGGCAGGGGTACTTCACGAGTCAGGCTGCCCTTTACTGGTACTATCACTATGGCCTTGAAGCCACCTTTTCCTTCTCTTTATCACTTTCCCGAGATATCGGGACTTGAGGCTTTCCCACGACGTCGCTCCCTCCATGGTCTTTCCTACCCATGGGTATCGGGGAACCACACCGTGATTGCCTTGCTTTTACACTGTTTGATCTGGCGACGCCCTCACCTGGGCGACGCCTTCACCTGGGCGACGCCTTCACCTGGGCGACGCCTTCACCTGGGCGACGCCTTCACCTGGGCGACGCCTTCACCGAGGCGACGCCTTCATCTAGGCGACGCCTTCACCTAGGCGACGCCTTCACCTAGGCGACGCCTTCACCTAGGCGACGCCGTGCCTTAGCGATGCCTTGAGTTGACTTTGACCTTCCAGTCGTTGACTTTGACTTTGACTTAGTCAACGCCCTTATACGGGACGGTACACAAGCCCCTCAGTCTTAAGCCGAAGACTTGTCTTCTGCGCAAAGACTAAAGCCTTGCCCCCGCCATCCACGTGCCTTCCTGATGACGTGTCATTCTCTGCTGACTCAGCAAATTTTTGAATTACTGACGCGACATTTTCTGAACCGCAGGGGTATTCTTAATGGGCGATTGGACATTCCCTGAAATGGGGATGATTACACCTTTTGAGCTACCCTTGATCCGCGCCACGTGGCCCATCGCGTGGCCCTTCTTTAGAGACCCTTGCGCTTTCCTTGGGCAATCGACCTTTTGACGCGTGGCTTGATCCTGTGGCCCTCAATTTGCGCCTCTTGGGTTACGAAATGTAACGTTTAAGTTACCCCAAACCCCGCGCTCACCCTACTGTTACATTCATTCGCTCTGCAACTCCGCACTGTTCATCGCCTTCGAAAACCTTTTTTTTTTCTCTGCGACTGCGATTCTCTCCTTCCTGTGCCTTCTGCTGCCTCCATTCCAATAGCAAAGGTATGATCTCGGATACTCACGACCTTTCCCCTTCGTCGCATTAGATTGATTTATTGAACTGCCTGGGACTGTTATTATTCACGTATTACTGCATTTCTCCGCTTCTTCTTCCTCCTCTGATTTTTTCCGCGTGGGTGACGCTTCCTGGGGTTCTTTCCCCTTCTTGCCATGGCTAAACTTGCTAAACCCTTTTTCCTCTCTTCTTTCTCCAGCTATCTATTTTCACCATGACGCGCGCGAACGCGGAGCCTGATTCTTCCCCTACGTCCCCCAAGTCCAACTACAAAGCCTTCTACCCCTGGGCCTCCGATGAGCTCCTGAGTGAATGCACCAGCCTGACTTCCTTCCAGGACCTGGAAGCTCACCGGGGGGATCCCCATTTGTACAACTTTAACGCCTTCTGCCGCACACACGACGCCCACATATCCGTTCGTCCCGGCAGGCCTGGGGAACCTGTTTGTTTGGACGACAGACCTAGAAAGGGGAAACCCTTCTTCTTCATGTACCAGACCGTGTTCAAGCGCGTAGGAGTGCGTCTCCCGTTCACTCCCTTCGAACGGGAGCTTCTTACTGAAATCAACACCGCCCCCGCCCAGCTTCATCCCAATAGTTGGGCATTTGTGAGGGGCTTTCAAATTCTTTGTGGATACCTGGGCATCCCTCCTTCCGTGGATGTCTTCCTGCATTTTTTCTAGGTGAAAAAACAGGGGAAAAGCTTTTGGGTAAGCTTTTCCGGGATCGCTGGCAGGATCCTCCTCTCCCTCTTCCAGAATTCTTACAAGAACTGGAAAGGGAAGTTCTTCAAGGTGTGCTGCGCCAAGCATGATCCCACAGCTTTGGATGGCTTCCCTCTTTACTGGACGGAACGCCCCAAATTGCTCAGGGCCAAAACCCTGGAAGAACTATCCCCCGCCGATAGGGAGGTAAGCAAAGCCTTGGCGGGGTTGGGGATCGTCTTTGATACCTTGAAGCTGGTCGCTAGCGAGTACAATGCTCACGCCCTGACCACCTATTTTGGTAAGGGGCTCTCCCCTCATCTTTTGTGCTATAAGCAGCCTGCTATCGATCGTTTGTTTCCCCGGACTCTTATACTCATTTTACATTGTGCCATGTTACTTGCATTTCACGCCCCCATGTGTGTTGTAACTTTGCATAGCTGCTTTGGTCTTAATTCTTGCTGTTTGGCCTGTCTTGATGTAGGATCGGTGATGGGCGCTTCTAAGAGAATGATGCTGGCGAAGGCAATGAAGGAGGCATGTGCCGCCAAGGCGGGCGCCTCCTCCACCCTTGCTGCCGATCCGGTTCCCCCACCGACTCTGTCTCCGCCTCCTCCGATCACCGTCGTAGCTCCCCTGAGTTCACCTCCGTCGTCTCCACACAACCCCGCAGCACTTCAGACTCCTCGCTCTCCTCTACCCATCGCCGCTGTTCCCCTAGCCACGGCCTCGTCACCGGCTCCAACCCTCCTTGACAAAGGGAAACGGGTTCTGGAGATTCTATCAGATGATGAGGACTCAGGAGGCGTGGCTCCCTTCAAAAGAAGAAAATCTGCGCGGGTTCCTCTTTCGGTAGAGGCGTCGCCCCAGGGAGGGAACCCCTTCATGGATAACCCCCCGAGCGCGACCTCACTCCCTCCCATGACACTTCAAGAGGAAAGGGGTGAAGGCGCCGAATCTGCCCCGCCTCCGCCGCCGGCAGAAACCATTGCTTCCCCTGCTTCCGTCGCAGCCGCCCCTGACTTCATTGCCATCCCTCCTCCGATTATGCATCTCATGAGGGGCTTCAGTGGCGGGACTCTGCCAGAGGGCACCGACAGGAAGGAAGGCATGCCCTTCTACTTGGGGGCCTTCTTGGCGGTGGCCCTTGAATGGCGCGCCCAGGCCAGGAACGCGGTCATGCAAGCTCAAACTCTCCAGGCCTTGGAAACAAAGGCGACTACTCTGGAGGAGGAAATGAGGACCCTGGGGCGTCAGAACGAAACTTACCAAACCTCTCTGAAGCAAGCGCAAGAGTCCAAAGCAGAAACTGAGAGGCAACTGGCGGAGGCATTGGAGCTCCAGGCTGGCTTCTTTACTCGTGAAGTCGCCCTCCAAGTCCAGGTAACGGGCCTTCAGGAATTACTCAAAGCAAAGCTGATGCAGAAATCCAAAAGGACCTGAAGGACCGTTGCCGTGAACAGGCTGACAAGACAGAGCGGATGGAGGGGGAAATGGCCACCCAGGCCAAAGCTATGGACCTTCTCCGGGCTGACTACGACAAACTACAGGTCGAGGTCAGTCGACTTCGCGTTGAGAAAGAGGCTCTGGAGAAGCAGGTGACCTCTGGGGATGCCGCCGTTGAGGAGCTGGAGAAGGAGAAAAAGTACCTTATCCAGGAGATGGCGGGTACTTTCGAGGAGGGGTTCCAGGAGGCTCTGACCCAGGCGTCCTGGGAGAACCCTGGCATCAATATTTCGAACTGCGACCCCCTGCACCATGTCGTCGACGGGAAGGTCGTGCCCATGGACGTGGACGACTGAACCGCTGTCTCTCAACCGCCACCTCCACTTTCATGCTTAATTCCTTTATTCTTTACGCTCGCTTTTGACTTTCTCCGTTTAAACTTGTAATTCTTTGAACTATCCGCACTCTTGTTACTGACTTAGGACATTCGCACGGTTGTCTTTATTTCTTTTTCACATACGATTCTGCCTATGCGATCTCGCTCTCATCTTTTCCCTTCATACGCTTCAATTATTTTATCTGTGTCCTGCTCGTTTCTCACACTTCGTTGGGCGGTTTGGTATGATTGGGTAGGCTCGCTCGCCAACCCTTACGCCCGTGGAGAGGCCCACTAAGTGGCGCCGTATCGTCCACGAGGCGACTCTAATACCGAAAGGCTCTTTCTTTGATCTTTTAACACTCGGCGCCCACGCCTAAGGAGAGGCCTGCCAAAGCAGCACCGTATCGTCCCCGGGTGTCTAAAACGCTGAGTACTGTGGGGTTTTTGTTCCCTCCATGGTCTTTCCTGCCCATAGGTATCGGGGAACACCCTGCCAGTGACTCGCTGGCATTCGACGGTCTCGTCTCCCTCCACAGTCTTTCCTACCTGTGTGTATCGGGGAGGCGACGTCTGCAACTAACTTTGCCTTTCTCTGATTTCTTCTCCCTCCTCAGTCTTTCCTACCTGTGGGTATCGGGGAGGTAACGCCAGTCGGTATTTGGGTTGGCGACGCCCGCGCCTTCTCGTCTGTCGTCGCCCTTTACGTCTTTCCTGGCAACGCCTCGGGCGTTACCTTTGCTTCGACATTGACTTTAATTCTTGCCTTGGTCAATGCCTGATGACAGCGAAGAGCCCAAGGCTTTGTCTGTGCCCTGCACGTGGCGCTTCTTGTACAGCTGATGGGACCTTCTGTCATTCGACTTGATCCACGTGGCGCTGCTTGCATGGTCGGTGGGGTATCTAGTCATTTCATTTTCTGACTCCTGCTGTACCCCTGGCTCATTTTCGACGGCGCATCGTACCACTGGATATTCTGCTGATACGACGTTTTCTGATTTAAACCAGTGGTGCCAGCGTCATCCTTTCACCTTCTGCCACGTGTATCAATCGCACGGTGCATCCGTTCGTGTCGTTTGGCGCGCTAGGCGCTTTATTTAACTCTTCAAACTCTGGAACTATCTTCACCATTTTCTCACTCTTCATAACCTACTTGCGTTCTTTCTTCTTGTACCCTCTTCTTGCACCCTTTCCTCTCTGTCGAAGGGCTGTTCTAACTGCTCCCCTCGCTCAACTCTTGCATTTCCAGCCATCTTGATCTTGTTAAAGAATGTCCTCTCACGATGCTTCCTCCAGGGTCCGTCCCAAAGACTTGTACCCTTGGGCCTCGAGCGAACTTCTTGATGAGTGTTCATGCTTGCTTTCCACCAGGGCCGTACGAGAACACAAAGGGGAGTTGTGTTCTTACGACCACCGGGCCTTCGCGAGGAGGCACGATGACAACATCGTTGTGCTCCCATGCACTCTGGGGGAGCCAGTGTGTGGCGACGAACGGGCCAACGACGGGGTCCCTTTCTTTTACTTTTACCAGGTGGTGTTCAAGACCATCGGGGTGCGCTTACCCTTCTCCTGGTTCGAGAAGGAACTGCTGACGGAGATCAACGTGGCTCCAGCCCAGCTGTACCCCAACAGCTGGGCCTTTGTCAAGGCCTTCGATGTCCTCTTTGGGTTTCTGGGTTGTGCACCCTCGGTTGACCTCTTTCTCCACTTTTTTGAGGTGAAGAGACAGAGACACAACCTCTGGGTAACTCTCAGCAATGTGCCCGGAAGAGTTCTCTTCACGGCTTTCCAAAGCTCGTTCACGGGGTGGAAAGGCCGGTTCTTCAAGATCTGCTGTACTGATCTTGTTCCCGACGCCCTCGATGGGTTTCCGTTGTACTGGGTGAGAGAGGAAAAGGTCCTCAAAGCCAAACCCCTCAAGAATCTGGCTCCAAGTGATCAAATAGCTTGCCGGATTCTTGCTGAGGCGGGAGGTTTTGACTCTGCTACGGTGATCAGCTTGGAGTTCAACGCTAGGACTCTTGAGAAGTACATAAGTAAGAACCACTGCCTTAGGCAACTTCGGCCTTCGTTACTTTCTAAAAGTGCCTGTCTTTCTTCACTGTGTCTCTAATACATCTGTTCCCTTTGTGCAGGTTCGAAAATAAGCCAAGAAAAGAGGACACGACTTACTCGAGCGCTGCGGGCTGGGAAAGGGGCTTCGCCTTCCTCCAGTGATGACTCTGATGAGCGCTGAGAAGTGGCTTGTTTGTGTTTTTGCATTTTGTACTGTACATTGCTTGTAACAACAATTTTTCAATATCATAACTCTTTACAATGCGACTTTACTTTTCATATGCCTCATATACCGCGCGACTTCCTTTCGTCTCATTCTGCCAACGATGCATGCTTTTACTTGGGCGACGCCTTCTTTCTGGGCGACGCCAAGGCCTAGGCGATGCCTTCCTCCTTGGCGACGCCATGGCCTAGGCGGCGCATCACATTACTTCTAACAAGGGAAAATAATGGCTGAAAACCAAAGCACTTCTTTTTCTCAACTGGTTATTCCATTCATTAGGGTGACCTCATTAAAAAACCCCCAAAAGGGGAAAAAGAGCGTCCCCTTCAACTAAACTGTTACATGCTGCTTACATAAATCAACTGAAATAAAATTTTAAGTTGGTTGCATTCCAACTGCGCGGGATAGGGCCCCCATCTAAAGTCTCCAGGTTGTACGAACCGTTGCCCTTAGCCTCAGTAACTCTGAAGGGCCCGGTCCACTTGGGAGACAGCTTATTCTCCAACTCATAAGGGTGAGCTTTCCTCATCACTAGGTCGCCCACCTGAAACTGTCGTGGCTTTACTTTAGAGCTATATTGCCGCTCCACTCTTCTCTTCATCGCTTCAGCTTTTATTCTAGCTTCTTCCCTGGCCTCTTCTAGCAGATCCAGGTTTACCCGTCTCTCCTCATTAGATTCCTCCACTACAAAGTTTTGAAAACGCGGTGAGCTTTCGTGTATTTCTACTGGAATCATCGCGTCTGACCCGTACACCAAACTGAACGGCGTCTCCATAGTAGAGGATTGGGGCGTGGTGTGGTATGCCCACACAATCCTGGGCACCTCTTCCGCCCACGCCCCTTTGGCCTTCTCTAACCTTCTTTTTAACCCCCTCAGCAGAACTCTGTTTGCTGACTCTACTTGTCCATTGGTCTGGGGGTGTTCGACCGACGCGAACACTTGCTTGATTCCCACTTCAGCGCACAGATTTCTCAACTGCTGACTGGCGAACTGGGTCCCGTTGTCAGATATCAGGCGCCTGGGTACGCCAAAGCGACACACGATGTTTCTCCACACAAAATGTTGTACCTTATGCGCAGTGATTTGTGCCACGGGTTCTGCCTCTATCCACTTGGTGAAGTATTCGATGGCGACAATCAGATACTTCATCTGCCTGATTGCCAGTGGGAAAGGGCCCAGGATGTCAATACCCCATGTGTGGAAAGGCCACGGGCTGTATATGGACCGGAACTCTTCAGGCGGCGCCTTGTGCCAGTCGGCATGCTTTTGGCATTGCCTACACCGTTGGGCGTGCCGTGCGCAATCTTCTTTCACTGTTGGCCAGAAGAACCCTGCGCGTATTACCTTGGAGGCTAAGGATCTTCCTCCCACATGGCTTCCGCAGATGCCTTCGTGTAGCTCTGCCATTATCCTGGTGCACTCATCGCCACTGACACATGTTAGGATAGGGTGAGTGAAACCGTGCCTGAACAACACCCCATCCACCAAGGTATATCTTACGGCGTTCCTTTTGATTTTCTTACCCTCTTCAGGGTCTACTGGAAGGGCCCCATCCGCCAGGTACCGTTTATAGGGCGTCATCCAGGTGTCTCCCGTGGACAGGACACAAACCTGCATCTGCTCTTCCTCAGACACACCCGCGTACGTACTGATGCGGGGCGCCCTCTGCGTATCTTGGGTTAATGAGGAATGACTCCTCGGCCTTCCCCTTGATGCATAAATCTGGAGGACATCCACCCTGTTGTCTTCCACGAATCGACGCGGAGCTTTGAGGGTCTCCTGGATCACTGTCCTCTGTCTACCCCCCTTGCCTGAGCTGGCCAGCTTTGCAAGCAGGTCAGCTCTGGCATTCTGCTCCCTCGGGACGTGTATCAACTCAAGAGCGTTGAACGCCCCTCTCAACAACTGGACGTATTTGAGATACGCCGCCATCTGTGGGTCCTTCGCCTGGAACCCACCCGACACCTGCCCCGTGACCAAGTGGGAGTCGCTCTTCACCAGGAGGTTCTGTGCGCCCATCTCCTTGGCCAAGAGCATTCCTGCAATCAAAGCTTCGTATTCTGCTTGGTTGTTACTTGCCTTGAAGGCAAAACGCAAGGCCTGCTCGATTAATATGCCGTCGGGTCCTTCCAGCACTATTCCCGCACCACTCCCTTGCTGGTTTGAGGAACCATCAACCGAGAGCAGCCACTGTGAACCCGCTTCCACTTCTTGCTCACCTCCAGGCGAAAGTTCTGCTACAAAATCCGCATACACCTGCCCCTTAATGGATCCTCTAGGCTCGTACTGTATGTCGAATTCCGACAGTTCCACAGCCCAGCGTACCATTCTTCCTGCCACATCGGGCTTCTGCAGCACCTTCTGTATGGGGAGGTTGGTCATTACCACCACCGTGAAACTGTGAAAGTAATGACGGAGCCTCCTAGCCGAGAACACTACTGCCAGTGCCGCCTTCTCCAGCGCCTGGTACCTTGTCTCGGCTCCCTGTAAGGCTTTGCTTACAAAGTAGATGGGCTTCTGACTCTGGCTCTGCTCTTGTACCAACACAGAACTGATGGCCCTATCTGTTACAGTAAAATACAAACGGAGGGGCACGCCCGTTACCGGTTTGCAGAGAACCGGAGGCGTCGCCAGGTACTCCTTCAGTTTAACGAAAGCCGCTTCGCATTCCTCAGTCCATGCAAAGCGACTGTTTCTCTTGAGGCACTGGAAGTATGGGTGCCCCTTTTCTCCTCCAGCGGAAACAAACCTCGAGAGCGCCGCCATCCGCCCTGTCAACTGTTTAACCTCCTTTACCGATGTCGGGCTCCGCATGGCAATAATGGCCGCACATTTGTCGGGGTTCGCTTCTATACCCCTCTCGGTGAGCAGAAAACCCAAGAATTTACCGGCCTCTACCCCAAAAACACACTTCTCGGGTTCAACTTGAGGCGGTACTTGGATATCGTGTTGAACAATTCCTCCAAGTCTGCCATGTGCTGTATCCTGTTCTGCGACGCCACCACCATGTCGTCTACATAGGCGTATACATTTCTCCCGAGCATTGGCGCCAAGACCTTATCCATTAACCTCTGGTACGTGGCGCCCGCATTTTTGAGTCCGAAAGGCATCACCTTATAGCAATAAATGCATGTTTCAGTCATGAACGCAGTTTTGCTCTCGTCCCTGGGGTGCATCTTGATTTGGTTGTAACCTGAGAAGGCGTCCAGGAAGCTTAACACTTTGCTGCCAGACGCGCTGTCCACTAAGGCGTCAATGCTGGGCAGCGGATAGGAATCCTTCGGGCACGCCTTATTCAGGTCCGTGAAGTCAACGCACATTCTCCATTTCCCGTTTGCCTTCTTCACCAGAACGACATTGGCGAGCCACTCAGGGTACTGAATCTCCCTAATGTGGCCAGCACTCAGCAGCTTCTGCGTTTCGTCTTTCACCACCTGTTGTCGCTCCTCATTGAATTTCCTCCTTCTCTGGCGCACGGAGCGAACCGTGGCGTCCATGCTGAGGTGGTGGCACAGAAAATCGGGGTCAATGCCCGGCATGTCCGAGGCGGACCACGCGAAGGCATCCATGTGGCGCGAAATCACTTCCGCCACCCCTTCCCGCTCTTCTGGGTTTAGCGAGCTTCCTAACTTGAAAGCTTTGCCGCCAATCTCCCTTTCTAGGATGTTGGTAGCGGGTTGCTCCCTATCATCATCATTGGCGAGCGCCGCTTCTTCTACGGGCGCTTCCTCCATTGGCGCATCTGCTTCGGGCGTCGCCCTTTCCGCTATGGGCTCTTCGGGGGTCTGCCTGGCGGGCGTCGCCTCGACCATCGTTGCGTCCGCGATCGGTGGACGCTCGTACACCATGAAAACGCCTCTCTTCGTCTTCAGGCTGTTTTCGTAGCATTTTCTTGCCTCCTCTTGGTCTTATCTGATGACTATCACCCGGCCACTGAGGTCCGGTAGCTTCATCTTCATGTGCCGGGTGGAGGATATTGCACTCAAACGGTTTAGCGCTGGTCTGCCCAGCAAAATGTTATAGGCAGAGTTGGCGTTAACGACGAGGTACCGAATGCTCTCTGTTCGGGAGGCCTCTCCGTCCGTGAACGTAGTCCTCAACTCCAGGTACCCCCGGACCTCTATCTGGTTATCCCCGAACCCATACAAACATCCCGTATAGGGACTCAGTAGATCGGGGGACAGCCGTAACTTATTAAAAGTCGACAGAAACATGACGTCTGCCGAGCTTCCTTGATCAACAAGCACTCGGTGGACCTTTCTCCCAGCCGTGACGACCGAGATGACAACGGGATCGTTGTCATGGGGCACCACATCTCGGAGATCCCTTCTTGTGAACACAATATCCGACTCCCAGGGCTCCCCCGAGAGCCTCTCTTCGATTGAATTTACCCCCCTCATGTATTTCTTCCGCTGGGAGGCGGTGGGTCCTCCGCCGGAAAAACCTCCAGCAATGGTGTGGACCTCGCCAAGCACAGGCATCTCGTGTGCTGGCTCATCCGCCGGCGACGGCAGGGTGGCGGTCGTGGTGGACTCTGCGACATAATCTTTCAAAAACCCAGTCCTCACCAGCTCATCTAGCTGGTAGCCCAACGACAGGCAATTATCAATTTGGTGCCCGAAAGCCTCGTGAAATTCGCACCAAGAGTCTTTACGGGGCCCTAGCACCTTGTCGATCTTCGCCGGTCGCCTCAGCCTCTCGGCTATGTTGGGGACGGCGATCAAATCCTTCAACTCGACCACGAAGTTGTACCTCGCCGGTCTTGCTCTTTCTCTGGCGGGGCGTTCGCCTCCCGCGGTGCCCCGAGGCTGGGGCTTTCTGGCCTCGTAGGGGCGTCTCGTTTCTGGCTTCTTTCTCCCCGTCGTGGTCTCATTGACTCTGACGGGTTGAGCTCGCGCCGGTCCCCTCGGGCGTGAGGGCACGGCACTGGTGCGCTTCACACATACCTCCCCTTCCGAAGCAATATGCTCCACCGCCCTACGCCGTAATTCAGCGAAAGTCCTGGGGCGATTGCGGATAATAGATTCTCCAAAGGGCCCTGGGCATACGCCTTTCACAAATGCGTACACGATCATAGGCTCCTCTGTTGTACCAACTTTCACGACCTGGGCCCCGAAGCGATTGATATACTCCTTCAGGGTCTCCCCCTGATACTGCTTCACGTCAAACAGGTCGTAGGAGACCGGCGGCGGGGCCTTGTTGGCCAAATACTGTTCTCTGAATAACCGCGACAACTGGCGGAAAGATGTGATATGGCCCTCGGGAAGGCTGATGAACCAATCCATAGCCATCCCGGTCAGGGTGCTCATGAAGAGCTTGCACTTGGCAGCATCAGAGCCGCCTATCAGGACCATCTGCGTGTGGAACGCCGCGAGGTGCGTCTCCGGGTCCTCCATGCCAGTGAGAATTGCCTTAGGTCCCGCGAACGTGTTCGGGATTACTGCGTCTAGGATCTCCTGCGAGAACGGAGTGGAAAACTCCCTCGGTGGGGAGTGATTCTCCACCTCGTCATGCCCAGGCCGCCTCCTATCGTTTCTCAGGCCCTGGCGCAACTCCTCATTCACGCGGTGGAGCTCTTCGTTGCGCTCATGCGAGGCGTCAAGATCTGCCTGCATGCGCTCCTGCTCCATCTTCGAATCCGCCATGTCCTGCTGCAACCCCCTCATTATTTCCAGGACCTGCTGCATGGATAGGTCTGCGGGGGCTGCGCGCGCTGATCTTCGTCTGGTGGGGGCCATTGTCACTCCAACCTCCTTCAGCACTACCGTAACCTGATAGATTTTCACGAACTTGTGTGATGGGACTGATGTTTTATATCGGCCCCACGGTGGGCGCCAAATGTTCCGTCCGGTTGACCGGGACGTCTTCGTGCGCGACCTCAACCGTCAGCTAAGGACTCCTTCCCACTGATTGCCTGTGAATTCCTGCAAAAAAGAGGACAAAGAGGCGCCCTAGCGGCCGTTTGCACTCCGACGCTCAAGTCAGCCAGCAAGAAACACCAAAACTGTCCACCCACGTATCTGAGCACCGCGTATGGCACTCTGAAGGTGGTAAAAGAAACTGTGTATATGTGTGTGTGTGTTGTCCCCTTCAGTCAAAAATATTCTCCAGTCACTTGTACGTAATCCTCAAGCACGGGCAAGCAACTAGAGAGTTTCTCCTAAATTTGTCAAAGGTTCCAACCCTTTTTCCGACATTCCCAGCGCTATTTAAACTGCCCTAGCATTTAAAGCGCCTTAAAGCGCTTTTAATCTCAAACGTAACGCACTCATTAAAGCGCTTAATTACGAAACGTAGCGCATTTAAGACGTTGAAACGCTCGGGAGCCCTAATAGTACCTGAATGCTCGAAAGGGAAACTGTATTGAATATCTTTAATTACCTGGCACCTGACTAGAGGGTGTTTCTATTCTGGCATGGCTGTCGTACACGTGGAGGGCCTCACGACGCCATGACCCCATCTGGGGGCGTTTCTGCCCACCTGGGGACGTCTCTACGTGTGAGCCCTCCTGCTTGGGAGTGCTACTGCGCTAGGGGTGGCTTTTGGGTGCCAACTCATGCCCCCAATGATGGAGATCAAGCCCAAGAGAACATGGAGGCCACTCATCAAGCTCAAGAAGAGGTGGAGGCACAAATGGAGGACGCCCATGGAGGTCAAAGTCCACCTCAAAGGATTACAAGAAGCATGTTCAAAGCCTTGGGAGCTAGAGGACATTTATTTTCTCTTTTTGTAGTGTCTTTAGTTGAAGGTGCTTAAAGGGAAACCTTAGAAACCTCTTTTGTTATAGCATCTTTTAGGTTTTAGTTAGGAGCTTTAGGGGGTGTATTAGTAGATAGGTGTAGGAGTAGAATAGGGGGTGCCAAAGTGAAGGAAGGGATCACACCTTCCTTGCTTGGCAATTAGCGCCGGTTCTAGATAGCTTTTGGAGGGAATTTTGAATTGTTTAGCTTTCATTTTCAGCACCTTAGGCTATAAATAGAGGTGCCTTCCTTGTAAATTCAGATTTGAATTTTATCTAAAGAAACTATACTCAAATTGGAGTGAGCATTTGGAGAGCTTTGAGCTTCTTCTCTAGTCTTATCTTGAAGGACCATGGTTTCCTCAAGTGGCGGCTTCCACACTCATCTAGGAGCATCCATCTTCTAGTGGCGTGATCATCCAACCATTCCTCCATCTTCATGAGCATTCTCTTCTCCTTCCTTTCTTCTCTTCAATTACTCTGTTGCTTGTGTTTTGAGCATGTTTTGGTTCGGCTATTCCTTTTCCAGCATCTATTTCTTTTTGTTCTTAATCTGTTCGGTTCTTTTGTAAGTTTCAATTTCTGTTCGGTTTTCTTTGCCTTCTCCTTGTTGATTCAATTTGACAATATTTGGTTCATCCAAATGAGTTTGGGATTTGGTACTTGTTTTGGTGAGTTCTTGATCTTAGAACTATGATCCAACTTCTAAGAAAGTGCCTCTACATTTTCCAGCTCAAGGTGATTCCTCAAAGTGTAAGAATCTTGTTCTATGTGGCTATTGGAATCACATCATGTGGTATCATGAGTCTTAGGTTCATTCTTGTTTAATTGTTGAGTTGTGTGCACTTTATTTCAAGAGCTCTTTTTAATTTCTTGCAATTTAAGTTTCTGTTTAGAAATTTAATTGAGTTTCTTGCTGTTTTTCTTTTGCTCCAAGTGTTTGTGGAAAGGTTTATGGCACTCATAATTCTTATGAGTATGGTTGCTCTTTTGGAATGGCATTATCCTTCCTAGAGTTTACCTTAAGCTTCCTTTCATTGTTACAATTTGTGTTGTCTTTTAATTTTTGAATCATGTCAAGTTTGTCTTAGTCATGTTATTCCATATATGTCATTACTTCTAGTAGTACTTTTATTGTTTTGATTGTTTCTTGCTTTGGTGTCATATAATTTTCTGAATTGATGTTGATCCTTTGTGCATTTTCTTTTTAGAATTGAGTTCATACTTGTATTCTAGACCTATACAAGTTCCAATACATCATTTTCTATTATGTCTTTGCTAGTTCATCATCCTGTTTTTTATTCTATTAGGATTCCTCTGTTTCTGAAAAGGTGCTTACTGTTTTTCCTTATTGCAACTGATTTACGTACTGTAAAATTCTGAAATTCTGGATTTGAGATATTCAAAGTGTTAAAAAGAATAGAAAAAAGAATCATTCAAAAATATGAAGTACACAAAAATGATAAATAAAATAAAAAAAGTGTACATTCCTGCCGAAAAAAATACGGTAATCTGGCAGGATTTTAAAAAATTTATTTCTCTCAATTGGCTTACTGTTTTTAATTGATTCCAGTGCCATTTTGAGTTAACATCTTGAAGTTTCTGTGGTATAAATTTATAATCCAGTTCGCTCTACAACGTTCCAGTTAAATCAGTGAATATCAAGCACAGTTTGCATAAAAAAAAAAAAAATTTCCAGTAGCTAAATTTTTTGTTTTCTTCATCTACTCTAGTGCTTTTCCTTAGGTATTCTTTTGTGTGCCTACTTTTCTCATTGAGTTCTTTATTTTCTTGATTGTCTTTCATTCTTACTCTTTGAGTTTGTCTTACATATAGTATTCCTTTTGCAATTACCTTTCCTTGTTTATACCTTTTCTTGTTTGTCTTTATTGTTTCTTTGGTTTTGTGGTGGTTTGCTCTTAAGATTGGTGTGCTTGCTTTGACATATTTCATTTGAGGATTCCAAGGCCTCAAGATCAGATTGGAGCAAGAACATTATTTCTTTGAGAGTGATATCTTTTTCAGCCTTAAATTCACTTCGGCAGTTTCAATTGCAAAGCTCACTGTTTTTGCTAATTTTTAACTTGTTTGCTGTTTTGTGTGTTTGCTGTTTTTTTTTTTAATTACAAATGGCTGGATCTTCAAGTGATGCATCCTACAAGCAGAATTCTCCTTCCAAAGCTTCCATTCTTGGTGAATTACATGAAGCTCAAAGAACAATTAGAAGGTTGGAGGAAAAATGCAAAAGATGGAGGTCCAACAATCTAGACCATCTCCTTCTATCCATGATGGACATCATTCTCATAGACCATCTTCAAGAGCTTCTTCAAATGATGTTGGCCGTGAAGATGAGCATAGGAGAAGGAGACCTCCACCCCAAGTCCATGGACAAAGACATCATCACCAAGGGGAAAGAATTCACTACGGCAATGGCTTCTACCATGATGCAAAGTCCAAGCTTCCTTCGGTCAAACTACCTTGTTTAATGGTTCTAGTGATCCAAATGTGTATTTAGATTGGGAGGCTAAGTGTGAACAAATTTTTGAGATCCATGAGATCCAAGATGAGCATAAGCTCAAGCTAGCCACCCTAGAGTTTAGTGATTATGCCATGAAATGGTGGCATGGGATTGTAAAGGACATTATCTATCACAAGGGTCCTCCCGTGGACTCTTGGAACTCTTTAAAGGATCATATGCGCGCTAGGTTTGTACCCCCACATTTTAGGAAAGACCTCATGTTGAGACTCCAACGGTTTCAACAAGGCACGCTAAATGTGGATGAATATTATAAGGAGCTTGAGACGCTTGTGCTTAAAATTGAATTAGAAGAAAGTGAAGAAGCCATGGTTGCTAGGTTTGTGAGTGGTCTTAGGAAGGATATCCAAGACATTGTTGAGTTACAAGAGTATTCATCATTGGGCTCTTTAGTTCATCTTGCAATGAAGGTGGAAGCCTAACTTGCTAAGAAAAACTCTTTTAAAAATGCTTCCAATAATGGATACTACTCCAAGTCTTGGAGAAACAAAACTTCTTTTTCTAAACATCCTTCCAAAGATTCTTCTTTCAAACCCAAGGAATCTAAGCCATCAACATCTAGACCTAAGTCTCCCACTAGAACATCTAACACTAAATGCTTTAAATGTATGGGTTATGGTCATATTGCTGCAAATTGTCCTTCCAAACGAAGTATGTACATGCATGAGGGCATTGTAGTTAGTGAGCATGATTCGGATTCTTCAAAGCATTCATTGCATTCTCATGCATCTAGTGAGGAAGAGAGCGAATGTCCACTTGAAGGGGACTTGTTAGTTGTGAGAAGACTTCTTGGACAAGTTTCACAACCTTTTGATGAAAGTCAAAGGGAAATATTTTCCATACAAGATGTCTTATTCAAAACAACATTTGTTCCTTGATAGTGGATGGGGGTAGTTGTGCCAATGTGGCTAGTACAAGAGTAGTAGATAAGCTTGGATTGCCTACTATCTCTCATACAAAGCCCTATAAGTTACAATGGCTTAGTGAAGTAGGAGAAATAATTGTTAATAAACAAGTCCTCATCCATTTCTCCATTGGAAAATACAAAGATGAGGTATTATGTGATGTTGTGCCCATGGAAGCCACTCATGTTCTTTTGGGAAGGCCTTGGCAATTTGATAGAAAAGTTTTACATGATGGCTTTACCAACAAATTATCTTTTGAATTCCATGGTCACAAGGTTACTTTAAAATCTCTCTCTCCAAGAGAAGTCCATGAGGACCAAGTTATCATGAAGAAAAAGAGGGAGAGTGAAAAAGATAAAAAAGATAAAAAAGATAAGAGTTCTAAGCCTACACTCCTTGTGTCTAGGCGTGACATTGAAAGGGAAATAGTGGCTCATCATCCTCTTTTTTTAGCCATCCCTAGAACTCTTAGCATAGAATCACTTGTTGATAGTCCTCATTGCTTGGAAAATTTGGTAGAAGAGTTCAAAGATGTGTTTCAAGATCCTCCAAATGGACTTCCACCTTTGAGAGGGATTGAGCACCAAATTGATTTGATACCGGGCTCTTCTTTACCAAATCGTCCCGCATATAGGACCAATCCAAGTGAAACCAAGGAAATTCGCCAACAAGTTGAGGCTTTGATTGAAAAAGGGTGGGTGCAAGATAGCATGAGTCCTTGTGCTATGCCTATCATCTTAGTGCCAAAAAAGGATGGCACATGGCGAATGTGTTCGGATTGTAGGGCCATCAATAACATAACCATTAAGTATAGGCATCCCATACCTAGACTAGATGATTTGTTGGATGAATTACATGGTTCAAAAATCTTTTCAAAGATTGATCTTAAAAGCGGCTACAATCAAATCCGTATCAAACCGGGTGATGAATGGAAGACGGCTTTTAAGACCAACTTTGGTTTATATGAGTGGTTAGTTATGCCTTTTGGTTTAACTAATGCACCAAGTACCTTCATGAGCCTCATGCATCATGTTCTTAGACCTTTCATTGGTAAGTTTGTTGTGGTTTACTTTGATGACATTCTCATTTATAGTTTATCTTTGAATGACCATAGGTTGCATGTTAGGCAAGTTTTGGAAACCCTTAGGAAGGAACATTTGTATGCTAACCTTGCTAAGTGTATGTTTGCTCTTGATCATATAGAATTCCTAGGGTTTGTTGTGAGTTGTAAAGGGGTCCATGTGGACAAAACAAAGGTGGTGGCCATTCAAAATTGGCCTACACCGAAATCTTTGAATGAGATTCGAAGTTTTCATGGGCTTGCTTCTTTCTATAGAAGATTTGTCCCAAACTTTGGTACCATTGCCGCACCACTCAATGACATAGTGAAAAAGGATGTGGTCTTTCATTGGGGAGAAGCACAACAAAATGCTTTTGATACTTTGAAAGAAAAATTGACTAATGCTCCCATCTTGGCCCTTCCTAATTTCACTAAGACATTTGAGATTGAGTGTGATGCTTCAAGCATAGGTATTGGGGCTGTTCTCCTCCAAGAGGGCCACCCCATAGCCTATTTTAGTGAGAAATTGAAGGGAAGTCATCTCAACTATTCCACCTATGATAAAGAATTATATGCACTTGTTAGGGCTTTGTTTACTTGGCAACACTATCTTTTTCCCAAAGAGTTTGTGATACATAATGATCATGAATCTCTTAAATATTTGAAAAGCCAAAACAAACTTAACAAGAGGCATGCTAAGTGGGTGGAATTCATTGAGCAATTTCCTTATGTGATCAAACACAAGCAAGGTAAAATAAATATTGTGGCGGATGCTCTTTCTAGAAGATACACCTTGCTAAATCTTTTAACATCTCAATATCTTGGTTTTGATCACATTAAGGAACTTTATCATGATGACCTTGATTTTTCTCTCCTCTATCAAGAGTGTCTCAAGGGAGGACACAAAGACTTTTTTATTCAAGATGGCTTTCTTTTTAAGGGAAAACGTCTTTGTGTTCCCCAATGCTCTATTAGATTATCTCTTGTTAGAGAAGCTCACGAGGGGGGCTTAATGGGACATTTTGGGGTTGCTAAAACTGATGGAGATCAAGCCCAAGAGAACATGGAGGCCACTCATCAAGCTCAAGAAGAGGTGGAGGCACAAATGGAGGACGCCCATGGAGGTCAAAGTCCACCTCAAAGGATTACAAGAAGCATGTTCAAAGCCTTGGGAGCTAGAGGACATTTATTTTCTCTTTTTGTAGTGTCTTTAGTTGAAGGTGCTTAGAGGGAAACCTTAGAAACCTCTTTTGTTATAGCATCTTTTTAGGTTTTAGTTAGGAGCTTTAGGGGGGTGTATTAGTAAATAGGTGTAGGAGTAGAATAGGGGGTGCCAAAGTGAAGGAAGGGATCACACCTTCCTTGCTTGGCAATTAGCGCCGGTTCTAGATAGCTTTTGGAGGGAATTTTGAATTGTTTAGCTTTCAATTTTCAGCACCTTAGGCTATAAATAGAGGTGCCTTCCTTGTAAATTTCAGATTTGAATTTTATCTAAAGAAACTATACTCAAAATTGGAGTGAGCATTTGGAGAGCTTTTGAGCTTCTACTCTAGTCTTATCTTGAAGGACCATGGTTTCCTCAAGTGGCGGCTTCCACACTCATCTAGGAGCATCCATACTTCTAGTGGCGTGATCATCCAACCTATCTTCCATCTTCATGAGCATTCTCTTCTCCTTCCTTTCTTCTTCTTCAATTTGTTCATGTTGCCTTGTGTTTTGAGTTGTTGTTGTTTCGGTTCTTCTAATTTTCCAGCACCTATAGTTTGTTTGTCTCTTAATTCTGTTCGGTAGTTTTGATTTTAGTTCTTTTTCTGTTCGGCTTCTTCTTTTAAAATTCCTTTGTTGATTCAATTTGACAATATTTGGTTCATCCAAATGAGTTTGGGA
Source organism: Phaseolus vulgaris (assembly GCF_000499845.2). Classification (NCBI taxonomy): domain Eukaryota; kingdom Viridiplantae; phylum Streptophyta; class Magnoliopsida; order Fabales; family Fabaceae; genus Phaseolus; species Phaseolus vulgaris. Next base: position 40,064,119 of record NC_023749.2, read on the forward strand.
ATTGGTACTTGTTTTGGTGAGTTCTTGACTTAGAACCATGATCCAACTTCTAAGAAAGTGCCTCTTTATTTTCCAGCTCAAGGTGATTCCTCAAAGTGTCAAGAATCTTGTTCTATGTGGCTATTGGAATCACATCAGTGAAGGAAGATCCCAAAGGGCATTTCTGCCCCAGATAAAGAAATGACTGCCAAAGCCTGAGGCTAAGAAACGCTGGTGTTACCAAGAGGTATTGGTGATCGCGAAAATTTCAAACACGGCGAGAAGGTTGAAAGGCCTGTTTGATAAAGCAGGTCGAGTGGGACGTTGTTTGAGCCAATGATTAAGTTACAGTTCGTTGCTTGGAAGCTTTTCTTATAATCAGGTTAGTGCTTCAAGAGTACACGTTGTTTAAAGCGATTATTGCTTAAGTTTGAATTGGCTCGAGGCAGTTACGCCAAAGATTGTGTTTGCATAATCGCTAAGTTAAACTCGGCAAAGTTAAACATACAAAGAGATTGAAAGCGCTCAAAAGGAGTCAGAAAGAAGAATATCAAAGTTTCGCTATTTGAAATAAGTAGCTGTTCAAAGCACATACGCAAGAGTTTTTACAAGGTAAATACAAGTGAATTTATAAAGAAGCAGATGGGGTGGAATTGGTTGAGCCTTCGGCGGGGACGACCTTTCCATCTACTACTTCGTTGTTTAACGACACCATGCTGAGGTCAAGATCCGGGAATAGGCATGCGAATTGTTCCCGAGCGGCATCAAACCCAGCAACCAGAATCTGAGCGGAGCTTAGCTTGAGTTCTTCAATTTGCCTTTGATATTCTTCAACCTGTTGCTTAAGCTCCTTGTTCTGCTGCTCCAGCTCTTCGACTTGTTTTCGCAGTTGTTTGTTAGTCTCTTGAGCGTGGAGAAGGTCGTCAGTAACCTTCTTGGATTTAGTTTGAGCTTGGGCCAACTCGGCAGCCATCTTCCCCTTCTCCTTGTTTGCCTCGGCGAGATCAGCCATGGCGTCGTCTCTCGCTTTCTCTACTTGCCCAAGTAGCTTTTCGCAGTCGATTGACCTTTGCTCCAGTTTTTGTACCTTATCGGCATTAGCTTGAATTTGAGCCTCCAGGTCGCTCGCCTTGGTGCGTAGAGGCACGATTCTGCTTTCAAGTTCAACTTTTTCTTGGGCAAGTTCATGGACTTTGCGGCGAAGGTCAGCAGCTTCCTTGCGCGCAAGCCTAAGCTCGGTACTTAGGGCATCCTCTACTCAGGAATGTTCCATTTCCGCGAGCGTTAGGCTGAAGGCCACCTTCTCCACCTCAACCTTCATTGTGCTGTTCTCGGTCTTGAGGTTGTAGATATCATCCTGTAGCCGCCTGGTGGAGCTCTCCACAGCTCTCGTTATGATCGATGGGATATCCTCTGCAATGGTTTTGAGTTTAGCAGTCAGAGGTTCCCACATCCTCGTGACCTCGAGGGAAAGATTTGCAGCTTGGAGAGGCGCCAGGGGGACTTGTTGAGGGTTCTCGTCGCCACCTTCCTTAGCAATATTTTCGGTGGTTGCTTCTTGGCGTGGCGACGCAATCGGGGACTCGGTGATTAGGATTGGAGAGGTGTGAGCGACCTCATCCCCAATTGGAACGTTTCCTGCAGCTGAAGTGTTGGAAGGAGGGCCCCCTCCTGCTGATATATGTGGTGTAGAGGCGCTCGGGGGGTCCTCCAAGAAGTTTGGCTCTGGGGCCTCAGTTGCAGGTGGTGGCCAATGGAACTGCTTGGACTGGTGGTGAAGGGGCTCGTGGTGTTGGCGATGAGGGAGGAGGGGCAGGTGTTGATGGTGGTGTTGAAGCTGGAAGAGGGGGTGGGGCAGGTGGAGAAGGTGGTGCCACCCTTTTCCTCTTTGTAACGAGGCCATCCTCAGTGACCTCGTCGTCCTCTTCCTCATCCTTTTGGACAACTTGGGGGGCTTTTCGCTTTGGCCTCTTCAGGACCAGTTTCTTTCGTTGGGCGGGCTCCTTCGGCGGTGATCGCCCGTGAATGATGGCCTTCTCGACCGCCGAGTTGGGCACCGTCTGGGAACCACTCGCCAACCCGTGGTTGCGGGCGAGCGCCTTCAAGTCAGCGAGCATGTTCTTACCCAACATGGTGTCTGCATAAAATGAAAGTGCATAAGTTAGCTCAAAGGAGAAAGGGGTAAGTGTACAAGGCAATGAAACAGCAAAAGCAGGCATATGCAGAAAAGATAAAACCAAAGTCTTGTGTGTGTCGCACAAGACGCCCAGAAACAATATCAGAAGCAATGTTAAGACAAGGGTGTAGCGTCCTAACCTATTTGGAATTCCAACTGGTCCTCAAAGAACTCGAAGGAAATCAGGGTGGGGGTCAAGAATGTTATGTGGGCATCTGCCACCCTCTTCCAGAATAGGCAAAGGTCTCGATCCAAAGCTCCCATGCTATCAGGACTTCTGGGCCTCCTGAAGCAGCTCTTGGACTCCCTTTTCCCCTTGTCCACCCAGTACAAGGGGAAACCGTCGAGAAGGGAAGTGTCTTTGTCATTTGCGCGAACCTGGATGAACTTCCCCTTCCAATCCTTGTACGACTGCTGGAAGATGGTGAAAATGGATCTCCCAGCAATGGCATTCAGGCTGACCCACAGGCGGTCTCCTGGGTGTTTGGCCTCAAACAGGAACAGAAACACGTCCACCGACGCGGGCAACCCCAAGTGGGCGCATGTTATCTCGAAGGCTCGGACAAACGCCCAGCTGTTGGGGTGAAGCTGGGCGGCAGCGATGTTGAGCTCGGTTAAGAGCTCCCTCTCAAATCGGGTAAGAGGGAACCTGAGTTTGACCTTCTTGAAGAAGGTGGTGTAGACGAAGCAGAAGGGCCCATCGGCGCTCACTTTGTCATCGGCGCACACTGGCAGAGCGGCGGGGCAAGGCAGCACCATCATTCTCTCATCATGCTCCTTGTGAAACGATTGGTGGACCTCGTCCCCGTTGGTCAATCGCAGAACCGCACCCGCAGTGTTTACCGACGAGGTTTCCTTTAAGAGAGTTGGGCTAGCCCATGGGTATAAAGCCTTGAAGTCTGGCAGAGGGATGGGGGCTCCTCCAGCGTTTGGTGGAGTCGCCTGGGCCAGAGCGGTTTGGGAAGACGCAGGCCTCACAGCCTGCGAAGAGGGAGCACCACGAACTTGCACTGAGTCGTGTGCTTGTGAAGGAGGGTTTCGCGCTGATGGAGGGGGGTTCGGGGTGATCTTCGTGCGAGTCATGATAGCAACTGCAAACGAAGAAGAAAGAAAAAAATAATCAGGAGGGTTACAAAGGCTGACTCGATCATAGAGGGAAGGTGAAAGACGAACGAATGTGAGTTCGTTGCGACGATCGACAAAGCCCTAAGTTACGCAGAAGGAGAAATGGAAAAACAGCCCACAGCGTATGCACCAGACAGTTACGGGATGATGCAAATCGGTGAAAATGCAAGGAAACCCACCAGATGAAGGAAAGTAGTTACCTTTCGATGATCAGGAGAACGTTGAAGGGAGGTGGTGATCTGGAGCGTCGAGGAACGTCGAGAGTTTTTGCAGAAGGAAATAAGAGCGTATGCAAGTGTGAAGAAAGTGATGGAACAGTAGGAGCGTAAGGGGTTAAGGGGTTTTCGAAATAAGTTTGGAAGCGCTAACGGCAGATGAAGGGAGCTGTTGATGAAGCCACGTGTCGAACGATGCGCGAAGGGTTTGGTGAAGCGTCAGAGCAGCAGAAAGTACTATCGCTTGGAATTCTGCGTCCATGCCACGTAGACCGGTGTTAACGAAGGCTTTTCCAGTCTTTTCGCTAGACGAGTCTTCGCTTAAAGACTGGGGGGCTTGTGTACCGCCCTGGCGGTCGGGTGTGATGACGTGGCATTCTGCTACAGTGTAGGCGTGTTGACAAGGCGCCAAGTCGACAGGTGGGAAGGAAGTCGGGAGGCACGTGTGGTCGCCGATTGTTAAGTTGGCGTGTTCCGATTTCCAGTTTCCCATAATAGGCGATCGCCAGGTTGAGGATGAAGTCGCCAGATGTAGACTCAGGCGACCAGGCGGTCGGAGATCGTCAGAGTAAGCACATCGCCGAAGACGAAGGAGAAGCAGATTATGAAGGCGGCCGGCGAGGCCACAGGGAAGGTGTATGAAGGCCCTAACTCGCCAATTTTAGTAGAGATCGCACTCCTGAGTTAGCTATGCGCTGGGCAGTACCATGCATAGGTAACTTAGCCAAAATGAGAGTAGAAGCAGCGCCAAGTCAGGGAGCCTCCAGATGATGGCACGTGTACGGTTGGATACGAGCCACGTGTTCAAGTCTGTAACTGCCAGGAGAGAGAAAATCACCAGGTATATAAGAGTTCTTAACAGATTTCCTAAGGTACGCGCGTTCAGTTCATACACTTTACGCTTGCGAGTGACAGAGCTGTTTGTGAGAGAGAGTTTGCACGGTTCCAGTTCTTAGTATTTGGTGATACCGTCACTGACTTGAGCGTCGGAGTGCGATCGGCCGCAGCGGCGCCGTGTCGTTTCTTTGCAGGTTCTTGAGACAGATCCAGAGGAGGAACGGAAGTGAGAAGCGGCGCGCACGTCGATCCTTTGACGAGGCATTCTCCAGCGCTCCGGTCAACAGGCAGGATCACTTAGTAATTTTGTAGGCCCGATCTTGCACTTAACTGTTTCGAACCATTTCAACTTCAAGCAATAATAATCAATTTCACAGCTCGTAATCTTAGGGCAATTAACCTTAACGTAAAATCACCCTTCAAGCAACGAACTTCAACTCAACCACTGGCTTAAAACATTTCTTCACCCGATCTGCTCCATCAGCACGGGTCTTTCGCTTTCTCGCCGCTGCTTGAACTTTTCCTGGTCGCCAAAGACTCTTGGCGATACCGGCTTCTTTCTGGATTCATGCCTTGGCCATTGTTCTTTTATCTAGGGGTAGAGGCGCCTTTCGGATCCTTCTCTACCTTCCTGAACTTCAGAATAAAAGACTGGGTGGCTAGGCGTTCTCTTCGAACCTACCTTAGCCGCCTTCCAAACTTCGTCCACCCTTAACACCATACCTGAACTCATTCGAGACGAGAAGGATTTTATCTTGCCTGAACTCGCTCATAGGCGAGAAGGTCTTTTACTTGCCTGAACTCGCTCATAGGCGAGAAGGTCTTTTACTTGCCTCTACATTGCCCCGGCGGTTACATCTTCTCGCCCCCAGAAACACTGAGGACTTTTCACTGGTGCCTCTACATTGCCCAAGGGGTTACATCTCCTCGCCCCCAGAAACACTGAGGACTTTTCGCTCTTCCTCGCCTGCACTCGCTCGACGGCGAGGAGGTCTTTAACTCGCCTCAGGACGCGCGAGGGCGTTGAGGTCTTTTAGCTGGTGCCTCCGATCGCCGAAAGACGATGAGGACTTTTAACTTGTGCCTCCAATCGCCGAAAGACGATGAGGACTTAAAACATTTAACTGGTGCCTCCGATCGCCGAAAGACGATGAGGACTTAAAACTTTTAACTGGTGCCTCCGATCGCCGAAAGACGATGAGGACTTAAAACTTTTAACTGGTGCCTCCGATCGCCGAAAGACGATGAGGACTTAAAACTTTTTAGAAAACATGCATCATATCTTTAACTTGCCTTAAGCCACATACAAGTGACAAGGTCTTTCTTCAAAACTTTCTGAAAACAGCAGGTACGCAATCTAAAACAACTTGTACTTCGAAAACTTCTCTTTATTGGGTGGCCTCATTAAAAACCCTCCTTAGGGAAAAAAGAGTGCCCCCTTCAAACTGTTTTAACAGAGACATTGTAATATAACTTCGCGTTTGTCTTTACTTACAAGGCTTCTTAACTGTAATACAACTTCAGGTGCGTGGCATTCCAAGTGCGAGGAATCGCCCCTCCTTCCAATGTCTCTAAGCGGTAGGCGCCGTTCCCGAGCGCCTCGGTTATTCTGAACGGCCCTGTCCACTTGGGCGACAGTTTATTCTCCATCTCGTACTGGTGGGCTTTCCTCATCACCAGGTCGCCTTCTCTAAACTGTCTTGGCATCACCTTCGAGTTGTATCTTCGTTCGACCCTTCTCTTTACTGCTTTAGCCTTCAATCTCGCCTCTTCCCTGACCTCATCCAGTAGATCCAGGTTCAGCCTTCTCTCTTCATTCGAGCCTTCCTCTACAAAGTTCTGGAATCTCGGCGAGCTCTCCTGGATCTCTACTGGAATCATTGCATCACACCCATAGACCAAGCTGAATGGGGTCTCATGGGTTCCTGACTGCTCGGTGGTGTGGTACGCCCAGACTATACGGGGTACCTCCTCAGCCCAGCTTCCTTTGGCTTTCTCTAGCCTTCTCTTCAAACCTCTCAGCAACACCCGATTAGCTGACTCCACCTGGCCATTCGTCTGAGGGTGCTCGACGGATGCAAACACTTGTTGAATTCCCACTCCTTCGCACAGCTTCTTCAACAAGTGGCTTGCAAACTGAGTCCCATTGTCTGACACCAGGCGCTTGGGCACTCCAAACCGGCACACAATATTCTTCCACACGAAACCTTCGATCTTGTGTGCGGTGATCTGGGCCACTGGCTCTGCTTCGATCCACTTGGTGAAATACTCAATCGCCACCACCAAGTACTTCATCTGCCTGATCGCCAGCGGGAAAGGTCCCAGGATGTCAATTCCCCAAGTATGAAACGGCCAAGGGCTGTAGATCGACTTCAACTCTTCGGGTGGCGCCTTGTGCCAATCGGCGTGCTGTTGGCATTGTTTGCAACATTGGGCATACTTCTTGCAGTCTTCTCTCATCGATGGCCAGTAATACCCTGCACGGAGAGTTCTTGCGGCCAGAGCTCGACCCCCGACGTGGCTTCCGCATATACCTTCGTGGAGCTCTGCCATGATTCTCGTGCACTTCTCGCCATGTACGCATTCCAGGAGTGGGTGAGTGAACCCAAACCTGTACAGATCGCCATCAATCAATCTGTACTTGCTAGAATTTTTCTTTACCTTCCTAGCCTCTGTCGGATCCAGTGGGAGAAGGCCATCTGCCAGGCATCGCTTGTACTGTGTTATCCAGGTGTCTGGCTCATGGATCGCGCAGACCTGCGTCATGTTCACCTTCTCTCCTCGACATGCTCTAATTCTCGGCGATCTCAAAGTCTCTTGCGTCAGGGACTTATGACTTCTCGCTGCTTTCTCCGTCGACTTGCTTATCTGATGAACCAGGTGATCTGCCACAAATGCTCTCGGCGTCTTCAGAGTTTCTTGAATCACCGTCCTCTGCCTACCCCCCTTGCCTGAGCTGGCGAGCTTAGCTAGCAAGTCAGCTCGGGCATTCTACTCCCTGGGCACATGTACTACTTCAAAGGAGGCAAAGGAACTCTTCAATTCCTGCACATACTCCAAATAGGCCGCCATTTGTGGATCTTTAGCCTGGAACTCGCCTGTTACTTGCCCTGTGACTAGCAGCGAGTCGCTCTTGGCCATTAACACCCTGGCTCCCATCTCCTTGGCCAGCAAAATCCCGGCGATCAGCGCCTCATATTTTGCTTGATTGTTACTGGCTTTGAAGGCAAATCTCAAAGATTTTTCAATCAGCACGCCGTTGGGTCCTTCCAAAATGACCCCAGCACCGCTGCCCTGCTGGTTCGACGATCCATCCACCGAGAGTACCCAACGGAAGTCGTCCCCTTCAACTCGCGTCGCCTCAGATGAGAGCTCAACCACGAAATCTGCAAAGATTTGCCCCTTGATCGGGCCTCGAGGCTCATATTTAATATCAAACTCTGACAATTCTACTACCCATTTCACCATCCTTCCTGCAACGTCAGGCTTCTCCAAGACCTTCTGGATGGGCAGGTCAGTCATCACCAGAATGGTGAAGCTATGGAAATAGTGGCGCAACCTCCTCGCCGAAAATACCACAGCCAGCGCAGCCTTTTCCAGGGCCTGATATCTCGTTTCGGGGCCCTGCAACACCTTACTCACAAAATAAATAGGCTTTTGAGCCTGATCTTGATCTTGGGCGAGCACCGCACTCACCGCCCTCTCAGTTACAGCAAAATACAACCTGAGAGGGGTTCCCACCAGCGGTTTGCACAAGACCGGCGGGCTCGCCAGATATTCCTTCAGCTTGACGAAGGCTTCCTCGCACTCCTTCGTCCACGCAAACTTGTTATTGCGCCTCAAGCACTGAAAATAGGGATGGCCCTTTTCTCCGCTAGCTGACACAAAGCGAGACAGGGCTGCCATCCGACCTGTTAGCTGTTGAACCTCCTTCACCGTAGCTGGGCTCCTCATCGTCAGGATGGCGGCACACTTATCAGGGTTGGCCTCTATGCCTCTTTCAGTCAAGAGGAAACCCAAAAACTTTCCAGCCTCCACGCCGAAAATGCATTTCTCTGGATTAAGCTTTAATCTGAACTTGGCGATCGTCGTGAACAATTCTTCCAAGTCTGCAACGTGCTTGCTCTTTTCCGGCGAGGTCACGACCATGTCATCGACGTACGCTTGCACGTTCCTTCCCAGCATCGGTGCAAGTACTCGATCCATCAGCCTCTGGTACGTGGCCCCCGCGTTCTTCAGCCCAAACGGCATCACCTTGTAGCAGTAGCACGATCTCTCCGTCATGAAGGCTGTCTTCTCTTCATCCATGGGATGCATCTTAATCTGATTATACCCCGAGAAGGCATCCAGGAAGCTCAACAGCTTACACCCTTCAGCACTATCCACCAGGGCGTCTATGTTTGGTAAAGGATACGAATCCTTTGGGCATGCCTTGTTCAGGTCAGTGAAATCGACGCACATGCGCCATTTCCCGTTACTCTTCTTCACCAGCACGACATTTGCCAACCATTCAGGATACTGAACTTCCCTGATGTGGCCTGCAGTGAGGAGTTTCTGTGTTTCATCCCTGATTGCCTGCCTCCTCTCTTCGTTGAACTTTCTTCTTCTTTGCCGCACTGGTCTTACCAAGTTGTCCATCGCCAGATGATGGCACAGGAAGTCGGGATCGATCCCGGGCATGTCCGAAGCGGACCATGCAAACGCGTCCAGATGCCGCTCAATCACCTTGGCGATCTGGTCCTGGAGCTCAACCTCCAGGGATCTTCCTAGCTTGAAGATCTTTCCCCCGATTTCTCTCTCGAGCCACTGCTCGACGGGTTTTGGTCTGGTTTCTCTGGCGATCACCGCCCTGGCGATTCCCAGTTCTCTCGCTTCCTCAGGGCGATTCCTTGCCTCTTCCTCCTCCAGACCAGCATTCCCCTCCCCCAGCTCTGCGTTCACCATCTCCACGTCCCTTCCGGCGATTTCTTCTGTTACCGTCGATCTGGGCTTCACACCGGGAGGCGGGGTGGTTGTTACGTAACTCACCGATCTCTTGTTTTTCAGGCTATTCTCATAGCACTTCTTTGCTTCCTTCTGATCGGATTTGATGGTGATGACCACCCCCTCCATGGATGGCAACTTCACCTTCATATGCCGGGTCGATGGTATGGCACCTATCCTGTTGAGCGTGGGTCTTCCCAACAGGATGTTGTACGCTGAAGGAGCGTTTACAACCAGATACTTGATTTTTTCCGTTCTTGAACCCGCCACGTCTGTAAACGTTGTCCTTAACTCTATGTACCCCCTGACCTCCACTTGGTCACCAGGGAACCCATACAAACACCCTCCATAGGGCCTCAGCTGGTCGAGGGGCAGCTCCAACTGCGTGAAAGTCGGCCAGAACATCACATCTGCCGAGCTTCCCTGGTCCACCAGCACCCTGTGGACCTTTCTTCCTGCTGTTATCAACGAAATTACTATGGGATCGTTGTCATGAGGCACAACATCCCGGAGATCTTGCTTGGTGAATGTAATATCCACTTCTGGCGAGTGGTCTTCAAACATATCCACCGTCATCACAGACCTCGCGTACTTCTTCCTCTGTGATGCGGTGCATCCACCGCCTGAGAAACCCCCTGCAATGGTGTGGATTTCTCCATGCGTGGGCATCTCGTGCTGCTGAGCTTCAGCACCTGCCGGTTGGGAGCTCGACGCGCCCCCCGTTCTTCTGTCCAGCAAATAATCATTTAGGAACCCGCTCTTTACCAGATCGTCGAGCTGGTATCCTAATGCTAAACACGAGTCCACTGTATGGCCAAAACCCTGGTGAAACTCACACCAAGCGTCTGGCTTTGGTCCCAGCACCTTGTCACCCACCTTTTCTGGCGCCTTCAACCTAGCGGATATGTTGGGAATGGCGATCAGATCCGCCAATCCCATGACAAACTTGTGCTTAGGCGGGCGATTGTATTCCCGGCGTGCTGGTTGCTGGCGTCCTTGGCCCCTACCCTTGTTCTTCCTTGGATCATAAGGATGGCGAGTCCTCTGATCCCTCCTGGTCGCCGCTGTCTCCAGCACCCTCTGCTGCTGGATCCTGGTCTGGGCGCATGGCCTAGCGGGAGCTACGCTTCCTCTCTTCTCGGCGACCTCACTCTCATCGGCGATGTGGGCCACCGCAAGTCGCCTAACCTCAACAAACGTGGCGGGGTGTGCCCTGATCAACGCCTCGCGGAACGGTCCCGGCAACACGCCCTTCTTGAATGCATAGACCAGCATTTCTTCATCTTTGGCCGGCGATCTGACCATCTGCGCCCCAAAGCGATTCAGGTAGTCTCTGAGGGACTCTCCCTGATATTGAATGCATAAGACACCCTGGGCGGCGCCTTATTCACAATGTACTGCTCGACGAAAATCTTCGAGAACTGTTGAAAACTGGTTATGTGACCGTTAGGCAGGCTCACAAACCATTCCAGCGCCGTTCCCTGGAGCGTGCTCACGAACATCTTGCAATACACGGCGTCTGATCCCCCTGACAGCATCATCTGCGTGTGGAACGTGGTGAGATGAGCCTCAGGATCCTCCACGCCGGTGAAAACAGCCTTAACAGGAACCACACTCGAAGGAATAGGCCTGTCAGTAATCGCCTGAACAAAAGGCATAGGAAAAACACGAGGTGGCGACGACGGCGCAACCTCTTCAGCAGAAGAATGCCCTTGCTGCTCCTGAAGAGCTTGACGCAGCTCCTCAGTCACCTTGCTAAGCTCCTCATTCCTGGCGCGAGAGGCGACCAGGTCCTCATGCATTCTCGCCTGTTCTATGCGCGAGGCTTCCACAGTTGCCTGCAATGAACGCATCATCTCTGCCATCTGCGCCATGGTCATGGCGGCGGCGCCTTCAGCAGCGACGGGCGCAACCGGACTTGAACGATTGCTTCTCATTTTTCTCATGAAACTTAGCGACTCACAGAATGCAGCGAACAACACCTACTTCAGCTACGATCGATTCAGCGATCAATCGGGAAAACTGCGCGTAACTTTGCAAAAACTCAAGAACACCGCGAACCTTCAAAGAAACCCACAACTCCACCAGAAACCACCGCTTCTCCCACAGATAACCAAACGAGATCAATCAGGTCGCACGTAAACAACAGAAAGCTTCACTTCACCGAACAAAAATCCAAACGAACAGCAAACTACGGTTGCACCAGCACACAACCACACAGAAAATCACGAAAACCTCCAAGAACTTACGCTGTGGATGGGAACAGGTTTTACACGGCCCCACGGTGGGCGCCTGATGATCCTGCCTGTTGACCAGAACGTTGGAACCTGCCTCGTCAAAGGATCGACTCGTGCACCGCTTCGAACCTCCGTCCTTCTTCGAGATCCACCTCAAGAACCTGCAAAAGAACAGAGCGGCGCCGCTGCGGCCGATCGCACTCCAACGCCCAAGTCAGTGACCGAACCACCAAATACTAAGAGCAAGAACACTCACGAAAACTCAAGGAACCGTGCAATGTTCTCTCTCACAGTAAGCTCTAGAACTCGCAAGCGTAAAGAGTGTAATCTGAACGTGCGTACCTCAGAAAGTTCGTTGAGAACTCTTATATACCTGGTCACTTTCTCTCTCCTGGCAGTTACAGACCTGGACACGTGGCTCGCATCCAATCGTACACGTGCCATCATCTGGAGCCTCCTTGACTTAGGCGCTGCTTCTGACTCTCTTTTTGGCTAAGTTATTTATGCATGGTACTGCCCAGTGCATAGCTAACTTGGGAGCGCGATCTCTACTGGAACTGGGGAGTTAGGGTGCCCTCGTACACCTTCCCTGTGGTCTCGCCGGCCGCCTTTATAATCTGCACCACTTTCTCTCTGGCGATGTGCTTGCTCTGGCGATCTCCAATCGCTTGGTCGCCTGAGTTTACATCTGGCGACTTCACCTTCTACTGGGTGATCGCCTGGTATGCTTAATGATCGGAACACGCCAACTTAATCACTGGCGACTTCACGAGCCCCCCGACTTCCTCCCCTTCTGTCAACCTGGCGCCTTGTCAACACGCCTACACTGTAGCTTGGTGCCACGTCATCAAATACCATTTGTTGGGTTTATTAGTATCTAAGTTCAAGAGGGGGATGAATTGAGCTTATAATTTTTTTGCAAAGAATATTGTTTTTAGAAATCCTAACAAAGAGAACAGATTGATTCAGAGTAAAACAAATTTATTTTTCTGATTACATAAACACTTCCAGAAATCAATCAGGTTAGTTTTAAAATCAATGTGTTTAATTTCCAACTTTACAAAACTAAGCACAAGCACTTCAATCAGCCACAACTGCAGAAAAGATGTATGAGAAAGATCTTAAACCAAGAAATCCAACTTCAAATCATTAAAATCAGTTTTGGAAAGAAAAATGAATCCTTAACCAAATTATTTAGAAGACCTTATTACTTGTTTTACCCAACCAGTATTTACAGATTCAGTGATTCTTAATCAAACAAGAATTTTTCCAGAATCTTGAAGAACAATATATGAACCAGCCCAGAAAAAACACATTCAATTTCAAATCAACAAATTCATTTTATCACATAATATCAGTTTTTCAGATTTAACTGCAGAGATCAAAAAGAGAGAGGGACACACAGTTTATACTGGTTCGCTCAACAAGAGCTACATCCAGTCCCACCTTACACCAATGTGGATTCCACTAAATCAAATCAATCTTTTACAAAACCTTCTTGGTTCCTGAACCCTCCAAGAACAAAGAATACAATGCTAAAAAACTCTATTTCAGCAGCACCCACACTTCAAGAAACCCTATCAAGAAGTGCATTTACAAACACCCTTATAAAATAAAAGAATAGAAATGAAAATACTTGAATAGCAGATGCAAAAGGTCAAGAACAAAACACTTTATGCAACACCACTGTGACAGAACCAAAAATCTCAAACCGAGATTTGCTAGCACAAGAACACTTGTAGATTTTTAGAGTTTTTTAAAGCACTTAAAATTGTATTAAAAAATGTATTTTTAAGTGTAATCTGATATGAAATACACTTCTCCTTTTATAGCTTTTATATCAAAATAGTTTTTCATAAAACAGTTAAAAGTTCTTATAAAAATAACAGATTGAAGTCTAAATAAACAAATTAGTTTTTGAAAATACAGTTGGTCATTACATAACCACTTTCAAATCAATTTAAAATGGTAACAAAGAGCTGAACTGATTTTGGTCACAAAACAGAATTTTGAAAAGGCTTATCAAATTTGCACCAGTACAAAAATAATCTATTGTTTTATAAACTAACAGATTTATTTTTTGTGCAGTAAACTAGTTTTGAAAAACTTTAAACAAATTTTGAGAAAACTTTGTAGGATACCCTTGTGCTTAAGCTCATCACCTTGATTATGAGATATGAGGTAGATCACAGTGCAAAAGGCATATTTAAACAACCTCTAATCTACAAGAGACAATGAATTACAATACAACAATCTTCAAAATGATTTGCTTCATCAAACACACTATTTGCCAAGATGCGAAGAGTCGATAGTACCTGATACCGACTGTAATAATCATCTTTGATCTCTGGATCGCTTCTCCTTTCTCTTATACTACTCGCTCCTTGGTGCTTGGTCGCTCGCCCTTCCTCTTCTCATATTTGCTCTCTAGTATTCATTCAAGTGTTAACTTACAAAAGGTTCTTCGACAATCAAGTAAGTGCTCTGTATAACAGTGAATGATGCATTGACTAAAAGCGTACCTTACGCTTGTGTAGCAAAGCTTATTTATAATGTTTAGTAGTGGACTATCTCGCTTATTGACCGTATCTGACACGTATCTTTAATAAAATAGTATTACCGAATTTATCTCATAGTTAGTGGATTTATAAGTGTTACCCAAATTTGTAGGATATTACGCAATTTGTTATATATTCTTTATTTGCTATTTAATGTAACTAGTTCACTCGATTGGTCGGTCACCGATGCGTAGTGACATGACTTGCTCGATTTCGATTGATGTGCTTCTAATTTTATAAAATCGGATTTTGAGTTGGCGATTTCTTTCAATTAAATTTATCTAATTCTGAAATTTAAAAAAGAAATCGCCCATTTTTGCAGAATTTCTATTTTAAATTGCAGTAGTTTTGAAAAAGAAAAAAAATGGTTTCGTGTTTTCTTTTATTATTCTTTGCTTATCACATGTGGGACCGATGGTTTTATCTTAGAAATTTGAAACTTGCCATGCAATTGAAGAATGAGTTACGTAAAGAGGAAGAGAAAAAAAAAGTGGGTCCATGTGCGGCATCTCGGTTTGCCTTTCTTGCACCAATGTGGATTGTAAATCTTGGGCTTTGGTTAAAAGGCCCACTGTTTTTGTTTTGCTTTTGTTATCTCCACCACAATATTTTTTTCTTTAATAAATGTTGAATATATGCATGATGGTATTCGTCATCTGATATTTAACAAAAACATTTCGTTTGGGTATTTGTACAATCATAATCATATGCATCATCTTTACTCAATAAATTTTTATAAAAAAATCATAAAATCTAAAAAATATAAAATTAAAAAATATCAACTCAAACACATTTTAACCTTTAGAACTATGTGATACTTGATTTCTTGTTAATAGAAATACGTAGAACCAAGGCATGTCCTTGTCGATTCCCTTTTCTAAAATTTTGGTTTCACTTTTTTTAACATTTTTTCAAAAGCCTAGCTCACACTAACACAAACATTTTCAAATAGTTTAACTTTTAGAACTACGTAAATCATGATTTTTTGTTATGAACAAAAATATGTAGAACCAAGGTTTATCCTTCTAAAAAAAAGTTCAAAAATATCTTCTTTATTTTAAACTTTTTTGTTTCTATTTTTTTGGGAAAAATAAACATTTTGAAAAACCACACTTATTTCACATATTTAATTAAGGGTACCGTCTTTGGACGTGCATTGTAGGGGTGGTAATACCTTCCCCCATGCGTAACCGACTCCCTAACCCTAAATATGATTCGCAGACAATCTTTTCGGTTTTTCTGTAGTTTTCTATAATTAACTATGATGGTGACACCATTCTCTATTTTTCATTTTTAAAATTTATGATTTTTGGTTTGTTGTTCACCGTCGTGACCCGATTACGACACAAATGTCTACATGTGAGATATTCAGTCTTTTACTTCTTAAATTAAGCAAAAAAATGAACATTGTTTAGAATTAAGAAAACTAAATAGAAATTTCAATTAAATAATAGAATTGAATTGTCAACAAGCATTCAAAAATCATTCCAATAACAAATATTAGAATTGTAAAAGACTACACCATCTACCACAATATGCTACAGAAAATTGAATAACAAAACTAAAATGCACAAAATCTTATAATTCAATGTGAAAATCACAAGAGAATCAACATAAAAAGGTTTAGTCTTCCACATGGAAGACAAGAAGAAAAATACAAAGAAGAAAAGAGTACAAAACAAAAAATAGAAAAATGACATAACTTGATTACTACAAGTTCAACCAAAAGTGTTGGAGAATAGGGCATTGTCTTTTTAGGTTTGAATCCAACTCCATTTATAGGTTTCCTTAGGTCATGAATCTATTTTAGAGGTGTGATCATGGGCTTTGGCTAATCCGGCCCAAAGAAGTAGAATTTTCCATAGACAGTCCAATAGGTCTTGAACAACTAGACGATATAATGATCCATTGTATTATCTTTTTAGTCTTCAAAGAATTTTATTCCTTTATTGAATTTAGATTCTTAACTTTCCAAAGCCACTGGAATTACTGAAAACAATCACCTATAACTCAAGATATCATCAAAACAATATAAGTAGATCAATGAGATTACAATATGAATTTAATCAATAATTGTTGTTAAGGTCCAATTAAACCTAATAATGTAAATTCTAATTAAAATAATGGATTTATTCTCAACTAGTATCCAAGAAAGCTAAGATTCAATATTCTAAATGTGAGTAAAAAGTGTAGTCATGAGTTGGTTGATCACATAACTTGAAAACTCCCATTTAATAAAACATTTCAATATTCATAAGCTAATGAAAATTCATGATCATCTAATGGCATCGAAAGTTTTCTATGTCTTTATTATCTAAATCATCTACATTCTGAGGTATCAAAATTTAAAAAAAAAACAGTGGTTATAGAAGGAAGCTCCAATTGATTAAGTACAAATCAAATATGGGAAAATATTTTGATGTTTTGTTTATGATAAATTGTAAAAAGGTGGAGTAGAGGTAAACATAAATCACTTAGTGCCAATGTTGGATGTCTCGTTACAAGAGCATAGCATGTTGCATTTATTAGTACCTATCTCTGCAAATTAAGTATGATCACATGAAAGAAAAAAAATTAACTATATATAAAATGTAATACCCCACCTATTATATATTTTTTATTTAATTAGAAATTAAGAGTAGTTATTTTTCTTATAAGAATTTTTTTTTATAGAGAACATTAATCATAAAAAAAAACATTATCCATATAAGTCCACATTTTACATATTTGATAATTATTCACAATATATTAAAATATTTTTATGTATATAAGTTTTACAATAATAAGAGTTCTACATCAAGATAGAGAACTATCCATATATTTTATACATTATAGAGATATTAAATTAAGTTCTACACGAGCCTACATTCTATAGAAGATCTCCCAAAATCTTATTGAACAACTCTTACTAAGCAGGTGGTGGGTGGTTTGGATTAATCAAATCCTTTTATGCTCGATAAGCAAAGTGAGTCAATTGTAGTACAATTGAGGGTTATCGTATCCACTGGGAATTAATGTTTAGCACAGTAGATATCTCTCTCAAGATGAAGTGATGTGAAAACAAAGGTTGATTCATATATTTTGTAAATAACTATTATAATAATACTACTTTCTCAAGAATTAATGGCTTAAATAAGAGGCGGGGGGGGGGGGGGGGGAATTGTTTGTCAATAGATTTTCTCAAAGATTGAATAAGAATGAAGCTTTTATCAACAATCACAGAAGAAGCAATTAAGGAAGTCAATCAAATAATGTAAAAGAAACTGTTTGGAGAATTTCAATCGGTTGAAACTTCGTTTTAACCGATTGTTTATGGCAGCAATAAAAACATAATTGAATCAAACAGTTTATAAGGAGTGATAGAGAGAGAGAGATTACACAACCAATTTATACTGGTTCACTCAACATTGAGCTACATCCAGTTTCTAGAACAACCACTGGGTTCCACTAGTAACCAATCACAGATTACAATACACACAATCACAAAGAGATGATCTCGATACAACGAGAACCACTCACCCTCTTTGCTAAACACACACCCTTAGTCAGAACACCCTCTGACTTTACAGGTTTTCACACACTTCACAAGTTTATAAAAGAACAAATACAAGAATCATGAAAGGAACAAATTATACCTAAATTTACAGGAATCACAGGGCTCCTAAGATTAAACCCTAAACCAGTGCACAACTATTTAGCAATCTTGCAAAACATTATTTGAATATCTTCTAAAAAACAATTTCAATCTCACTGTAAATTTGTTTACTTGTTGTTTTTGAAATCAAAAGAGAAGTCATACTTATAGATCTTAAAACTAGCCTTTCTAGGCAGTCAATCATGAGCCAAAATAGTTTTGATCCAACTGAAAACAAATTCAACAGGTTTTTGAAAAGTTGTTATGAAATGTGACAATCAACTGGTTGAAAAGTCGTTTTAACCGGTTGAATTGGTTAAATAGTTATTTAACCAACTCAAAAACAATTTTAAACCCTTCAAACAAGATAAGTGACAAATAACTGATTATTTCGTGCTTTCAACCGGTTGTTTTTCTCATTGCTTAGAAAAACACTTTTCTCTTTTTAAAATAGATTGAGCTAGCTTGTGCAAGGGACTAGGAATGATCTTTACAACAATTCTAAACAACCTAGACTAAGCTCAAACCAAAAGCAGCACAGTTTCAACCTTCATCATAGATTTGAAACATCAAAACTCCCATTTTCTATAACTACTATAATATTTAAATAGAGAAAACAATGAAGTAAAGAAATAATAATATAGCACAGATGTCGGGATTGAAAAAGCTTTATTAATCCTTCTTATTATTGTTATTTACAAATACTATGTTTATTCAAAACTCCTTGTTCCTTATGTCCAAACCAAGTCGATTCCTCGTGCGAGGTTATCTAGAACCATAAACTATCCCAGTCAGTTCTTGCATTATTATAGCTTAATTTTGCATAAAGATGGAACAATTCACCATAGTCTCAACTTTGCGCTCTGTGGCTAATGAGTTCTATCACTACAAGAAAATCATGAAATAGAAACCAAATTTTAAAGACCAAAATAATTAGTTGCAATAGTAACTAAATTAGAGACTATTTTAGAAACTAAATAAAAAAATGGTTTCTAAATTAGTTTCTATTATAGTTAAATAGTTTCTAAATTGGTATCTAATTAGCAACCAAGGTTTTAACTACCAATTATTTAGTTTCTAAATTTGGTCTCTAAAACTTTGGTTGCTAATTAGATACCAATTTAGAAACTATTTAACAATAATAGAAACTAAGTTAGAAACCAATTTTTTATTTAGTTTCTAAAATAGTCTCTAATTTAGTTACTATTGAAACTATTTATTTTGGTCTCTAAAAATTGGTTTCTATTTCATGATTTTCTTGTAGTGTATTGTTGGTTCAATAGAGTTCAAATACATGAAATTGACTTTCAACCTCATTTATTCTCCATAGGAAATCAATGGTTTTTCCTCACCATTGAGCATTAAGCATACTACCAAGCCCAAGTAATTTGTATCTCAAATAAAAAAAAAACATTCATAAAGAACAGTAACTAAGGAATATCAAATTTTATACAATCCTAATAGGGTAGGTTTAGAAACTCATAATAAGATCTTACAATGAATACTCATAATGAGAAGCTAAAGCACAACAAACATGGATCCTTTGAATGTTGTTAGTCAGCTTCTTAATCCTTTCTTCCAGCGTCTTGTCTAGACTTCAGCCTTAAGTCTTTCTTATAATTTCTCTCGTATGCCTCTCAATGCCTTTCTTAGTCTTAGTGGTTTTGCCTCTCAATGGTGTGAAATGTTGCCCTAAGGTCCCTATTTATAGTATTTTAGAATGAAGCTCCAAGGGACTCATGAGATTTTGTATTCTCATAGCGCAAGCCAATCTGCTCAATGGATTGGTTTTCTTCATGATGGAGAATCTTTGGGCTTTAAGCCTATTTCTTATGCTTCTTTGAATTCTCAAACTCATGATTTGACAAAGATTCACTCCAATCTGAGCCCAATGCTTTGCTTTTCTTGGCCATGAAGTAAATTTGGCTTGGTTTTGGCTTCAAGCAAAATCTATCTCCTTCTATTTTGGGTGCATGCGGGCTTCAAGCCTTTCCTAAGAGAAAATGGGCTTTCTTCATGGTGAAGGACTCTCTGTGCTCAACCCTTTTGGATTCTCTCTACCATTTGAGCTTTAGACTTCTTCATTTGATTTGGCCTCAATGTGCTTAATGCATTGCAGAAGCGATCATCGTTTTGAGTGTTTTCTTGAAGTTTGTTATTTGCACTAAAACAACTAAGTTTTTTTCCATGCTCTGAGCGAATTGACTCTTTTTTCTCTTTCCCAATTTTGTTGATTTCTGCCCTTTTCTGCAAGAATTTTGCAGATTTCATCTTTTCTTCTTCTCCCTTGAGTGCAATTTCCTTTGGAGGGAAATAACATGCTTTCCAATTCATTTTTATAGATTTTCTACACAAAATGCATGTTAACTGACCAATGATTTCTACTCTATTTTACAGTACAAGAAATTGTCCATTTACATACCGATTATTACATACAAATCTGAATTTGTATGTAAAGTGAGCATTACATACGGATATTTACATACGAATTTAATTTAGTATGTAAATAGACATTACATACGAATTTTTTCGTATGTAAGAATAAAAGTGATTACATATAGATTTTTCCATATATAAAAATAAAAGTGATTACTTGTAGATTTTTCCATATGTAAGCCAAAAATGATTACATACAGATATTTACATAAAAAATTAATTTAGTATGTAAATAGACGTTACATACAAATTTTTTCCGTTTGTAAACCAAAAGTGATTACATATGAATTTTATCGGTATGTAATTTCAGAGGCATGAAGTGGGAATAATTACATACGGATTGTATCCGTATGTAAAGTATTACATACAAAACATTTTTAATAATTGTAATAATAATAATTTTGATATTAGTGATAATATTGATATTAATATTTTTATTAATATTAATAATAACAATAATAATATTAATATTAATGATAATATTAATATTAATATTATTGATAATAATAATATTAATATTAATATTAATATTATTGATAATATTAATGATAATATTAATATCTATACCTATATATAAAGGGGATTTCCCTCTTAACTGCTCTTCATTTTTTTTTCCATTTTATCCTTATATTAATATTTAATTTTATTATTGTATTATGGGTACTGTGTCATTTCATATTTTTTCTACAATATTTGGTATACGTAGTGGGGCGGTTTTTAATTGAAAGAGAGGTGGAAGAGTGGTTTTGAATTGAAAGAGATGTGAAGGAACAATTATGAATTAAAAAAGAGGTGGATGAGCGGTTTGATTTATATTCAAAATCAGTTACATTTTATTAATATTTTATATATTAATATTTTATTTTATTTTATTTCTATTTTATTTTATTTTATAACTATTTTTTTATATATAATTTTTTTAAAAGAACTGTTAAATATAAAGAGAATTCTCCTAAATAACCGTTTTTGGTTATTTTGTAGACAGTTTTGAATTTAATTTTCTATTTGTTGTTTTTCTTTTTGAATCAACAGAACGGTTTTTCATTTTATTTACGAAACAATTTGAATCAGCAGAGAGCAGTTCTCGATTTGATACAGAACAATTTATCATTTGATTACACAACAGTTTTCAATTTGATTCAAATAGATTTTTTATTTCCTCATTTCTTACCTTTTTATTCCTTCAATCAACGAAATCTAATGTAAACTCTCATTTTCTCTCTGTTGATGTTGTTCCGTCTCTCTGTGGATGTTGCTTTTGATTTTCTAGAGAAAGTGGAGAACAAGATCGAGAAGTCGATGTGGTTTCATGCGATTAGTCCTTTAAACTTGGATTTTTGTCAAGCCAAAAGAAAACCATGAGGGGGAGTCTGAGAAAAACCGCGAAGATTTCATCATCTTTCTCAGTCACATTGTGCTTCATTGCAAGTTCGTTTTGCATTGTGATTAACAAGGTTTTGCCTTCAATTTCTCGATTAATTTTACTCTAAAGTCAAGATGAAGACTAATGAAACTTTTTATTACAGTTCTTGTGTTTATGCTTGAATTAATACATCATGACCTGTGCAGGCTGGACTTGCTAAGGCTTATTGAAGTCGACTCAAGTATTTAGTTTTTTTATTTAGTTATAGCTTTTATTTGTTTTCTATTTTTGGTGTGGTGAGATTTTAAGACATTGTTTGCAAACCCAAAAAAATACTTGCAGTTAGGGATTCGTATCTGTCATAACAGTTTTATCTTTGTATTTGTGAGAGGTTTGTTTTAATTTTTCCTGATATATTCAACCTTGGTTGCTTCATGAAGAATGGCCTACATGAACAGGAGAGGTGAAAAGTGCTTCCTTCAAGATGTGGTTTGTGGGACATGATTTTAGTGATGCAAGTATTGCTGCTAAAAAAAACACAAAACCTGATATGGAGATTGTAACAATGGTAATGGGACTTGAAGTTGGATATCTGATCACACCAATAATTATTTTCCGTGTGCAGCCCAACGCAACAACATTCCAAATGTTCATACAATGAATTGGTGGTTGTCTTGCTATGTTTGAATTTAGGTTATTGAAGCAATTGATCAAATCCGAGAAGAACTCTGTCTCATTTGTAGGATATTGTCCTTGGGGTACCATATAGACCATATGGAGGTAACCCTTTTGTAATGGCTTTCTTGAATTGATTATGATTAGTAATTTATTTTAAATAATGAATAGTTTGTAGTTATTTTTATGTTGAAAGGTGCTCTCTCTCTCTTCTCTTCCCTTTCTATCTTTTTTTTCTTTCTGTTGGTTCTTCTATAATAATTTATTATTTACGTCTCTCTCTCCTCTTCCCTTTCTATTTTTTTTTCTTTCGGTTGGTTCATCTATAATAATTTATTATTTACGTCTCTCTCTCATCTTCCCTTTTTTTATCTTTTTTTGTTCGTTCTTTTATAATAATTTATTATTTACGTCTTTCTCCTCTCCACTAACTATACCAACCTTTTTTTAAAAATATCATTATCTTTGAGTTGATCTGAGTTCTAATGGGATCATTCATTTTTTAAATTGTTTTTGTTCAATATTTCTGTAATATAAAAATGTGTATATTTTATTGTTGTATAATAACAGAAACGGTTAGTAGATTTTAATTTTTTTAAAACAAAAAGAATTTAACAAAAAAAAAAATCAATAGATACAAGTTTATGATTTGTTTTTTTAATTTTTTTTATTTGCTGTTAGTTTGAGATTTTATAGAAAAAGGTGTTGATTATTAAGGTAGTGTTAAAAAGGGTATTGATTATTAATGTTTTAAAATAAATAATTAATATTATTTTGAAAAATTAATATATTTTGATGTCTTAGATGAAAATCTTTTATTGTTAAAGATCCACTTTATTTTGTGAGTATCATTTGGAAGTAAAATATTTTATTTGTTCTCACTTAATGGAGAGATTGGTACGTTAATTTTATTTTATGTGTTCTCACTTAACTGACAGGAAAGTGGAGAGATTAGTGCCTTTTATTAGGGAAGAGTGGAGAGAGGGGTGAAATGTGGATTTATGGACGATTACTTTTTTTAGGCAAGAGAGTGATATATAAGAAAACTGTGAGAGAGAAATAATATAAAAACATCTTAATGTCTCCAAAATCTTAATTTTGAGATTCTGAAAGAGTGATATATAAGAAAACTGTGTGAGAGAAATAATATAAAAACATGTTAATGTCTCCAAAATCCTAATTTTGAGATTCTGAAACTCTATTGTTGTTCTTCTTCTCATTTCATCACCGCCACTTCACCAGGTCTTCCGTCTCCTCAATGCTTCAAAAACTCTAATGTTGAAATTTTGAAATTGTGTATTGCTAATTTATTTCATCTCTTTTATTTATCTTATTTTGCTTTTCCTATTTCTCTAATGTATACATTTTTTCTTTTCTTTTATATAGAGATGTTTAGTTTCTTTTATAATTAAAGTAATAACTTCAATTTCTTTAGTTAAGAATCACATTCTTAAAATATTAAGTTCTTCAGTAATATTACATTTGATTTATAATTGTTTTAAACATATTTAATTAAAAATAAAAATAAATATAAGTAATAAAAATTAATACAAATAATAATATATTATTTAATTTGATTAAATTTTGTATTAAATTATATAAAAATAAAAAAATAAAAAAATAAAAAAATGCGGATACATAGGTGCGAGAGCGCCTGTGTGCCCGCTAGTTAATAATAATGATAAAATTAATATTAATATTAATATTATTAATAATATTTATAATATCAATAATGTTTACAATATAAATAATATTTAATAATATTAATAATGTTTATAATATTAATAATTTTTATAATATTAATAATATTTAATAATATTAACAATATTTAAAAATATTACAAATATTAAAAATATTTAATAATATTTAATAATATTTAATAATATTAATAATATTAATAATATTAATAATATTAACAATATTAATAATATTAACAATATTTAATAATATTAAAACAATATTTAATAATATTAATAATTTTAATAATATTAATAATATTAATAATATAAATAATATTAATAATATAAATGATATTAATAATATAAATGATATTAATAATATAAATGATATTAATAATATAAATGATATTAATAATATTTATATTATGAATAATATTTTAATAATAATGATAATAAGTATAATAAAAATCACAATATGACAAAAGAATTTATCTATAGTGTAGTGGTTAAATCTTTTTTGGTCATTCAAGGACTTGGCTTCGAGTCATACGCATTTATAATAGCAATGAATACTCTAAACACCGTAAAAAAAAACGAGGACCACAACCGAAAATCGGAACGAGATACGCATTTATAATAGCAATCAATACTCTAAACACCGTATACTGAACTCTAACTTGAGTGCTATTTGTCGGTACCCTATCTCCGACCGAACCTTCAATCGTAACCGAAAGATGAAGACTACAACCAAAAATCGGAACCACAAACAATTATTTGAGGAGACGGACCCTTTCCCTCGAGGTAAGAATATATAACTTTATTCGCGATGTAAGAATATATAATGGTTTGATAAAATTAAAATATGGAATAAAATAAATAAATAAAAACAGTTATAAGGTAAAAATAGCAAATATCAATAGAAGGTGTGGGTATATTGTAATATTTGCATTAAGTTTATAGATATTCGTAGTTAAAATTCCTAATCCAAAATTCTTTCCTTAATTCACATCATTTCCAAATATAAATAGATTCTAATTTCATCATGACCTAATAACAGTATAAATAACATTACATCAGTTTTTATTAATTTTCATGACTAATAATTCGTTTTAATGACAAAACAAATTTCCGCATTTCATGGTGAACAAGTGACTTAAAATTAGGTGCCACCACTTTATTTATTTGTAGGCATGAATGATATTACGAGTAAGGTACATTAGACAAGTAAACGAGTAGTCCAAGTCACTGATGTATTCATTTGTCTGCATTTCACATTTTTCAACATACACATTAAATCCGTGCAAAATAAATTATTGTACAAATTAATGCTCATGAGTTTAGACAGGAAACAAAAGTATGACAAATGATATAAATTATATCAAATTATTTTTATGACTAGTGGTTCGTTTGATAAGATTAAAATATACATAAAATATGGAATAAAATAAATAAAAAATAGAAAAAAAAATTATAGGGTAAACCTAGCAAAGATCAATAGCAGGTGTGTGGGTATATTGTAATATTTGCATTAAGTTTCACTAAAACAGAAATCACTTTTTAACTGGTCAAACGCGAACCCAAACGAATGAAAATGGACGAAAAATGGTCGGATTGACGTCGATCATGGAGCCAACGAGAAAATTGTGGAACAAATTGTTTATTTTGCATTGAGCAGCAAAAGAGATGCAAATTGCATGGATTAAGCCGATGTGAAACAAACACAAATATAGTCGGTCTAGCTGGTCTAGCTAACATAAAGAGGGAGAAAATGTTGTCAGCCAGACCGATGCAAATGGTTCATAAACAATATTATGCTTTGGTCAGGTCGACACAAAATAAATATATAAAGTTAAAATCACACAATGCATTAGCCTAGCTAACGCAAACTATCTTAAAAAAAATCTTATGTGAGTCTAACCCATGCAAAAATGAAAACTAGAGACAAAAAATTAATAATGATTTTTTCCGCATTTCCTTTCTCCCACAAAGGATAAAATAAACCATTCACATAAAATCATAAACAACATAAACAGGATAAAATAAACCACTCATCATTCACACAAAATCAAAAATAATATAAACAACAAAACAAATAATGAATCAAAACTTCAAAAACAAATTTGAAATTTATACAATTACCTTTCGCTAATTAAGTGGAAGAGCAAATGGAACTTGCAGCTGGAAGTCCACAGGGTGCAGCGGCGCAGCGACGGTGGTGGACTTCAAATGAAGAAGAAAAAAAACTTAACAATAAATTTCAAAAAATAAACAAAGAGAAGAATGCACAGAAGACCAGAAGCGGGACTGCCGCGATGGATGCAGTGCGGGGCGGGAATGACCGATGAACACAATGGGGGTGAGGCGGAGGCAAAGGCACTGGAGGCAGGACTCGCCGGGCGGAG
Organism: Phaseolus vulgaris; assembly: GCF_000499845.2. NCBI lineage: Eukaryota > Viridiplantae > Streptophyta > Magnoliopsida > Fabales > Fabaceae > Phaseolus > Phaseolus vulgaris. The sequence goes on from NC_023749.2 coordinate 40,090,418, forward strand.
GCTGAGGCACTAGGGTTAAGAAGCTCGAGAGTGCAGTGAGAAAAGAGAGAAATTTAGGTTTAGGTTTTTAATTTGGGTGAGTGGCACTACAGAGCAAAATTTCGTTATATATTAAAATTTTGAGTTGGTCAAGACCCACTCTAAACGACACAAAACTGGAAACCTACTTTGCGTCGACCTAGATCGACACAAAACTTACTTCTACAATTTTGTGATTAAATTTTTAACTTAAAATTTCATTACAAATATAATTAATAAATATAAGACATAAATGTATGTTTTTATAAATTCGTTCCTAAAAATTAATCAACTAAATTTAATTGAGATTTAATTCACCATTTTTATAATATTTTTAGCAATTAATTAGATCTTAATAAAATAAAATAGAACTTTAAACAAAATAATTTAATTCATACAAAAAAATAAATAAAATATTAAACTAAACCTTGGATTGGAAAAATATTCAATGTTATAGCAACATTCAATGTTAAATTTGTTATTATTGAGAGAGAAATTGATATTTCTTTATTTATTCTTCTTTCAAAAGATAAATGATTGAGAGTATGATATAGAAATGCTTTGGAAAATATATGAAATTGTTTATAAGTGTTTATTGATTAAATTCACACTTAGTAAATATTAATTACCTAAGATAAAAACATATGCAGTTTTATTTTCTTTTTGGAATTTGGAAAAAAAAAGTTAAGTACTTCAAATTCTCTATAATTACATATTTAAGAACTAAGCCTAGTAAAATCACTATATGTCAAAGACCTATTATTCATGCAATCAGGATTGTCACTTAATAGGAGGTTAATGACATACAATAAAAGAAGCTAAATCTATGAATTTGTTATTCATTGCATTGGGGAATTGTATTAACACACTTACTTCTTTTATTACTATTTTTTTATTTACATTAAAGAATAATTATGTTATATATTCAACTTGAATTTATAGAGCATGTGGTAAAGTTTGCGACACTTTGGATATTGTAGTAATCTAACAATTAAGAATAGATTACTCACTCACACTCACTTTTTATGTTTGTATTATATACTGCGTGGAAAAATCTTTAAAATGACTTTATGTTTCATTTATGAGAAGTGTACTGGACAGAGTGCTCAGGGCTCAGTACTCCGTACTTGATGGTTGGATCTCGGTGGCAGTTGGGCCAGTATAAGGGAGCCATGTGATTGGGCCCAGTCTGGTTAGTAAAACCATTGTGGCATAAGTTACCCTTTTATGGCCACTGGAAAAGGGTATTTTTGAATGTAGGGTACGCATAACACATATGGTGCATAGGTTAAGTAAATGTTTCTTTTAGCTTAAGTACGTGTCTTCTAGGGCACGTAGGGGCTAAGTTACATGCATGATAAAAGATAACGTTGCACCATGAGTAGGGTGACCCCGTAGATAGAAACTGAATACGTATCTTCTGTTATTATTTTATGCACTCCTTAAAGATAAGGTTCTTTTATGTTGTAGCACCTTGAGAGAAGGTGCTCGTAAACAAAATGTTTTCCTGTTGAGTATGGTTTTAGTTGAGATTATATTCTCGTGATTGAAAGTTGTTATACTAGTAATTATAGAAAGGGGCTTGAGACCCCATGTAAACATACATTGTTTCTGAGACTGAAACTGAATACTTTTTAAATTCTAGCAAGCCCTTACTGACTTGATCGTCGAAGTGTAATCAACAGATAAGTCCCTCTCTATTTCAATGGAGCTACGTTCCAAAGCAAAAGAGATAGGACAAATCTCTAAAGAGATAGACGGAGCTAGATCTTGTCACCAAGGTCAAGAAGCGAGCAAGTCAACCAACAAGAATATTTGGCACCCACTGTGAGCCCGATAAAACTCAATTCCACCCACAATTGTGATTGAGCCCTCCTACGTAATGAGAAACACATGACAAGGTCCACTTTGATTTGATGGGAAGGACACCCCCACTATACAACAACTTATGGAAACTGTGTGGACTCTTGAAGAAGCCAATGAGTAGTGCAAGCGAGAGCAGGAGCGGATCCAAAAAGAGGCCATAGTCGAGTAGGAAAAGCTGTTGGCAGAAGCAGTGGCAAAGGCAATGGAAGTGGCTAAAGCTGATCAGGAAAACTCATGGTAGAAGCTCGAGTTGAGTAGTTGGTCAGGCAAGATCAGCTGATGGCGGAGATAGACGTTTCACGAGCAAGCAGTGAGAAGTTGTGCAAGGCCAATGAGGAATTGCATAAAAACTTACAACAACCTGGTGAACACTCTACAGTGGAGTGAGGCCTAAGAGCTCGCCCCAAGCCATTCTCGTAGGCGATCATGGATGCTCTCATATCAGCTAACTACATAACACCCAAGATTGTTTTTACGGACGTAGAAGACCCCGAGAGTCACCTTACGACGTTCAATGCCCATATGATTATACAGACGTCATACATTGCAAGATGCTCATAGGTACGTTCACATGCACAACTTTGTAGTGGTTTAGTGGCCTTCCTGATGACCACATCACCTCTTTCGACCAATTCTCTGAGTTGTTCAGAGAATAGTTCATTTTTAACCAGGCCCCACCACCAATCTCTTTCGATCTTTTTGACGTGAAGCAAAAGCAAGGTGAGTCTCTAAATTTATTTTTGAACAGGTTTAGGGCATTCAAAATAAAGCTCCAGACACAAGACAAGTCCTTGATGGTCCACGCCTTTGGGCAGGGCATCATGGCAGGACCATTCAGTGACTCACTGATTAGAAATCTAGCAAGAAAGTTGGGGAGATACGACGTCGAGCTGTCGCTCACATTCGTGAAGAAGAAACAGTATTTGTGAAGTGCGGTAGCACAAACCTAGCCAAGCCCAAAGAAGGTAGCCGAGCCCAACCTTTGAGGGTCCACGAAGCCGCGACCGAGAAGAGATCAGACGCAAGGAAAGCACCGTACACAGTTAGGAAGAACCAGCCCAAGACGAAGGCAAAGGAAGACCTTCCATTTCGACCAAGGTTCTGGATGACTTAAAAGGAACTATTGAGCATGCCAGGAGTGGTGAATAAACTGAAGTTCCCCCAAAAATCTGACAGGAACTTGGGACCACGAAAGGAGACCTGGTGCGACTTCCACAAGGGGTTTGGTCATGAGATAAAGCATTGAATAACACTAGGCTAACAATTAACAGGCCTAGGGAAGGATGGATTCTTGAAGGAATATCTGGAAGAGAACCAGGAGGGGTTAAAGGAAGAAATCGCTTCATGGGACCAAGTGATGGAAGAGTGCCTTCATGCTTGGAGGATTGTTGACGATCTTTGCGGAAGCTTAATGGAAGTCTACGGACAAGGCCCTCAGGTGTGGTGGCCTTGGAGGTGCATGCTAGGAATGAAATGAGAGTGGTCAGGCCATATCTCTTTGGTAAGGTGAGAATTGAAGATCAATAGTCAAATCTTGGAAGGTTTTTCACAAGTAGTGATATTGGCTCAAATTTGGCAGCAATTCACTATTATATTAATCTTGAATTTACATGAGTCAAACCCTCTTATTTATAGTGTTTATAGGGCTGAAAATTCAAATGAAAGTGGAGGGAAATTCAAATGAGAAACATTTGAAATTGGAGCAAATTCCTAGTCACAAGGGAAGTGTGACTTGGTTTCTTTTTTTGGCACCTCCTAAATCTACGCCTACACCTTCTTTTTATGTCACATGGAAGGTGTGACTTATCTTTATACATTTGCACATCTTATATCTATATCTACACCTCCCTTTATGTTCTACTAAAAATACTCAAAAGTAATTACAAAAAAAGACATCCAATGATGCTTAGTTGGCCCAGATCTTCTATATGTTGGGCTTGAGCTGAAGCTTGAACTTGTATTTGGGCTTGGGCTTGGGCTTCTTCTATCATGGCCTTGGGCCTCTGCCATCATCCCCTACCTCTTGAAAAAGATTTATCCTCAAATCCAATGCTTCTTCTTCATCATCATTATGTGGATGCATGTGGCTGGATAGTTTCCATCATCCCCTCCTTCTTGAGAGGTTTTGTCCTCAGATCTACATGGTTGATCTTGAACAACAACCTTATTCTTTCTTTGACAACTATGCTCGTCCTCCTGGATCAAATGTACTTCTATGGGAGTCATCAAACAAAGTAAATGAGTTAGTTTGAGCAGTTGTATAAAAAACAGTTTTATTAAGTTGCCATTCCTCTTATTTTTCTATTGTTTTTGGCAACTTCTCATAATATTTCTCTATTTGTTGTTGTATTTGTTCTTTAATCATCTCATGCAATTGTTTAACAAATTCAGTTTTTGTTATTCCTTCCTTAGGCACAAATTCTTGTGGATTAGGAAGTGGTAAAAAATCTAAAGGAGAAAGAGGATTAAACCCATATACAGCCTCAAATGGAGAAATATTAGTAGTTTTTTGAACTACCTTATTGTATTCAAACTCAATATGGGAAAGATACTCTTCCCTAGAGTTGTGGTTGTCTCTCATGATTACCCTAGGCATAGTAGAAAGAGCTATATTTTCAACTTCATTTTGACCATTCGTTTGAGGATGATAAGAAATTGAAAATTTCAACTTAGTTTCAAGTTTTTCCAAAAGAATCCTCAAAAAATGGTCTTCAAATTTTGGATCTCTATCTAAAACTATGCTTGGAGATAAACCATGAAGTCTTACCACTTCCCTAAAGAAGAGCCTATCAACAACCATAAAAATGGAATCAAAACCTTTTGTTGTCCTAGGAAGTTCTAATATAAAATCTATGCTTATTTCTTCCCATGGAGCACTTGCAAAAGGTGAAGGAGAATAGAGTTCATGAGACATTGCCTTAGAGTTAGTTTTTAAACAAGAAATGCATCTATGGTAATGTCTTTGAACATCTTTCCTCATGGGTGGCCAAAAGAATTTTCCTTTTAAAAGCTCTAGAGTTTTATCAACTCCAAATTGGCCCATGAGTTCTCCTTCATGAAAAATATTTTTTTTATGTGCGAAGGTAGTCTCGTTGGTATGACCATTGAGCATGGAATTTTTAGCAATTTACAATGGTCGTCTCAATAAGACATGACAAGTTTTTTTAGGCACGACATCACATAAAATTTTATCTTTGTAGATGCCTATAGATAACTCGACCTTCACTTGTTGGTGATATCTTAGCATATAGTCAAAATAAACTACTACATATTTACCTATGCAATTCCTAAGGACATGATGCATAAGCCTCATGAAAGTGCTAGGTTCATTAGTGAATCCAAAAGGTTTCATTAACCACTCATATAGTCCAAATTTGGTCTTAAAAGTAGTTTTCAACTTATCACCTTCTTTGATTCTTATTTGGTGATATCCATTTTTAAGATCAATTTTGAAAAATATAGTGGACCCATGCAATTCATCAAGCATATTATTAAGTTTAAGAATTGGATGCCTATATTTGATGGTGACATTACTGATGGCTCTACAATCATAACACCTTCTCCATTTGCCATATTTTTTTGGCACCAACAAGACAGGTACAATACAAGGGCTTAAGCTCTTTTGAACCCAAACCTTCTCCAACAAATCTTGTACTTGCGATTCTATCTCCTTAGTTTCCTCAGGATTAGTTCTATAGGCTGGTCTATTAGGTAGACTAGCCTTCCTTAGAGAATATATCATTAAACTCTTTCATAAGCTCTTTTACTTGAGGAGGTAAAACACAAGTCTCAAGAAGTGTGGCAGTGCATGTAAGTGTTCCTTTACAAATTAAGAGGCTTGAAGGTTGTTCAACAAGAAGCATATTTTCAAATGTATTTTCAAATTTTTCGTCTTGCTGAATGACCTTGTGGGAAGGAACACTCTTCTCCCACGCCTTTTTCTCCCTAAGGGCTTTTTGTTTTTCTAATTTTATTTTATTTTCTCTCTTCATCCCTCTTTTGTTTCATTTGTACTTGATCTTTTACCACTTGTGAATGTGATAAAGGATTCAATATAAACTTCTTTTCTTTGTGGGTGAAGGTGATCTCGTTGGTTAGACCATTGTGCATGGTTTTCTTGTCAAATTGCCAAGGTCTACCCAATAAGATGTGATAAGCTTCCATGGGAACTACATCACATAAAACATTATCCTTGTAGTTGCCCACAAAAAACTCGATTTTCACTTACTTGTCTATAGTTAGTTCCTAATCTTCATTGATCCATTGAAGTTTGTACGGTTTAGGATGAGGGACTAATTGTAGGTTTAGCTTTTCAACCATCCTAGCGCTACAACAATTGTAACAAGAGCCACTATCCACAATGAGAGAACATACTGATCCTGCCTGTTGACCGGAACGCAAGAACCTTGCCTCGTCAAACCTGGATCGGATTCTGCGCCGTGTTAGCCTCCGTCCTTCACCGCGATTCACCTCAAGAACCTGCAAAAGACAGAACGGCGCCGCTGCGGCCGATCACGCTCCGACGCCCAAGTCAGCGACTGAACCACCAAATACTAAGAGAAAACTCAAGAACTCTAAGGAACCGTGCAAAAATTCTCTCTCAGCGTACTCAAGACTCGAAAGCGAAAAGAAACAATCTAAACGTCCGTCCCTCAGAAGTTCGTTAGAATCTCTTATATACCTGTGCACTTTCTCTCTCCTGACAGTTACACATCTGGACACGTGGCTTGCATCCAGCTGTACACGTGTCACCATCTGGAGCATCCTTGACTTGGGCGCCACTTCTTACTCTTCAGGGTTTTGGCTAAGTTACTTATGCATGACACAACTCAGTGCATAGTTGCCTTGGAGCGTGATCTCTTCTGGGTGGCGAGTTCGGGTGCCTTCGTACACACCTTCCCTGTGGTCTTGCCGGCCGCCTTCATGATCTACTCTTCTTGCTTCACCGTGTATGTTCAGGTGAGCTGTCTCCCGAGCTCATCCTCTGGCCAGCTGGGAAATGACTATCTGACTCCATCTTCGACGATGTCCTCGTTTTGGCGATCTCTAATCACTTGGTCGCCTGGGTTCACATCTGGCGACTTCATCTTCAACCCGGTGACCGCCGGTTTAGGTATGCTGGAGATCGGAGCACGCCAACTTAATAACCGGCGACTACGCGAGCCCCCGACTTCCTTCCCTTCTGCCAGCCAGGTGTCCCGTCCAACACGCCTATATAATAGCTTGATGCCACGTCATCACTTCTGACTACCAGGGCGGTACACAAGCCCCCCAGTCTTAAGCGAAGACTTGTCCAGCGAAAAGACTAAAGGAGTCACGTATGTGGCGCTGGCGGAGAATCCCAAGCGTTTGTACTTTCTGCTTTCCTGACGCTCCACCAAACACTCTTCCCATCGCTCGACACGTGGCTTCATCAACGGTTATCTTTAGTTGTCGTTTACGCTTCCAAAAATCATTTGAAAAACCATTAAACCCATTTGATTTCTACTGTTCCATCATCTCTTTGCCTTCTCAAACGCTCTGAGTTTCCTCTGCAAAAACCCACGACGCTCTTCACCCTTCTGAATCCTCAACTTCCTTCAGCGTTCGTCTGATCATCGAAAGGTACTCCCTTTACTTCTTCTGTTGAGTTTTGCTGCATTTTGACCGATTCGCATCATCCATTAACTGCCTGGTGCATACGCTGTGGGTTGTTTCTTCTTCTTTTCCCTTTTCGCACTTAGGGCTTCGTCCTTCATTTCTCCCATCATAACGAACTTTCGTTCGTTCGTCTTTTTCATCCCTCATTCACAATCAAGTCGACCTTTGCAACCTTCGCTCACGCTTCTTTTCTTTTTTTTCCTTTGCAGTTCCTGCGATGGCTCGAACAAAGACCACCGCGAATCCTCCTCCCTCGTCACGAAACCCTCCATCTCAAGCTCATAACCCACCGCGAGCACCTGGTGCTTCCTCCTCCCAGGCTGAGAGGCCTGTAACCTCTCATCCCAACCTTGCTCAGGCAACTGCACCCATCGCCGGAGGTGCCTCCATCCCTTCCCCAGACTACAAGAAGCTATACCCATGGGCCACCTCGACTTTGCTGAAGGAGACCTCTTCAGTAAACTCTCCCCTGGCGGTGCTTCGATTGAAGAAAGGGGACGAGCCCAACCTCTCATTCCACAAGGAGCATGATGACAAGCTGACGGTGCTACCTTGCCACCCCGACGTGCCAGTCTGTGCAGACGACAAAGGGAACAACGGCGAGTTGTTCTGCTTTGTGTACACCACCTTATTCAAGAAGGTGAAACTTAGGTTTCCCCATACCCGTTTCGAGCGGGAATTACTAACCGAGCTCGACATCGCCGCCGCCCAGCTCCATCCCAACAGCTGGGCATTCGTGCGGGCGTTTCAAATTATATGCGCACATTTGGGACTACCGGCCTCGGTAGACGTGTTCCTCTTCCTGTTCGAGGCCAAGAACCCTGGAGATCGCCTTTGGGTGAGCCTGAACGGGATTGCCGGGAGGTCGATCCTTTCTATCTTCTAGCAGTCCTACAAGGATTGGAAAGGCAAATTTGTCCAAGTGCGCCAAAATGACCAGGACGCTTCGCTGCTCGACGGCTTTCCCTTGTACTGGGTAAACAAGGGAAGCAAAGACTCCAAGGGAAGCTTTAGGAAGCCAAGAAGCCCCGACAACATGGGCGCTTTGGACAAGGACCTGTGCCTCTTCTGGAAGAGCGTGGCGTTTGCTAACATCACCTTCCTCACTTATGCGATCATCTCCTTTGAGTTCTACGAGGGCCAACTCGAGGCTCGCATAGGTTAGTGCTTACCTCAATATCTAAGTTATTGCCTTGTGTTGCACCTCTGTTATCTGTTGCTGGTCGTCTTGTCTGTTGCGCACAAGACTTGGTCTTTATTTCCTGCTCCATTTGTTTGTCTCATTTGCATACTTACTCATGTGTTTATCTTTGTCTTTGAGCTGACCTGTATACCTTTGTATTTGCATTATGTAGACCTCATGTTGGGTAAAGGAAAGCTAGCCGAATTGAGGGCGCTCGCCCGAGCTCATGGGTTGGCGTCGGGCTCCCAGACTGTGCCCAACTCAGTGGTGGAGATCGCCGCTGCCCAGGGCAGATCGTCTCCTAAAGGCCCAGCTCCTTCAGAAGCCTTGCCCGCCCAACAACGCAAAAAACTCATCCTCAGGAAGCCAAAGAGGAAAACCCCTCAGGTGGTGAGTGATGAAGAAGAAGACGAGGAGGCAACCGAGGATGGCCTTATCACCAAAAGAAGAAGGGTGGCACCTTCTTCACCACCTGCTCCACCTCCTCTTCCAACACCAACACCGCCTTCTCCGCCAGCTCCAACTCCAATACCGCCTTCTCCCCCAGCTCCCACACCGCCAGTTCAAGCAGTACCCTTGGCGGCTGCATTTCCTGTGGTTGAGGCTACTGAGCCCAACTTTGTGGAGAACCCTCCGAGCACCTCCACGCCATTCATATCCGCTGGAGAGGGTCCTCCTTCAACTGCTTCAAACGCCGAAGCCGCGCCAGGTGGGGATGAAGGCGCTCACAACTCGCCCATCATCATCATTGAGTCCCCCACATCACCACCGCGCCAAGAAGCTCCAATTTAACAACCAGTCCAAGAGGGCAGTGGCGAGAGCCAGCACCAGGCTCCTTCAGCGCCTCCACCACCAGCGGTTGCCAACCTTTCCCTTGCGGTTAAAGGGATGTGGGAACCCTTCTCAGCAAAGCTCAAGATGATGGCAGAGGACCTCCCCTCCATCATATCAAAAGCTGTGGAGAGTTCCAGCAAGAAACTTCAGGACAACATCTCCGTGCTCCAAGAGGAGAATCGCCTAATAAGGATCGAGGCGGAGAAGTTGTCCTGCAACCTTATGCTGGCAGAGATCGACCATTCGCGAGTGGAGGACGCCATGAGCACCGAACTGAGGGTGGCGCGCAAGGAAGCCACTGATCTACGCCATAGGGTGCACCTCTTAGCTCAAGAGAAAATTGAGCTGGAGAGCAAACTGGTCCCCTACCGTCTCAAGGTGGCTGACCTGGAAGCGTCGATCAAAGCAGATGCCGCCAAGGTAGAAAACCTTGAGAAAAGGTCAGTAGATCGGGAGGTCTTCTTGGGGAAAGTCGAAAAAGAGAGAGATGACACCATGGTTAAACTCGCCGAGGCCAAAGAGGAAAATGAGAAGATCGCCGCAGAGCTGGCCCAGGCGCAGGCGGAATCCAAGAAGGTTGCTGAAGACCTCCTTCAAGCTCGTGAAACAACTGAAGAACTCAAGAAACGAGCTGAAGAGTTAGAGCAGCAGACCGAGGGGCTTAAAAAGCAAACTGAAGAACTCGAGCTGAGCTCTGCCCAAATCCTCGCTGCTGGGTTTGACGCCGCCCTGGAGCAATTTGCCTGCCAGTACCCTGATTTGGATCTCTCCATGGTGTCGCTAAACAATGAAGTGGTGGATGGGAAGATTGTTCCTTCTGAAGACTAGCTGCTTCCCTCCATCCCTTATTCCTATGTTTTCTCTCTTACACACACTTACTTGTAATAATTTTTTTTTTCTTTTTGGTACATGTAGTTTGAACTGATGCCACTGTGTTACGACATTTCCTGCTTCTTTATATAATCTCTCTGTTAACTTTATTTTCCTTGTATAAATCTCTTAAACGAAATTGACTTAGCAACTCCGCGAGCGCAATTGTGTACTAACTGCTTCAAACTACCAACTTTCGAACGATAGTCTTCTAACAACTTGTAAACTTTTGAAATAATGAACCTCAGCGCGAAACCACTTTCCAAACAACGAGCTTCAACCCAACTAATAGTTTAAAACATAGCTTACCTGATCTGGCTTATCAAAACGGGCCTTAGCTCTTGCCATCGCTTGAATTTCTCCTGGTCGCCAAAGAGTCTTGGCGATACCAGCTTCCTCTTGCCTTCACAACTTGGCCATTGTTCCCTCATCTGGGGTAGAGGCGCCTTTAGGATCCTTCTCTACCTCCCCTGACCTTCAGAACAGTAAGCCGGATAGCTAAGTGTTCTCTTCGAACCTACCTTAGCTATCCTTTAAACTTCTTCCACCCTCCACACCGTACCTGAACTCGCTCGAGACGAGAAGGATTTTATCTTGCCTGAACTCGCTCGATGGCGAGAAGGTCTTTAACTCGCCTGAACTCGCTCAGCGGTGAGAAGGTCTTTAACTTGTGCCTCTACATTGCCCCAGGGGCTACATCTTCTCTCCCCTGGAAACACTGAGGACTTTTCACTGGTGCCTCTACATTGCCCCAGAGGCTACATCTTCTCTCCCCTGGAAGCACTGAGGACTTTTTGCTGGTGCCTCTACATTGTCCCAGAGGCTACATCTTCTCTCCTCTGGAAGCACTGAGGACTTTTTACTCTAACTCGCCTGCACTCGCTCGACGGCGAGGAGGTCTTTATCTCTTTCTCGCCTCAGGACGCGCGAGGGCGTTGAGGTCTTTTAAACATTGTCGGTGCCTCCGATCGCCGAAAGACGATGAGGACTTTTAACTTTAACTAATGCCGCCAATCGCCGAAAAACGATGGGGGCTTAAAAACTTTTTAGAAAGCATGCAATCATAACTTCAAAACTTGCCTTAAATCACGTTCGAGTGACAAGGTTTTTTCTTCAAAACTTTCGCATTAACGACAAGCATGCAATGTAAAACAACTTTAAACTTCGAAAACTCTTCTTTATTGGGTGGCCTCATTAAAAACCCTCCTTAGGGAAAAAAGAGTGCCCCCTTCAAACTGTTTTAACAGAAAGCTTGCAAACTCGTCGTGTTTGTTTTTACTTACAACGCTTTTAACTGTAATATAACTTGAGGTGCGTGGCGTTCCAAGTGCGAGGAATCGCCCCTCCTTCCAACGTTTCTAAGCGGTAGGCGCCGTTCCCGAGCGCCTCGGTTATCCTGAACGGTCCCGTCCACTTAGGCGATAGCTTGTTCTCCATCTCGTACTGGTGGGCCTTCCTCATCACCAGGTCGCCTTCTCTGAACTGCCTTGGCATCACCTTTGAGTTATACCTTCGTTCGATCCTTCTTTTCACTGCCTCAGCCTTCACTCTCGCCTCCTCCCTGACCTCATCCAGCAAATCCAGATTCAGCCTTCTTTCCTCATTCGAGTCTTCTGCTACAAAGTTCTGGAATCTCGGCGAGCTCTCCTGGATTTCTACTGGAATCATTGCGTCGCATCCATAGACCAGGCTAAACGGGGTCTCATGGGTTCCTGACTGCTCGGTGGTGTGGTACGCCCAAACTATACGGGGTACCTCCTCAGCCCAACTTCCTTTGGCTTTCTCCAGCCTTCTCTTCAAACCTCTTAGCAAAACCCGATTGGCTGACTCTACTTGGCCATTCGTCTGAGGGTGTTCGACAGATGCAAATACTTGTTGAATTCCCACCTCTTCGCACAGCTTCTTCAACAGGTGACTTGCAAACTAAGTTCCGTTATCTGACACCAGACGCTTGGGCACATCAAACCGGCACACGATGTTCTTCCACACAAAGCTCTCGATCTTGTGTGCGGTGATCTGGGCCACTGGTTCCGCTTCAATCCACTTGGTGAAATATTTGATTGCCACCACCAAGTACTTCATCTGCCTGATCGCCAATGGAAAGGGTCCCAGAATGTCGATTCCCCATGTGTGAAACGGCCAAGGGCTGTAAATCGACTTCAACTCCTCGGGAGGCGCCTTGTACCAATCGGCGTGCTGTTGGCATTGCTTGCAACACTGTGCATACTTCTTGCAGTCTTCTCTCATTGGTTGCCAGTAGTAACCTGCACGGAGAGTCCTTGCGGCCAAAGCTCGACCCCCGACATGGCTTCCGCAAATCCCTTCATGGAGCTCGGCCATGATTCTTGTACATTTCTCTCCGTGCACACATTCCAGGAGTGGGTGTGTGAACCCAAACCTATACAACTCGCCATCAATCATTGTGAACTTGCTAGAATTCTTCTTTATCTTCCTAGCCTCCGTCGGATCCAGCGGGAGAAGGCCATCCGCCAGGTATCGCTTGTACTGTGTTACCCAGGTGTCTGGCTCATGGGTCGTGCAGACCTGCGTCATGTTCACCTTCTCTCCCCGACATGCTCTTATTCTTGGCGACCTCAAGGTCTCCTGAGTCAAAGACCTGTGACTCCTCGCCGCTTTCTCCGTAGATTTGCTTATCTGAAGGACCAGGTGATCTGCCACAAATGCTCTGGGCGTCTTCAGAGTTTCTTGGATCACCGTCCTCTGCCTACCCCCCTTGCCTGAACTGGCGAGCTTAGCTAGCAAGTCAGCTCGGGCATTCTGCTCTCTGGGCACATGCACTACTTCAAAGGAGACAAAGGAACTCTTCAACTCCTGCACATACTCCAGGTAAGCCGCCATTTGTGGATCCTTGGCCTGGAACTCGCCTGTTACTTGTCCCGTGACCAATAGCGAATCACTCTTAGCCATTAACACCCTAGCTCCCATCTCCTTGGCCAGCAAGATACCGGCGATCAGCGCCTCATATTCTGCTTGATTGTTGCTGGCTTTGAAGGCAAACCTCAGGGACTTTTCAATCAGCACGCCGTTGGGCCCTTCCAAGATGACTCCAGCACCGCTACCCTGCTGGTTCGACGATCCGTCCACCGAAAGCACCCAACGAAAGTCATCCCCCTCAACTCGTGTTGCTTCTGACGAGAGCTCGACCACGAAATCCGCGAAAATCTGCCCCTTAATCGGACCTCGGGGCTCATACTTAATATCGAACTCCGACAGCTCCACCGCCCACTTCACCATCCTTCCCGCGACGTCGGGCTTCTTCAGGACCTTCTGGATGGGCAAGTCGGTCATCACCAGTATTGTGAAGCTGTGGAAATAGTGGCGTAACCTCCTTGCCGAAAAAACCACTGCCAGTGCAGCCTTCTCCAAGGCCTGATATCTTACTTCCGGGCCCTGCAGCACCTTGCTGACAAAATAAATAGGCTTTTGGGCCTGATCTTGGTCTTGGGCGAGCACCGCACTCACAGCCCTCTCAGTCACAGCAAAATACAACCTGAGAGGGGTCCCCACCAGCGGTTTGCACAAAACCGGCGGGCTCGCCAGGTACTCTTTAAGCTTGACGAAGGCCTCTTCACACTCCTTCGTCCAGGCAAACTTGTTGTTCCGCCTCAAACACTGAAAATACGGATGGCCCTTCTCTCCGCTGGCTGACACGAAACGAGATAGGGCGGCCATCCGGCCTGTAAGCTGCTGCACTTCCTTCACGGTAGCCGGGCTCCTCATCGCCAAGATGGCAGCACACTTATCAGGATTGGCTTCTATTCCTCTTTCAGTCAAGAGGAACCCCAAGAACTTTCCCGCCTTTACACCAAAGATACACTTCTTGGGATTCAGCTTTAACCTAAACTTGGCGATCGTAGTGAACAACTCCTCCAACTCCGCAACGTGCTTGCTCTTCTCCGGCGAGGTCACGACCATGTCATCCACGTACGCTTGCACATTCCTTCCCAGCATTGGTGCAAGTACTCGATCCATCAACCTCTGGTATGTGGCCCCCGCGTTCTTCAGCCCAAAAGGCATCACCTTGTAGCAGTAGCACGATCTCTCGGTCATGAAGGCAGTCTTCTCTTCATCCATGGGATGCATCTTGATCTGGTTATACCCCGAGAAGGAATCCAGGAAGCTCAGCAGCTTACACCCTGCAGCACTGTCCACCAGGGCGTCTATGCTTGGCAAAGGATAGGAATCCTTTGGGCAAGCCTTGTTCAGATCGGTGAAATCGACGCACATGCGCCATTTCCCATTGCTCTTCTTCACTAGCACGACGTTAGCTAGCCACTCAGGGTACTGGACCTCCCTGATATGGCCTGCAGCGAGGAGCTTCTGGGTTTCATCTCCGATCGCCTGCCTTCTCTCCTCGTTGAATTTCCTCCTTCTCTATCGCACTGGCCTGACTTGGTTGTCCATTGCTAGATGATGGCACAAGAAGTCGGGGTCAATTCCTGGCATGTCTGAAGCAGACCATGCGAAAGCATCCAGATGCCGCTCTATCACCTTGGCAATCTGGTCTTGGAGCTCAGCCTCCAAGGATCTTCCCAACTTGAAGACCTTTCCCCCGATCTCCCTTTCGAGCCACTCCTCGACGGGTTTGGGTCTAGCTTCCCTGGCGATCACCGCCCTGGCGATTCCCAGTTCCCTCGCTTCCTCTGGGCGGTTTCTCGCCTCTTCTTCCCGCTCGGCTTTCTCTCCCTCAGCCTCTGCATCCATCATGGCGACGTCTCCTCCGGCGGCCACCTCCATCGCCGCATCAACAACCCGCCACTCTGTTGGCTTAGGCTTCACACCGGGAGGCGGCGTCGTCGTGATGTAACTCACTGACCTCTTGTTCTTCAGGCTATTCTCATAGCACTTCTTTGCTTCTTTCTGGTCAGATTTGATGGTGATCACCACACCTTCCATCGATGGCAACTTCACCTTCATGTGCCTGGTCGAAGGCACAGCTCCTATTCTGTTGAGTGTTGGTCTTCCCAACAGAATGTTATATGCTGAGGGAGTGTTCACGACGAGGTACTTGATCTTCTCCGTTCTCGAGCCCGCCTCATCCGTGAAAGTAGTTCTCAACTCTATATACCCCCTGACCTCCACCTGATCGCCAGCGAAGCCATACAAACACCCTCCATAGGGCCTCAGCTGGTCAAGGGGCAACTGCAACTGTGTGAAAGTCGGCCAGAACATTACATCTGCCGAGCTTCCTTGGTCCACCAGTACTCTGTGGACCTTCCTTCCCGCCGTAACAAGCGAGATGACTATTGGATCGTTGTCATGAGGCACAACGTCCCTGAGATCTGCCCTTGTGAACGTGATGTCTACGTCTGGCGAGTGGTCCTCAAACATATCCACCGTCATCACAGACCTCGCATACTTCTTCCTCTGTGACGCGGTGCATCCACCACCCGAGAAACCTCCTGCAATGGTGTGGATCTCTCCGTGGGTAGGCATCTCGTGCTGCTGAGCCTCACCACCTGCTGGCTGGGAGCTCGACGCGCCCCCCGTCCTTCTATCCAGCAAGTAATCATTTAGGAACCCGCTCTTGACTAGGTCGTCGAGCTGGTATCCTAAAGCCAAACATGAGTCCACGGTGTGGCCAAAGCCCTGGTGGAACTCGCACCAGGCGTCTGGCTTTGGTCCCAACACCTTGTCGCGCATCTTCAGGGGCGCCTTCAGCCTAGCTGATATATTGGGAATGGGGATCAGGTCCGCCAATCCCATGACAAACTTGTGCTTCGGCGGACGATTGTACTCCCGACGTGCCGGTTGAGGGCGCCCTGGGCCCCTGCCCTTGTTCTTCCTTGGATCATAAGGATGGCGAGTCCTCTGATCCCTCTTGGCCGCCGCTGTCTCCAGCACCCTCTGTGGCTGGATCCTGGTCTGGGCACGTGGCGTTGCGGGGGCCACGCTTCCCCTCTTCTCGGCGACCTCACTTTCATCGGCGATGTGGGCCACCGCAAGTCGCCTAACCTCAGCAAATGTGGCGGGGTGAGCCCTGATCAACGCCTCGCAGAATGGTCTCGGCAGCACGCCCTTCTTGAATGCGTAGACTAGCATCTCTTCGTCCTTGGCCGGCGAGCGGACCATCTGCGCCCCGAAACGATTCAAGTAGTCCCTGAGGGACTCTCCCTGGTACTGCCTTATGTCGAACAGATCATAAGACACCCTAGGCGGTGCTTTGTTCACTATGTACTGCTCGACGAAGATCTTCGAAAACTGTTGGAAGTTGGTTATGTAACCTGTAGGCAGGCTCACAAACCATTCCAGCGCCGTCCCCTGGAGTGTGCTCACAAACATCTTGCAATACACAGCATCTGACCCTCCTGAGAGCATCATCTGCGTATGGAACGTGGTGAGATGTGCCTCAGGATCCTCCACGCCGGTGAAAACAGCCTTCACAGGTACCACACTCGCAGGGATAGGCGTGTGTGTAATCGCCTGAGCGAAGGGCATGGGAAAAACACGAGGTGGCGTTGACGGCGCGACCTCTTCAGCGACTGGGCGCCCTCGCTGCTCCTGAAGAGCTTGGCGCAATTCCTCAGTCACTCTGCTAAGCTCTTCATTCTTGGCCTGAGAGGCGACCAGGTCCTCATGCATCTTCGCCTGCTCTATGCGCGAGACTTCCACATTCGCCTGCAACGCACGCATAATTTCCACCATCTGCGCCATAGTCATGGCGCCGTCAGCAGCAACGGGCGCAACTGGACTTGAACGGTTGCTTCTCATCTTTCTCATGAAAACTTGACAGATCACAAAGAGCGATGAACAACACCTTCTTCAGCGACGACCGATTCAACGATCAATCGGTCAGAGCTTCGCAAAACTTCGAAGAACTTCAAGAACACAACCTCAACAGCAAACCTTCACAGGAACTCACAACTCCACCACAAACCAACGCTTCTTCCATGAAAATCCAAACGAGCGGCGAAACTTAGATCTCACCGATTAAAACTTGCGTAAGCAGCGAAAAACCTCACCTCACCGAACAAGAACTCAAAGGAACGGCGGAAAATGGTTGCACCAGCACACAACCAAACAGAAACTGCAGAAACCTCCAAGAACTCACGCTGTGGATGGGAACAAGTTTTACACGGCCCCACGGTGGGCGCCTGATGATCCTGCCTGTTGACCGGGACGCAAGAACCTTGCCTCGTCAAACCTGGATCGGCTTCTGCGCCGTGTTAGCCTTCGTCCTTCACCGCGATTCACCTCAAGAACCTGCAAAAGACTGAACGGCGCCGCTGCGACTGAACCGTGCAAAAATTCAGCGACTGAACCACCAAATACTAAGAGAAAACTCAAGAACTCTAAGGAACCGTGCAAAAATTCTCTCTCAGCGTACTCAAGACTCGCAAGCGTAAAGAAACAATCTAAACATCCGTCCCTCAGAAGTTCGTTAGAATCTCTTATATACCTTTGCACTTTCTCTCTCCTGACAGTTACACATCTGGACACGTGGCTTGCATCCAGCTGTACACGTGTCACCATCTGGAGCATCCTTGACTTGGGCGCCACTTCTTACTCTTCAGGGTTTTGGCTAAGTTACTTATGCATGACACAACTCAGTGCATAGTTGCCTTGGAGCGTGATCTCTTCTGGGTGGCGAGTTCGGGTGCCTTCGTACACTCCTTCCCTGTGGTCTTGCCGGCCGCCTTCATGATCTACTCTTCTTGCTTCACCGTGTATGTTCAGGTGAGCTGTCTCCCGAGCTCATCCTCTGGCCAGCTGGGAAATGACTATCTGACTCCATCTTCGACGATGTCCTCGTTTTGGCGATCTCTAATCACTTGGTCGCCTGGGTTCACATCTGGCGACTTCATCTTCAACCCGGTGACCGCCGGTTTAGGTATGCTGGAGATCGGAGCACGCCAACTTAATAACCGGCGACTACGCGAGCCCCCGACTTCCTTCCCTTCTGCCAGCCAGGTGTCCCGTCCAACACGCCTATATAATAGCTTGATGCCACGTCATCACTTCTGACTACCAGGGCGGTACACATACATTTTCTAGAACCTTGCACCTTGTATGAAAAATGTTCTCTCTTTGTGTTTCTAGGTTCACGCTAGATTGGTTGTTGAGGGTTCTTATAATCATCATTAATTCCCCCTCACATGGATACACTCTCTCATTATTCTCCTCCTCTTTCCCACTAGGTTCATCATCATAGCTACTATACTCATCTACCCCTTTTAAAAACAAAGTTTTTTGGTTTGGGCATTGAGATTGAACATGACCTCTACCATAACATTTAAAGCATTTGACATCCCTAGTACGAATAGGTGGAGTGAACATATCTTTTCCTACACTCTTGAGAGTTTCTTTTGGTTTTTCTTTTGGTACACTTTCCTCCATTTTATATTCTCATATTGGATAAGAATTAGAGTATGAACCTTCCCTACGACTTGAAGTTTTCCTCAAATTTTGTTGTTTAACTTTGATACACAATTGAATTAAATCATTCAAGTCTTGGTAGGGTAAGAGTTCAACTCTATCACTAATCTCAAGGTTAAGCCCACTTAAGAATCTGCTATGGTAGTGGGTTCGGATTCCCTAATGGAGGCTCTCATCATGTATAGTTCCATTTTCTGCCTATATTCCTCTACACTCATGTTTTTTTGTTGGAGTCTTTGGAACTTGTCCATTAACTCCCTATTATAGTAGGAGGGAATATGGCAGCGTCTTAAGGCTCCCCTAAGATCATTCCAATATTCTATGGGAGGGTCCTTATGAAGACGCCTATCTCTTTCAAGGGTCGCCCACTAATACATAGCATTGCCTTGAAAACTTAGAGTGGCTAGGGGTACCTTTCTCTCCTCACTTACTCTATGGCAAGCAAATAATTGTTCTACCTCCATCTCCCAATCTAAATACACGTCTACGTTTTCTTTTCCATGGAAATGAGGTAAATCTACCCTAACCTCTTTTAGGCTTTCTTTTTCTTGTCTTTCTCTTCTAGTTCGCCTAGGGGATGGTTGATAATATTCATTTATCCTAAGACTTTCTTCCCCAAAAGATTCATGATGTTTAGAACTAGATGTATGTGAACTTTTTTTAGATTTGCTAGAGTTTTCATCCCTTTCTTTAGCCATTTTCAGCTCTTTGAATTGCTCCTCATGTTCCAAATATCTATATGAGAGTGATTGAAAGTCCTTTGATAATTGTTTTAAAAGAGTTTTAATGGACTTTAGATCACTTTCACTAGATCTAGAAGCATGGGCTAAGATGGTTAAAGTTTTGTGTTAAAAGTAATTTACCCCAAAAAAGACAAGGAGAGTAATGAAGGTAACTTTCCAGTAAAGAGAGGTGGATCACTAGGATCTCTTAAGTACCAAGTCTTTCCTTGCCAAAATCTATCCCTTAAGACTTTTCACAAATCTTTTTCTAAGTAGTTTACTTAGATCACAATTAAGAATGGAAAACACTATTTTATGCAAGAAAAAATGCAAAGCAATTAAACAATACTAAACAAGTAACAAAGCAAAGCAATTAACTAAGCACAATCAAAGATTACTTACTAGAAAGACTTTAAAGTTAGGCGTTTCCTAAGGTGAGGCTTCTAGACACTTAAAGCCATTGAAGACACACTCACCGTCTAATGCGTAATTATTCCACTAATTAATCAAAGTTGAATGCAATTACAATTCAAAAGAAATGCAATGGAAATTGGACTACAAAAGTAAAATTTAGAATAACTATTCTATGCACTTCTTTTGCTTTTGGTACTCCTTCTTGTTGTGACTCTTTCTATTGGCACCCACTTTTTGTATATTTTTGTAAACTCACTTGCTGCAGCAGCCTTGTTCAACCTCTCAAGTTTAGTCAATTTAAATCTTCAAAAAAGTACCTACTAAGTAGTAATGGACTCACCACAAAAGTTAATTCCAAACTTAACCAAGCACCACTTTTGAAAACTTTCACCAACAATAGAGGTCAACAAATTTAAAGAAAAGAAACAATTCAATTTGAAATAGGACAACAACAAAAGGAGTAATTATATGACACAACTTGAAAGAGTATTGAATAAATTTGACAAGAAAACAAATAAGACACTCAACAAAAGGTGGCACACAAATTGAACCTAAGGAATGGCACTAGAATTGATTAATAAAACCAAAACAGTACTACTGGAATTTTTTAGACACAAAATGCGTGACTTAAAATATTTATGATGAGCTATATATTTTGATTTGAATTTGAAATTTAAATCACAAGCAGTTCAAGATCTTAGCAAAAGTTTGGCGCTGGAATCACACCAAAACAATACACCTGTACCGTCCCGTCATCGGACGTTGACCGAAGGTCAGAGTCAACGCATGATGGGGCGACCCTCGAGGGACCCGAGGAAGAGAGGTCAGAAGGTAGATCGCTCGAGTCGTCGCCCAAGTGAGGCGTCGCCCAAAGAACAAGAGGCATCGCCCGAGGGAGAGAGGCGTCGTCGGAGAGGCTTCGAGCCTCGACAGTCCAGAACAGTAGTAAGGAGAAGATAAAGGCGGCTTCAAGGCTACAAGGCTAGCACCAGAAGGGGATGCCATAACTCATGAAGTATCCACGCCACTGCTGGGAGACCCTGGAACAGATACGACCCGTGAGAGGGCCACAACCAGGGGAGAACCACGTGCATGGTGCGAGAGAAAGGTAGATATACCCCTGGGCAAGTAACCAGTGATTGGGGGACATGAGTTGGCACCCAGAACATCAACCCACGAGTCAGAGGCACTTCGCAGGAAAGAGGGCTCACACGATAGAATAACCCTAAGTTGGGTGGCGGCGCTGTGGGACCCTCTACACAGAATAAACGATCAAGTCAAAGGGATACGTGGCAAGGCACACGTGCTCATTAAAGGTTTCAGTGAAAGTCTGCCAAGGTACGCGTTAATTCAGTTAAGATTCGAATGTTCCAAGGAACGGTTTTATACGCTTTCAATGCGCTTCAACACGCTTTAAAGATTAGAGGTGTATAAAAAGGGGCCTTGGGGCATTTGAAAAGGGACCGATTTTTAACCTAATACACACAGAGATACACAGAGAAAAACCCTAGTTGTCTTCGCGGCGCACTCACAGTGAGCACAAGGCAATTACGGCAACACAGTTCTAGTTAAACAGTTTTAGTGATTCAGTGCAGTTTTTTGATGTTTCTCGCTAGCTGACTTGATCGTCGGAGTGCAAACGGCCGCGAGGGCGCCCCTTTGTTCACTTCTTTCAGGTACTCACAGACGGAGCAAGACAAAGGTGCCCTAGCTCGCGAGGACAGGCCACGCGCAAAGACGATCCCGGTCAGCCAGACGGAACAACACCAATTAATTGTGATAAATTTTCAAATCTGTTGCCAAATTATCGTTTCTGTCCGTGATAGAATGCACACTTTTTTCATTTGATTTATCATTTTTTTTTCTATTTTGAATTTTGACGTACTTCTTTTTTTTTCTAACACATCAACCTGTTTAAATCCAGAATTTCACAATTTTTCTCCAACTAATTTTAATTTGATAAGCAAAAACAGTCAGAACAGAATTAAAAACTGAGGAATCCTAATTCTGGAATTAAAAACAGTTTGAAGAAACTTCAAAAACACAATGGAATTGATGTATAAGAATTTGTATGGATCTAACACACAAATATGAACTCAAATCTAAAAGAAAAAATGCACCAAAAGATCACACAATGCAGATTAAAAACTAGACTCAAAAGAAATCAAGAAACGAAATCAATCAAGAAAAGTACTACTAGGATTTGATGACAATTCTTGGAAACACATGACTTGAAATAACATGTATAGATTCATAAAATCAAAAGACTCAAGAAACAAAACAGTTTGCACCGATTGAATCACAAAGAAATACTCAAATCCTAAAAAAACAAAACAGTTTACCACAACACAAATGAATCCTACATAAAATTTGCAATATAAAAGCTCAAGATCAATTTGAACATGATTTCACAGATTGGATTGAACCAAAAGAACATCTAAAACAAAATCAAGACTTAAAACAACAAGACAATCAAGAACACTTGAAGAAAAACGCGGAATTGAAATGAACACACAATTAAAAACAAAATAAGGCACTTATCTCTTGAAGACCATGGCTCTAGATACCAAATGATGGAAGAGTGCCTTCATGCTTGGAGGATTGTTGGCGATCTTTGCGGAAGCTTAATGGAAGTCTACGGAAAAGGCCCTCCTAGGAGGTGTGGTGGCCTTGGAGGTGCATGCTAGGTATGAAATGAGAGTGGTGAGGCCATCTCTCTTTGGTAAGGTGAGAATTGAAGATCAATTGATGAGAGTCAAGTAAAGAAGGTTTTTATTAATGAAGGAAGAGGCAATTCACCATCACACTTGAAGTTCTTCCTTCTAGTCTTCTCAAAATTAAAAAGAAGACATAAAATAAAGAGAGGCCCAAGCCCAAAGCCCAAGCCCAAGTCCATCCTATTAAGGGCAAGGCCAAGTTTTAAATAATAAAGAATATTGTTTGAAGGTGCTTAGAGGGAAACATTAGAAACCTCTATTGTTAAAGCATTTTTTAGTCTTTAGTTAGGAGTCTTAGAGGGGGTGTGTTAGTAGATAGGTGTAGGAGTAGAAAAGGAGGTGCCAAAGTGAAGGAAGAGGTCACACCTTCCTCATGCTTTGTTTTAGGCGCCAATTCTAGAAGCTTTTTAGGAGGGAGTTTTTTAATTTGTGTAGCTTACATTTCAGCACCTTAGGCTATAAATAGAGGTGCTCTCTTTGTAAAATTCAGATTTGAATTTATCTAAAGAAACTATACTCAAAATTGGAGTGAGCATTGGAGAGCTTTTGAGCCTTCTTCTCTAGTCTTATCTTGAAGGATCATGGTTTCCTCAAGTGGCGGCTTGCACACTCATCTAGGAGCATCCATACTTCTAGTGGCGTGATCATCCAACCATTCTTCCATCTTCATGAGCATTCTCTTCTCCTTCCTTTCTTCTCTTGTTAATTTCCTTGTCTTAGCTTGTTTTCTAGTTGTTTTGGTTCGGCAATTTCAGCTTGTTTTGTGTAGCTATGGTTCATTTGTGTTCTTGGCTGTTTTTCATCTCTTCTTCTTCAATTCCAGCAATTTGATTCGGTTCCTTACTGTTTTGTGTTGATTAATTAGTGTTTTTGCCTTTCCTCCATCTCTTTTGGTTCAATTTGACAATATGTGGAACATCCAAATGAGTTTGGGATTTGGTACTAGTTTTTGGTAAGTTCTTGTCTTAGAACAATGATCCAACTCTAAGAAAAGTGCCTCAATAATGTCCAGCTCAAGGTGATTCCTAAGAATGTCAAGAATCATTCTCTATATGGCTAGTGGAATCACATCATCAATAGTCTAACCTTGGGAGGTTTTTGAAAAGTAGTGATATTGGCTCAAATTTGGCAGCAATTCACTATTATATTAATCTTGAATTTACATGATCCAAGCCCTCTTATTTATAGTGTTTAGAGGGCTGAAAATTCAAATGAAAGTGAAGGGAAATTCAAATGAAAAGCATTTGAATTTTTGAGCTAATTCCTAGTCACAAGGGAAGTGTGACTTGGTTTCTTTTTTTGGCACCTCCTAAATCTACACTACACCTTTTTATGTCACATGGAAGGTGTGACTTATCTTTATACATTTGCACCTCTTATATCTATATCTACACCTCCCTTTATGTTCTACTAAAAATACTCAAAGGTAATTACAAAAAAAGACATCCAATGATGCTTAGTTGGCCCAGATCTTGTATATGTTGGGCTTGAGCTGAAGCTTGAACTTGTAGTTGGGCTTGGGCTTGGGCTTCTTCTATCATGGCCTTGGGCCTCTACCATCACTAAGGGCATGAAGAACCAGTGCATGGCTACCTGAACACCATCTCGGGAGGATTCTCGGGAGGGAGATGCTTTACCTCCAAGCGTAAAAACTACACGTGAGAGGTAATGACAGTAGAAATGAGGAGGTCAAACCAATCGTCATAACCTGACCTCTGTTTTGCGAGTGCATACTTGGGAGATATGGTCCCACATGAGGATGATTCAGTAGTAATATCGATTGTCATCGTGGGAAGAAGAGTACACCAAGTTCTCATCGATCAGGGAAGCTCGGTTGATGTGATGTTTTAAGTAACGTTTAATAATTTGCGTTTGTCACCTGACCACTTAAGGCCATATGACAATTAATTGTTTGGCTTGGCGGGAGATCAGGTGGAGCTGCGCGAGCATGTGGAACTGAGGACGACCTTCTCACGATCAATATCAGGTATATAATAGTTAATGTTGTCTCGACCTACAATTTGCTTTTGGGAAGGCCCTACTTGAACAGGTTAGGTGCGGTGGCCTCAACGAGGCACATGAAGATGAAGTTGTTCTCCCTGAACTAGAATTCGACCTGAAAGTGCTATGAGAATAGCCTAAAGAATAGAAGGGGAGTGTGTTCGATCACTGTTCAGGTTCGAGATCTAGAGGTGAGCATGCAAACTAAAGTCGCTAGCGAAAGGCGACCTCGACATACTGGTGTGGTTAGGAGAAACAAATTGAAGTTAAGAAGTTCAAACTCGGCGTGTCACTAAGTCGAGAGTTACAAGACAAGATAGTTGGAGTAATACCCAGACTTCCTGTGCCATAGACTCACTATGGACGAGTAGGTTAGACCTATAGTGCAGAAAAGAAAGAAATTTAAAGAGGAGAGACGTCAGATCTGTTAGAATATATAGCCTTAAACGAGAAGGGGGGTGAATTGTTTAAGAGAGGTTTTTGAAAACTTTTCGAGGTTTAATAAAATTCTTTGTGTGAATCCAGAACAGGAATCAAGTTAGCCAAGAATATAAGCAATAAAACAACAAAGCAACAAAAAAAACAATCGGTTGTTTATACCAGTAAAGCTTAAAACAGAATTTATATGAGTTTAGAGTAAGAGAGAGATACACCAACAGTTTATACTGGTTCACTCTTAAACCACGAAACAATCGGTTGAAACAACGAAACAAATGATTGTTTGGTTTGGCAGTTAAGTCAACCAAACTAAAACAGTTTTCAACCTTTTCAAAACTCCTAAGAGTAAAACAACCGGTTGATTCGACAAAACAACAGGTTGTTTTTCACTTAGTTGGAAAAACACTTTATTTTCTAAAAGGTTTTAAATCACATCAGTTTTAGATTCAACAAAGGAGTGGATCACACTCTATTCTACCCAGATCCTTCCCTAGACACAGCAGCAACACCATCCTTGCATCAAAAACTTTGGATTTGGATTCTACAAAGCACTTGATCACTCTTGATCAACAACCTCCCCCTATTTGATGAAGAAAAATCCCTGGTTGTTTGTGTTGTTCTTGATTGAATCTAAAATTGTATCTTCAAAACAAAAACTATGCAATCCAGAGCATCTCTCATAGCAGGTTATGATCATATATCAACTAATTTTCTAGATAATCACAAAAGTAGAAAAACCAGCCAAAAACAAAGCAAAAAACAGCTTCATTCAAACCAATAATGCAGTGGAAATTAAAAACCAGAATAATAGCAGAGTTATAACAGTTTGTAAGACAACACGAACACCATATTCTCCCCCTATTTGTCTTCACAAATAGACTCTAGGAAGAGATTAAACAGAATAGTTCAAAAATAAAGCAATACAAATATAGAAAGAACAACAAAGCCTTGACTTTCAAGCTTAACAATCGGTTGTTTCGACAAATCAACCGGTTGTTTTTCTTCAATCTTCTTTTCCATATTGCAGCTCGAAAATCTGATTCTGAACAACTTCAATTTGTTCATCAAGAGTTTGAAACCGTGTATCCATGCTTTGAAATCTATTATCAAAGTTCTGAAAGTTTGAAACACAAAGATCATGAAGATTCCTTTGATTTTTCGCAAAGCCATCTAGCCTATTCACCATGTAGCTCTCAAAGGAAGACATTGAAGGAGTCTTATCTCCTTGATGTCCAACACTTGTCCCAACACCAAAATTAGTAGCAGTTTGTTCTGCATCTGGAATATCCATATCAACACCTTCAACATCTTCTTGATTTTCTTCACCATGTTCAGCATGAAGGTCACATGAGGAACCACCTTGTTCACCATCTTTACTCACCCATTTTCCATTGATCTTGGTAAAATCCATCTTCCTTAGTGATCCATTGTTCACTTCAAAGGTTGACTTCACCAACTCAGATGTTTCACCCTCAAGATTCACTTCAAAATAATGTAAGAATTTATAAATCAAGATAGCATAAGGGTAATGATAATCACTTAACCTCAAAGATTTTTGCATATGCTCCTTAATGATATGAATCCAATTAATCTTGACTTTGTTCATTATGAAGTATATGTAGATAAGATCTTCCCCAGTTAGAACAAAATGGTTTCTTCCTCTTGGTGTTAGAATCCAAGTGACAAAGAGAGCCAACAATCTTTCATTTAATTTTAGACCTTCACTCGAGCATGTCCTTACTTGAGCATGAGGATTCATCAAACAGTTTTTGTAATATTGAATTTTGTTGAAGTCTTCCACCACACCAATGTTCCCTTTGTTGATTCTCAACCCAGCATACTTTAGGCCAGTCACAGCAGCCCACACCTCATGAGTGATCTCCATATCCACACCCTTGACATGAGAAACAAGATTGTTACCTTCAAATTTTAAGTTGGTGTAGAAAACCCGAATAAGATCCGGATAGATGTTTCCTTTCATCTCCAAGAAACTCTTTAACAACTGTTCTTTGAGAAGCCTTCTAACATCATCCAGCTTTTGACTCTTCAACCAGCTAAAAGAGACAACTTTTGGGTTGTTTATCACTTTTCTACGTGTTTCAAAGCGATATTTCTCAATCAATTCATTGTCTCCTGAAAACCATCCCTCAAGATGTCCTCCAAATCTCACAGCCCTGGTTTTAAACCTTTTTGATGTTGGAGGAGTGGAATCCATGAAATCTGAATGAGTAAAAGCACACAGAGAGAAGAATATGAGATGCAGCAAGAGATGAGCCAATGGGTTGTTTTTGTGAAGGAAAACAGCTGCAGAGGATTTTATAGCAAAACAGAATCCCTTTTTGATTCTTTGGTTGAAGTGGGTTCCAGTCTTCAAGGAAGAAATCTGGTCCAACTTTTGCACAGAAAAACGTCAGCCCAGAGCAGAAAATCACATGGTCAACACATGTGACTTTAACTAGACATAAAGGCACTTGAATTTCCAAGATATGTAATATATTCCTTTATGACAAGAAGTAACCTCCTTCATAACAAATCATGCTTTCATGACTGCTTTATTGACTTAAAATCTCTTTAAGATTGAAATTTGTAAAGGATAGAATGCATAAAGAAATTAAATATATTTATGCAGTGCTGTCAGAGAAGAAACAATTGGTTGTTTCGAGAAAACAATCGATTGTTTTTCTGCAACAACAACAGTGTATGAAATTTAAGCAAAAAAAGAGAAGAGTTTAAAAAGCAATTGTTCATATGTAGATGAAGAATTTTGTATGAATTTATGATAGAAAAGCAAAGATAAAGAAGGTTTTATCCTTCGTCATGAAGTCCCTTCAATGAGTCATTGTTTGTGATCAAGAATGCTTCTTTTGGCTTTCAAGACATCTTGAGCTGGTACATACCCTTAGTTCAGTTCCAGACACACTTCTTTTCTTCCAAAAGCTTAATCAGATAACTCAATACTTCATGCTTCTCTTAGTATTCCTGCAACATAATGAATTCAAGCAACAAGATTTAGTCCCCTTACAAATGTGGGTCCTTTTGATTCAGCTTTATCATTGGAAACCTCACAACCTTTGGGAATCCATTTCAAAATACCTATACGAACATAATATTTCCTAATTTTACATAATCTAACTGAGTGACCTCTTTCAATCGGTTGTTTTTCTGGCACTTTTGAAAAAGGTTTTGAAATCCCATTTTTCTTGTTTTGAGGATAAAACCCCAAACCAGATTTTCCAAAAACACATTTTTGGGATGCCAAGACATTTTCAAAGTTGAATTTACCCTTTGAAAGTTTATCCACAATTCTTACAAGATGTGTATCTTACTCTCAAGAGTTTTACAACTTTTACAAATCTTGGAGTCATTCAAGTGAGAAGAATTTTTGCAATGCATTTCAAGTTTTTCAAAATCAATTTTTGACTTTTCCAATTCTTCTTCAAGAGTCTTGACTCTGTTTTCAAGCCAGTTATTCAACCCTTTCAATCGGTTGTTTGAGAGAGCCAATCAGTTAGCTTCTTCATGAGTTTCTTTAAAAGCTTGAAGTAATTGGTTATAATTTTCAGCACTTAAGGAAGCACAAGAACTTACACTGCTTGAGCTGCTTGAATCATCATCTCCTTCCGCCATTAAACATAGATTGGCTTTTTCATCTTCACTTGATGAGGAGCTTGATGAAGAGACTTCATTTTCATCTCAAGCAATATATGCTCTTTTTGATTTCCCTTTCTTTTCCTTATTGCATGACTTCTTTTCCTTGCCTTCTTTATTTGGGCAATCAACTTTTATACGCCCTTGTTCTCCACAAGCAAAGCAAGTATAATGGTTAGAATTGAAATAACTAGTTTTCTTGTTTCAATACCTTTCATTTTTGGATTCTTTGTTGCGGTTTCTCTTCAAGAATTTGCTAACCTTTTTGGACAGCAAGCTAACATTTTCTTCCTCACTTTCATCACTTGAGTCTTGCTTATTCTTGTGTTTGGCAGCTTTCAAGGCAATGTTCCTCACATGCTTGTCTTCACTTTCTTGAACATTGAGTTTATTCATCTCCAACTCATGTCCTTTAAGCTTTCCAAACAAGGAGGTTGTAGTCAAAGATGTCAAGTCCTTTGATTCAGAAATTGTCGTGACTTTAGGTTGCCAAGATCTATCAAGACACTTGAGAATCTTGATGTTTAGCTCCTCTTTGTCAAAGGTTTTTCCAAGACTCATTAGATGGTTGATGATGTGAGTGAATCTCTTTTCTACTTCAGCAATCGATTCCCCCTTGAGAATTCTAAACATCTCATACTCTTGTATTAGAGTATGTTTTCTTGCTCTCTTCACATCATTTGTTCCTTCATGGGTGACTTCTAGAGTATCCCACATTTCCTTAGCCGATGCACATTGTGAGATCTTGAAAACTTCATCCGAATTCAAAGCAGAGGTTATGATATTCTTGGAAATACAATCAAACTTGGCCTTTTTATTTTCAGCATCAGTCCATTGGGACCATGGTTTTTCAATAGAAGATCCATCCTTTTCAAATTTAGGAATAAAAGGGTCATTTTCAATTGCATCCCAAATTCCTTTATCAAGAGATTCAACAAAGATTTTCATTCTAACTTTTCAAAACTGATAATTCAAACCATAAAACAAAGGTGGCCTGTTAATTGAGGCACCCTCCCCAAAAGGTAGTTTTTCAGCCATAGAAAAAAGATTTTAGGATCAAACTTGAATATTTTCAAGTACCAAGCTCTTGATGCCAATTGTTAGAATATATGGCCTTAAACGAGAGGGGAGTGAATTGTTTAAGAGAGGTTTCTGAAAACTTTTCGAGGTTTAATAAAATTCTTTGTGTGAATCCAGAACAGGAATCAAGTTAGCCAAGAATATAAGCAATAAAATAGTAGAGCAACAGAAAAACAATCGGTTGTTTCTTCGAAACAATCGGTTGTTTATACCAGTAAAGCTTAAAACAAAATTTAAATGAGTTTAAAGTAAGAGAGAGATACACCAACAGTTTATACTGGTTCACTCTTAAGCCAAGAGCTACATCCAGTCCCTAAAAAACCACTGAGGAATCCACTAAGTAATCAAACCAGATTACAACACACAAACCACCAAAGTAGTGACCTTGAACCTTTCAAGAAACACACCCCCTTTGGCAAAACACACCTAGAGTATTGATCTTGACCACCTCAAGAGCACACAACACTCCTTGGCAACACAACACCAGAAATATAGTAGGTTGAGAAGGGATTACACTTGTTCACAGTACAAACTGAAATGAATACAATTGCAATCCTATTCCACTCTCTTTGAAAAACCCAAAGCTTGATGTGAATGTTCAAATCTTAGAATCAACTTTGTCACAACTAAAAAACTCAAATCTATTTCACTTACTTGTTTTAAAACATAAACAAACCATTTATATTTTCCAAATATTGGTCAAAGCAATTAATGAAGGAGCGTATTCAGTTGAAAATCATTTAAAGCACATTCAACAACCAAAACAGAATTTTGTTAGGATTTTCAAAGAAACAATATGTTGAAACCACAAAACAACCGATTGTTTGGTTTGGCAGTTAAGTCAACCAAACTAAAATAGTTTTCAACCTTTTCAAAACTCCTAAGAGTAAAACAACCGGTTGATTCTACAAAACAACAAGTTGTTTTTCACTTAGTTGGAAAAACACTTTATTTTCTAAATGGTTTTAAATCACATCAGTTTTAGATTCAACAAAGGAGTGGATCACATTCTATTCTACCCAGATCCCTCCCTAAACACAACAGCAACACCATCCTTGCATCAAACACTTTGGATTTGGATTCTACAAAGCATTTGATCTCTCTTGATCAACAAGATCACCAAGGAGGACACGCAAAAGCTCTTGAAGGCTGGCCACATAAGGGGATTCAATACCCTGAGTGGTTAGCAAAATTGGTATTGGTGTAAAAGGCCAATGGAAAGTGGAGGATGTGTGTCGACTTTATAGACCTGAATAAGGCCTGTCCCAAGGACTCTTATTTGTTACCCAACATAGACTGCTTGGTGGACAATGCCTCGAGTTATCGATTGCTGAGTTTCCTAGATGCATTCTCAGGGTACAATCAGATTCGCATGCACCCCCGAGATGAGAGCAAGACCTCCTTCATGATCGAGCTCTCTAGCTATTGCTACAAGTTCATGCCTTTTGGCCTCAAGAATGTTGGTGCCACCTATCAAAGACTGATGGATAGGGTCCTCGCACCAATGATTGGGCGGAATGTACAAGCATATGTGGTCGACATGGTCATCGCCTTAGAAGAAAGGGATCAACACGTTGCTCATTTGGAAGAGTTGTTCAGCACGATAGCCAAGTTAATTTAAAGTTGAACCCAGAAAAAATGTGTGTTTATGGTGGAAGCAGGGAAGTTCCTTGAGTTTCTGCTCACTGAACGGGGTATAGAAGCAAACCCAGACAAATGCGCAACAATCATGGGAATGAGGAGCCTTGCCAGTGTGAAGGAAGTACAACAGCTGACAGGGCGCATGGTCGCCTTGTCCAGATTCTTATTAGCCGGAGGAGATAAGGGGTACCTTTATTTTCAATGCATGAAGAAGAATATCCATTTCATGTGGACTCACGAGTGTGAAGATGCACACGTCGGATTGAAGGAGTACCAGGCCAACCCGTCTATCCTTTGTAAGTCGTTGCCAGGTACCCCCTTCGTCTTTATTTCGCAGTCACCGATCGAGCAATAAGCTTGGTCATTATGCAAGAGCAAGATAAAGTCCAAAGGCCAGTTTACTTCATGAGCAAGGTGCTATAAGGTCTAGAGATACGATATCAAGTTATCCAAAAGGTTACCTTGGCAGTGGTTTTTTCAGCTCGGTGACTTCGTCATTATTTTTAGAGTTTCATTGTAATAGTGATGACTGATTTGCCTATCCGCAAGGTCTTCTAGAAGCCTGACATAGCATGTCGAATGGTTCGTTGGGCGGTCGAGCTGTTTGAGTTTCACATGCACTACGAACCCAGGGGGCCTATTAAGGATCAAATATATGTTGATTTTGTGGCAGAACTATCATTTGAGGCTACCCAGCCACACGGTGATGACTTCAAATGGGTCTTTTCATTTGAGGCTACCATGCAAGTCGACGTGGTAGAGACCTGGATGACACCATATCATCGTTACCTAGCCAATGATTTGCTCCTAGTAGATCCCGCAGAGGCGAAGGCGGTTAAGAGGAACGTGGGAAGGTATACCCTTGTGGATGGAAAGTTGTTTCGTCATGGTTACACCCATCCCATCCTCACCTGTGTAAGTGGGGATCAGAGTACCCGCATCATGGCAGAGTTCCATGAGGGCATTTGTGGAAACCACGTGGGAGGAATAGCTCTTTCACTAAAGGTCGTCTGAGTTGGGTATTATTGGCTAACTATGAAGGAGG
Organism: Phaseolus vulgaris; assembly: GCF_000499845.2. Lineage (NCBI taxonomy): Eukaryota > Viridiplantae > Streptophyta > Magnoliopsida > Fabales > Fabaceae > Phaseolus > Phaseolus vulgaris. Next base: position 40,122,932 of record NC_023749.2, read on the forward strand.
ATTGTATGAGATATGCACAGCGATGCAGACAGTGTCAGAAGCATGCTGATTGGCACCATGCGCCCCTTGAGGAGTTGTGGTCAATACACAGTCCCTAACCTTTCCATACCTATGGAATAAACATCTTGGGTCCTTTTCCTTTGGCAATTTGTCAGATGAAGTACCTTGTGGTAGTTATTGAGTACTTCACCAAGTGGATAGAAGCTGAGTCAGTCGCAGAGATTACTTCCCACAAGGTGAAACACTTTGTGTGGAGGAACATTGTTTGCCGTTTTGAGATTCCAAGGCACTTGGTATCCGATAATGGTACTCAATTTGCAAGTCAGCAGTTATGCAAGCTATGCGCAGAACTCGGTATCAAACAGGTGTTTGGCTCTGTGGAAAATCCTCAGACGAATGGTCAGGTCGAGTCTGCCAATATAGTTTTGCTCAGAGGTTTGAAGAGGAGGTTAGAGAAGGGTAGGGGGACCTGGTTAGAAGAGGTGCCTCAAATTTTGTGGGCCTATCAAACCACCTCTCAGTCCACAACTAAGGAAATGCCTTTTAGTTTGGTATATGGGTCAGACGCCATGATACCCGTGTAGATCCAAGAAAGTTGACATCGGTTCCAGAACTTCATGATAGAAGAATCTAATGAAGGGAGAAGGTGAACCTGGATCTACTAGATAAGGTGTGTGAACAAGCTTGCATCATGTCTGAAGCCTTAAAGAGAAAGGTCGAGTTGAAGTAGAAGACCAAGTTGAAGGCTTGTCAGTTCCAGGTTGCCGACTTGGTGATGCGAAAAGCTCACCCCTATCAGTTAGAGAATAAGTTATCTCCAAAATGGTCTGACCCATTTCGCGTGGTGGAGGTGCTCGGAAATGGAACCTACAGGTTTGAAACCCTAGAGAGGGGAGCTATACCTCGAACATGGAATGGGGCAATCCTCAAGTTTTATTTCAGTTGAGATAATTTTATACTTTACGAACAATTTGAATAATAAAGGGGACAATTTTTTCCCTTATGAGGATTTTTTAATGAGGTCACTCAATGAAAATTGTTCTTGAAAGACAATGCATTAGAATTATTTCCTTGTTAACACACGATAAGGCGACTTACCGGTAAGATTATATGGGTAAGCACCATGTGTTTATAACTAATTACGTAATGATTACACAAGGCGGCCTATTTCCTTGGTAAGATTTCAAGTATATGTCTTTCGAAGTTTGTGTAATTCAGAAGGGGCAACCCTTTCTCAGTAAGATCCTGAGTTCGAGCACCCTGAATCCCGAGTAACTGTAACTTAAGATTGATTGGCTGAGAGTAGGTAAGATGACCTACCTCAACACTAGTCACCTAAGTTAGAGCACCTTGTAGGGCGGCAATACTCCAAGAAGGAGATTGTTTAGGAGTTGACTTGGTGTGTAAGACAACACCCAAGTCAGATACTCTAAACCAAGGAAATCATTGAAGAGTTTGCTTGGTGTGTAAGCCAACACCTAAGTCAGATACTCTAAACAAAGGAAATCGTTGAAGAGTTGACTTGGTGTGTAAGCCAACACCCAAGTCAAATATTCTAAGCAAGGGAAATCATTGGAGAGTTGACTTGGTGCGTAAGCCAACATCCAAGTTTAGTTATGTGATCCCTGTTTAAGTAGTGGAGAAGCATTCAAGCAAGGTGAGAGTTTCTTTGCAACCCGAAAGTAGGGGTCATCCCAAGGTTACATTTTCAAAACATCACGCGTTTGATTCAAGTTTTAAGTCTGTTGCCCTTTTAGCTTAAATGGGTTAGCATAAGGGTGAATTGGTATGTTACCCATAGGTGTTAAGGTTGTGCTAATTGCTTTTTCATTAAGCATGAATAACAGTAGTCGAAGTTTAACAAAGATAAAAATCTAAATCGACAGAAGAAAGGCTACAACTAGCATGCATAAATAAGGATGGTTAATAAGATAAAAATGTTCAAAGTGCTACAAAATGTGGAAAGTTATACAAAGAATACTGCTCTTCCACGAGTTTCCCGTCTACCATAATTTTGCCAGGGCCAAGTTGAGAAAAGTCTGTCTTGAGGTAAATACTTGAGGCTTGCGCAATAGCGTCTTCAAAGCCCACCAGGTAGAAGTTACCAGAATCAGTGGTAGAGGCTTCCTTCTCCTTGGCCAGTTCTTCGACTTTCTGGGCTAGTCCCTCCTTGAGCCTCTCCACCTCAGTCACTAGTCTCGCCCTCTCCTCAAGTAAACCTACGGCCTCCTTGGACTTCTTGTTTCGACCGATGGAGCTCGTCTTGAAGTTTGGTCGTTTCTCCTTGAAGGTTTTCCACTTTCTGGTGGAGTGTCGCTACCTCTTGGGACCTCTGGTCGGTCGATCCTTGCAACTCTTTTAATGTGGTGACGAACAAGCAGTTCACAGCAAAAGCCTGCCCCATTTGCCTTATGGTCTCCTGGACTAGACGGTCCACCTCTAGACATACCAGTTTCTCTTTCGCCTTGTTGGGCAAAAGGGGCTTCTCAAGAATGGATGGGACATCTAGACTTTGGTCCCATAGTCCTTCTCCCTGAGAGCTGGTACCCTCATCCTCTAGCACCACCCTCGTATCACTCGGCGGGGTCGGATTTGGTAGAGAAGCATGGTGGGAGGGAGCACGCACATTTGATTCAGAATGCTCGATTGGGGCAGCTGGTGTTTTTCTTCTCCTTTTGAAGACTAGCCCAGAGAAGGTCTCCTCGTCATCCTCAATGGGGGTTGTAGCTGCTACAACAGGAGCCTTGAGCTTAAGATCTTAGGCTTGGAGCGCTTGAGCAGCTGCCCTAATCTTTTTTCCAAATCCTTCTTGTTAATCCGAGCCAACATGCTGTCTACAAAGAAGACAAGAGGAATTTAGCAACTATAATAAAGTCAGCATCATTGAGAGTACAGAATGAGAAGTACCAATGTAAGCCTTTAGCCCCCCTGGGGAGAACTCTGTGCTTATGAGGGTGGCGGTATCAAAGACCACCTTTAAGCCTGAAAATAAGTGGCAGACCTCCTGGTCACGCTGAGGCATGTCTTCCAGGCATCGAACACTCTGGAAGTTAGGCTTCTTAGTCTAGTATAAAGGAAACTCATCTAGAAGAGTTAGGTCCTTCTTGTTGCAACATATCTTCAAGAATTTGCCTTTGTAAGACTACTGGAAGAGCAATAACAATGCTTTCCCAGCCACCCTATTGAAGGAAACCCAGATTTGGCGACCTAGATTTTTGGCCTCGAAGAAATATAGGAAGACTTCCACATATGGCAAAGGGCCAAACTGTGTGCAAAGAATTGACAAACCCCGAACAAATGCCCAACTATTTGGATGTAGCTGGGCAGGGGCCACGTTGTTCTCGGTGAGGAGTTCTTTTTCAAAATTGAACAAAGGTAAACGAAGAAGAATATTTTTGAAGACGGTGGCATAAAATAAAAAAAGGATCCTCAGGCTCCAAGGACTCATCGCAACAGATAGGTTCATCCTCTCTACACGGGATTATCCTAAGAGCTCTATCGTTCTCTCTTCCAAAATGACACTTGTTTTGACATTCACTTTTCATAAGGGCCACTATTTTTTCACGAGAAGTGTATATGGAAAGCTCTTCTAACAGATTTTGAGGTGCCTAGGGATATAGAGGTTTGTAATCCATTGCAAGATTATCTAGAAATACAAACACAAGCTAATACAGACACACATTCAGGCAAAGTAAACCACATGCAATGACACATTTCAGATTTAAGAGAAACCATATAACCAGTAGAAATAACGACGAGCATAAGTAGAAAAGAATAAACAAGAACAGACCCACCTCAGGTAGTGTGATCGCAACAAATATTCCAAACAGATGATCATGTAAGTACAAGAGTAATGGGTTGAACAAGGGGAAGTACATTGTTTCAGGAGGCAATTAAGGAAGACAAGATTTCCGAGGTTCGTGAAGAAGACGTAGTGAGTCTGAGAGAGGCACGAAGGGTTCTCAAGTATAAGAGAAATGAAACAGTGAGTGGAGAAAGCTTTCAAACGTTAACTTAAAACAAATGTAGGAATGGCAAGCGGCAACGCCTTTCCACCGTTGATGAAGATGCCACGTGTTCGTATAGGATTGTCTATGGTGAGATGTCACCTCAGAAACGCTTCGTGCACTGTGCCACGTTTGCCCATTGTGAGAATGACACGTAAGCTACTAGGGCATGTGAATAGCCTCTTCGCTGAAGCAAGCTCAACTCGAGCCTGTAGGGCTTGTGCACTAGACAGAGCGCTCGGGGCTCAATACTCGGTGTTCGGATCTCGATGCATGACACAGGCATGTTAGCTCGGCTGTTGGACCAGTATAAGGGGGGCATGTGATTGGGCCCAGTCTGGTTAGTAAACCCATTGTGGCATAAGTTACCCTTTTATGGCCACTAGTAAAGGGTATTTTTGAACCTAGGGGTGCGCATAACACATATGGTGCCTAGGTTAAGTAAATGTTTCTTTTAGCTTAAGTATGTGTGTTGCAGGGCACGTAGGGGCTAAGTTGCATGCATGATAAAAGATAACGTTGCACCATAAGTAGGGTGACCCCGCAAGCAGAATATTCCCCTAATGTTGGCGCATAATTTGGTGCCCTGTTGGCAGGTGGTTGTTCTGTTATTATTTTATGCACTCCTTGGGCATAAGATTCTTTTTTGTTGTAGCACCTTGAGAGAACGTGCCCTTAAACATAATGTTTTTCTGTTAAGTATGCTTTCAGTTGAGATTATATTCTCGTGAACGAAAGTTGTTATACTAGTAATTATAAAATGGGGCTTGAGACCCTAGGTAAACGTACGTTGTTTCTGAGATTGAAACTGAATACTTCTTAAATTCTAGCAAGCCCTTACTGACTTGATCGTCAGAGTGTAATCAACAGTTAGGGCCCCCTCTATTCAATGGAGCTACGTTCCAGAGCTACAAGAGATAGGACAGATCCTTGAAGAGACAGACGAAGTTAAAGCTTGTCACTAGAGTCAACTGGCGAGCTTCTCAACTGGCAAGAACAAGAAGTCAACTCTTTTGAACCACAATGAACATCAAAGAAAAATCTCGATTTCAAAATAAATTGCCTTCCATCAAACCACAATGATCAACTCATATTTTCTTAAATTACCAATCAAAGGTTTTACCCTGATTTTTTATTTTCTTAAATCACAATAATGACTTCTTTATTTTTAAATAAATCTACTAAATTTTACATTAATTACTACATGTCAAATTTATATCCCGAATTTTATACATATTTTATATAACATTTGAAAAGGTTAGATCATTATTTTTTTTCTTTACTCAATTATTATTTTTCTATTTTTTTCAATTATTTCTTAACTTTTTCAAATAATATATTTTTTTAATATTAAACACTTTATAACTAAATAAATTTAATTTAATTAACTTATATCAAACTTTAAATTTCACTCTAAAATAAATTATTCAAAATAATATATTTATTATAATATTATAAATTTCATAAATTTAAAATAAATAAATCTATACACATAATAAAAAAATTTAAAAGAAATTTAGAAAATGATATCTATGTGTTGGCATGGTTGACGCATCAAATAATATTATTTTGCCATCTAACAGCTGGAACACATGATCAAATCATTTCTCTCCCATCTAACCGAAGTAAAGTTATTGTTATTTTTTTCACCTTGTTTTCACGTCCTTCATTCGTCGGCTGGCCAACGCAATATATTTTTTGCCTTGGATTTACGTGAATATGACCGACAGGGTAAGAATAACAAAGATAGGTGTGGGTATATTAGTATTTACATTAAGTTTATAGATATTCTCAAATAAAGTGAATATAAATAGATTATAATTTCATATGACCTAATAACAGTATAAGTAACATTACATCAGTTTTTATTAATTTTCATGACTAATAATTCGTTTTGATGAAAAAAAAAAAAATTCCGCATTTCATGGTGGACAAGTGACTTAAAATTAGGTGCCACGCCTTCAATTATTTGTAGGCATGAATGATATTATGAGAAAGGTACATTACACAAGTAAACGAATCCAAGTCATTGATGTATTCATTTTTCTGCATTTCACATTTTGCAGCTTGCACTACTAATCCGTGCGTTATTGTAGAAATTAATGCTCATGAGTTTAAACATGAAACAAAAGTATATGACAAACGGTATAAATTATATCATATTAATTTTATGACTAATGGTTCGTTTGATAAGATTAAAATAGACATAGAATATGGAATAAAATAAATTAAAAATAGAAAACAAAAACTTTTATAGGGTAAGAAAAGATCAATAGAGGTTGGGGTATATTGGAATATTTGCATTAAGTTTAACTACACAAAAATTGTTTTTTTTTTTTGCCAAAAATGGACACAAACGACTAAAAATAAACAAAAAAAAATGTCATATTTGCATTGGCCATGTAGTCAACAAGAAAAGTGTGGAAGCAAAGTCCATTTTCTATTTACCAACAAAAGTGACGCAAATTGCATGGATCAAGCCGACGTGAAATAGACACATATATTATTGACATAGTCGACGTAAAGAAGGACAAAGTGTTGTTGGCTAGACCAATGCAAATGGTTCAAAACGGCTATTATGCGTTGCTTGGGACGATTCAAAAGAAATTAAAAAAAAATCACACATTGTGTCGGCTAGGCCGACACAAACTATGTTAAAAAAAAAAATCTTGTGTGGGTCAATAGAAACTAGAAAAAAATAATAATTTAGCCCATAAAGGATAAAATAAACCATTCACCATTATGATAAAATCATAAACAACATAATCAAGATAAAATAAACCATTCACCATTCAAATAAAATTAAACAAAACCTCAAAAACAAATTTTGAAATTTTGTAAAATTACCTTTCGTTAATTAAGTGGAAGAGCAAATGGAAGTTGGAGCTGAAGCTGGAAGTCCATCAGATGTAATGGCACAACAACGGTGGAGAACCTGAATGAAGAAAAAAAACTTAAAAATAATTTTTTTTTAAATAAACTTAACAATAAATTTTAAAAAAACAAAAATAAAGAGAAGAATGTAGAAAAGACCAACAACAAGACTGCGGCTATGGAGGCAGTGCGGGGATGGGAACGGTTGACGAACGCAGTGGGGGCAGGGGCAGAACTTGTTGGGGCGGAGGCTAAGGCCCTAGGCTTGTGAGCTCGAGAATGAAGTGAGAGTGTACCGATCAGGTCATCGGGTGTGATGACGTGGCAGCAAGCGATAATATAGGCGTGTTGAACGGGACACCTGGCCGACAGAAGGGAAGTAAATCGGAAAGTCAGTATAGTCGCCGATCGCTGAATTGGCGTTCTCCGATCTCTAGTGTGCGTAACCGGCGGTCACCAGAGTTGCGTCACAGTCGCCGTATGTGAGTACTAGGAGATCAGGTGGTTAGAGATCGCCGGGGAATGCTAGGAGATCGGGTGGTTTACACACCGCCGAAAGGGGCACATCGTCGAACGATCAGGAAAGCTTATTTAAAAGTTTCCAAGAGGTACAAGTATGGAAGACGAGCGATATGTTTGTCACGTAGCAGCGGAGGATGAGGTTATCAGATGATCACACCCTAGTCATAGGTTGGGTCGAGGTAACAGTTTCCCAGAACATGCATGGTGTGCAAGTGAGGCAGATCATGATGGCGGCAGACGAGACTACAGAGATGGTGTACGTGGTGGCACCCAGTACTCGCCACTTAAGGGGTCGCGCTCCAAGGAAAGTTGTGCACCAAGTTACTCCCTGTATGGATAACTTAGTCGAATGGCGAAAAGAGTAGAAGTAACGCTCAAGTTGTGGAAGCTCCAGATGGTGACACGTGTACAGCTGGATGTGAGCCACGTGTCTGGAGGCGTAACCGTCAGGAGAGAGAAAAAGCTCAGGTATATAAGGAACACTTAACAGACTTTTGAGGTACGCTTTCAGAATACTTTTAGTACACTGAGATTCACAACGCACGGTTCCTTGAGTTGAGATATTCTCTCTGAACAAGGCGCCACCTATGGTGTCTTATGACTTGTTCGACGTAAGGCAGCATCAGGGAGAGTCCCTCAGGGACTATCTGAATAGGTTTGGAGCACAGATAGTCCGCTTGCCTGGCAAGGACGAGGAGATGTTCGTGCACGCCTTCAAAAAGGGCGTGCTGCATGGACCTTTCAGCGAGTCGCTGATTAGGAGCCACCCCGCCACGTTTGCCGAAATCCGGCGACGTGTTGTGGCTCACAACACCGCTGAGAGTGAGGTCGCTGAAAAGAGAGGGAACGTGGCTCCTGATAAGCCACGGGCCCAAACTAGAATTCAGCCGCAGAGGGTGTTGGAGACGGTGGCAGCCAAGAAGGATCAAAGGACTCGCCATCCTTATGATCCAAAGAAAAACAAGGGGAGAGGGCCAGGGCGCCCTAGAGAGTTCAACCACCCTCCGAGGTACGAGTTCTTCATGGGATTGGCAGACCTGATCGCCATTCCCAACATAGCTGCCAGGCTTAAAGTGCCTGAGAAAGTTTCGGACAAGGTGTTGGGACCAAAACCGGACACATGGTGCGAATTCCACAAAAGTTTTGGTCACTCCCTTGATTCGTGCTTGGCCCTGAGTTACCAAATCGACGAATTGGTCAAGTGCGGTTTCTTGACGGACTACCTGCTGGACAAGAGAACGGGGCAAGCGTCGAGCTCCCAGCCGGCGAGCAGTGAGGGCCAGCAGCATGAGGTGCCCATTCACGGCGAGATCCACACCATAGCTGGAAGTTTCTCAGGGGGTGGATGCACTGCATCACAGAGGAAGAAATATGCAAGGTCTGTGATGGCAGTAGAAACGTTTGAAGATCACTCGCCGGATGTGGACATTACGTTCACCAAGGAGGACCTCAGGGACGTTGTGCCTCATGACAACGATCCCATAGTTATCTCGCTAGTCACGGCGGGAAGGAAGGTCCACCGGGTGCTGGTGGATCAAGGAAGCTCAGCAGATGTCATGTTCTGGCCGACTTTCAACAAGCTGCAACTACCCCTTGACCAGTTGAGGCCCTATGGAGGATGCTTGTATGGGTTTGCTGGCGACCAGGTGGAGGTCAGGGGGTACATTGAGTTGAGAACTACATTCACGGACGAGGCAGCCTCGAGAACGGAGAAGATCAAGTACCTCGTCGTGAATGCCCCCTCGGCGTATAACATTCTGTTGGGAAGGCCGACCCTCAACAGGATAGGAGCTGTACCCTCAACGAGGCACATGAAAGTTAAGTTGCTGTCAATGGAGGGAGTGGTGATCACCATAAGGTCGGACCAGAAGGAGGCAAAGAAATGTTACGAAAATAGCCTCAAGAATAAGAGGTCGGTGAGCTACATCACCACAACGCAGCCCCCCGGTGTGGAGCTCGGGTCAGCAGAGGGGCGGGTTGTTGACACGGCGATGGGGTGATCACCGAAGGTTACGAGATCATGATAGACGCCGAGGCGGGGGGAGAGAGCGTCGGTCGGGAGGAAGAAGCGAGAAACCGCCTAGAGGAGGCTAGGGAGTCGGGAATCCTATGGATGAAGAGAAGACCGCTTTCATGACTGAGAGATCGTGCTACTACTACAAAGTGATGCCCTTCGGGCTGAAGAATGCGGGGGCCACGTACCAAAGGCTGATGGATAAGGTACTTGCACCGATGCTAGGGAGGAATATACAAGCGTACGTTGATGATATGGTCGTGACTTCGCTAGAAAAGAGCAAGCACATCTCAGATCTTGAGGAGTTGTTTACCACGATTGCCAAGTATAAATTGAAGCTAAATCCCGAGAAGTGCATTTTTGGCGTGGAGGCGGGGAAATTCCTGGGTTTCCTCTTGACTGAGAGAAGAATTGAAGCAAATCCTGATAAGTGTGCTGCCATCTTGGCAATGAGAAGCCCGGCTACCGTGAAGGAAGTGCAGCAACTTACAGGTCGGATGGCCGCCCTATCTCGTTTCGTGTCAGCTAGTGGAGAGAAAGGCCATCCGTATTTCCAGTGCTTAAAGCGAAACAATAGGTTTGTCTGGACGAAGGAGTGTGAAGAAGCTTTCGTAAAGCTTAAGGAGTATCTGGCGAGCCCGCCGGTTCTGTGCAAGCCTTTGGTGGGAACGCCTCTCAGGTTGTACTTTGCTGTAACTGAGAGGGCGGTGCTCGCCCAAGATCAAGAACAGACCCAGAAACCTATTCATTTCGTTAGCAAGGTGTTACAAGGCCCAAAAGTAAGGTATCAGGCCTTGGAGAAAGCCGCGCTGGCGGTTGTATTCTCGGCGAGGAGGTTGCGCCACTATTTTCAAAGCTTTACGGTGCTGGTGATGACCGACTTGCCTATCCAGAAAGTTTTAAAGAAGCCTGATGTAGCTGGGAGAATGGTGAAGTGGGAAGTGGAGCTGTCGGAGTTCGACATCAAATATGAACCCCGAGGACCGATCAAGGGGCAGCTTTTCGCTGATTTTGTGATCGAGCTTTCTTCAGAGGCAGCACAAGTTGAGGGGGATGATTTTCGTTGGGTACTTTCGGTGGATGGATCGTTCAACCAGCAGGGCATCGGTGCTGGAGTCATTCTGGAAGGGCCCAACGGCGTGCTGATAGAACAGTCCCTGAGATTTGCCTTCAAAGCTAGCAACAATCAAGCAGAATATGAGGCGTTGATTGCAGGTATCTTGTTGGCTAGGGAGATGGGAGCTAAGGTGTTGGTGGCCAAGAGTGACTCGTTGTAGGTCACGAGGCAAGTAAAAGGCGAGTTCCAGGCCAAGGATCCGCAGATGGCGGCCTACTTGGAGTATGTGCAGGAGTTGAAGGGTTCCTTTGCCTTGTTTGAGGTGGTGCATGTACCCAGGGAGCAAAATGCCCGAGCTGACTTGCTAGCCAAGCTCGCCAGTTCGGGCAAGGAGGGTAGGCAGAAGACCGTTATTCAAGAAACTCTGAAGACACCCAGAGCGTTTGTAGCATATCACCAGGTTCTCCAGATAAGTAAGTCGACGGAGAGAGTGGCGAGGAGTCACAGGTCCTTGACCCAGGAGACCTTGAGAACGCCAAGGATAAGGGCATGTCTAGGGGAAAGGGTGAACATGGCGCAGGTCTGCGCTACGCATAGGCCAGACACGTGGATAACGCAATACCAGCGCTGCCTGGCAGATGGCGTTCTCCCGCTGGATCCAACGGAGGCTAGGAAGATAAAGAAGAACTCTAGCAAGTTCACCCTGATCGATGGCGAGCTGTTCAGGTTTGGGTTTACACACCCACTCCTAGTTTGTGTACACGGAGAGAAATGCACAAGAATTATGGCCGAGCTCCATGAGGGTATATGTGGGAGTCACATCGGGGGTCGAGCTCTGGCTGCAAGAGCTCTCCGTGCAGGTTATTACTGCCCAACGATGAGGGAAGATTGCAAGAAGTATGCTCAATGTTGCAAGCAATGCCAGCAGCACGCCGATTGGCACAAGGCACCCCCAGAAGAGCTGAAGTCAATTTACAGCCCCTGGCCGTTTCATACTTGGGGAATTGACATTTTGGGACCCTTCCCATTGGTGGTCAGGCAGATGAAGTACGTGGTAGTGGCGATTGAATACTTCACCAAGTGGATCGAAGCGGAGCCAGTGGCCCAGATCACCGCACACAAGATCGAGAGCTTTGTATGGAAGAACATCGTGTGCCGGTTTGGTGTGCCTAAACGCCTGGTGTCAGACAATGGGACTCAGTTTGCAAGTCACCTGTTGAAAAAGCTGTGTGAAGAGGTGAGAATACAACAGGTGTTTGCATCCGTCGAGCACCCACAGACGAATGGCCAAGTGGAGTCTGCCAATCGGGTGTTGCTGAGAGGTTTAAAGAGAAGACTAGAGAAAGCTAAGGGATCGTGGGCTGAAGAGGTACCCCGCATAGTTTGGGCGTACCATACCACTGAACAGTCAGGAACCCACGAGACCCCATTTAGCCTGGTTTATGGATGTGATGTGATGATTCCATTCGAAATCCAGGAAAGCTCGCCGAGATTCCAGAACTTTGTGGCGGAAGACTCGAACGAAGAAAGAAGAATGAATCCGGATTTGCTGGATGAGGTCAGGGAGGAGGCGAGAGTGAAGGCTGAAGCAGTAAAGAGAAGGATTGAGCGAAGGTATAACTCTAAGATAATGCCAAGGGAGTTTAGAAGGGGCGACCTGGTGATGAGGAAGGCCCATCAGTACGAGATGGAGAACAAGTTATCGCCTAAGTGGACGGGACCGTTCAGAATAACCGAGGTGCTCGGGAACGGCGCCTACCGCTTAGAGACGTTAGAAGGAGGGGCGATTCCTCGCACTTGGAACGCCACACATCTCAAATTGTATTACAGTTAAAGCCTTGTAAGTAAAGACGAACATGAAGAGATTTACATACTTTCTGTTAAAACAGTTTCAAGGGGGCACTCTTTTTTCCCTAAGGAGGGTTTTTAATGAGGCCACCTAATAAAGAAGAGTTTTCAAATTTAAAGTTTCTAAGATTGCATGCTTATTGTTTTGAAAGTTCTTAGAAAAAAGACCTTATCACTCGTACGTGATCTAAGGCAACAGTAAAGTTATATTGCATGCTTTCTAGTTAAAAGTTTTAAAGTCCCCATCGTTTTTCGGCGATCGGCGGCAATAGTTGAAAGTTTTAAAGTCCCCATCGTTTTTCGGCGATTGGCGGCAATAGTTACAAGTTTTTAAGTCCCCATTGTCTTTCGGCGATCGGCGGCAATAGTTGAAAGTTTTAAAGACCTCGTCGTCTTCCGGCGATCGGAGGCACCAGTAATGTTTAAAGCCCTCAACGCTCTCGTGCATCTTGAGGCGAGAGAAGAAGTCCTCCTCGCCTTTGAGCGAGTGCAGGCGAGAAAGAGAAAAAGTCCTACTCGCCATAAGTGTGAGTAGGCGAGAGAAGATTAAAAGTCCTCAGTGCCTCCAGCGAGAGAGGAGATGTAATTCCTGGGGCAAAGTTTAGGCACCAGTTTAAAAGTCCTCAGTGCCTCCAGCGAGAGAGGGGATGTAATTCCTGGGGCAAAGTTGAGGCACCAGTTTAAAAGTCCTTAGTGCATCCAGGGGGGAGGAGATGTACACCCTGGGCAAGTTGAGGCACCAGAGAAAGTCCTTCTCACCTTAGAGTGAGTTCAGGCAAGATGAAACTGAAAAGTCAGGGGTGTTCATGACCTTAAACGGCGGGAAGGGAAGGTTGATGGAAAACGCCTTTTCCCCTTTAAGTGAAACATCAATATTGACCTAGTAAGACCAGATAAAGCTTCCACGCTTGCGGGCGGTGTGAAGATAGATAAAATCCTTCTCGTCTTGAACGAGTTCAGGTACGGCGTGAAGTGTGGAAGAAGTTAAAGGATAGCTAAGGTAGGTTCGTAGAGAATACCTCACTATCCAGATCATTGTTCTAAAACTCAGGGAGGTAGAGAAGGATCCGAAAGGCGCCTCTGCCCCCTGATGAGGGAACAACGATCAAGTTATGCAAAAGAGGGTAACATCTCCAGAACCCTATGGCGTGAAGGTTGAGAAAGAGAGGGGGTTGTATGGCGAGTACCAGATCAGCGATGACAGGAGAAGCGTGAACTTCACTTGACAGATCAAGTAAGCTGTGTTTAGAATATCAGATTGAGTTAAAACCTGCTGCCTAGCAAGTGATTTCGCGATAAGGTATGTTGCCTTAAGTTCACAAGTTTTATTGAATGCCATCGCCGAAGAGTTGATAGTTGCTCAAATTTACTTTGAGTTAATAGTTTGTTAAGTTTGTTATAAGGTTAACAATTTGCTCGAGTTAAAAGCAGTATGTGAAGGGTTAAGTTCAAGTATTGCTGAGTTAATTCAGTTGAGTAAGTTTCACCAGTTATGTTGGTTAACCCCACAACAAATAGAGGCAAAGGCATATAAGGTGAAATAGAAAGACAATATTCAAGCAATAAGAGTTATATAAGCAGTGTCAATTCTAGTTTATACACAGATCGTCATTACAAACAGAAGATTTACAAAGAAGAGGTGATGGGGAAAAGTAGTTAGTCTTCGGAGGGCACAATCTTCCCATCCACCACTTCGTTGCAGATCGACAACATGGAAAGGTCGAGCTCAGGATATTGGCATGACATTTGCTCCAGAGCAGCTTCGAACCCAGAGGTGAGGATTTGAGCAGCACTCTGCTCGAGCTCATGTATTTGGTTCTTCAGTCCTTCCTTCTCCTCATGAGCTCGAGCAAGTTCTTCAGTAGCTTTCTTACTCTCACCTCGAGCTTGGGCAAGCTCTGCAGCAACCTTTGTGGCTTCCTCACGAGCTTGGGAGAGCTCAGCGAGAGCCTTATCCCTGTTTGCCTCGACCTTCCCCAGGAGGATCTCCCTATCTGCCGATCTCTTTTCAATTCTCTCCACCCTGGAAGCTTCAGCCTTTCGTGCAGCCTCCAGATCTGCCACCTTGACCCTAAATGGGACCAACTTGCTCTCCAGGTCAATTTTCTCTTGGAGTTGGAGGTGCAGTTTTTGGCGCAGATCGGAGGCTTCATTGCGTGTGTTCCTTATCTCAGCGTCCAACGCATCCTCCAGCCTTGAATGTTCCATTTCATTCATCAGCAGATTGCAAGTGAGCTTTTCAGCCTCAGCCCTTATCATAAGATTTGACTCCTTGAGCTCGGAGTTTTCCTCTTGAAGCTTCTTGAGTGAATCCTTCACAGCTCTTGATACAAGCGAAGGGAGATCTTCCGCCATGGTCTTCAGTTGAGCTGCGAAGGGTCCCAAGGTCTCTTTAAAGGGATCTGGGAGGCTTGAGGCTGATGCTGGAGGTGCTGGTGGAGTTTGATGTTGACTTTCACCACCACCCTCTTGAGCTTGTACAGCAAGGGGGGCTTCCAGGCGTGGTGGTGAGGCCGAAACTTCTGTTATAGGCATTGGAGAAGCCTGAACACCCTCATCTTCTCCTAATGCGGCCCCAGCAATGGATGTGGTGGAAGGAGGACCCTCTCCAGCAGATACAAACAGTGTAGAGGCGCTCGGAGGGTTCTCTACATAATTAGGGCTGCTACTCTCGATCACTATGGGCGCGGCGGCCGATGGTGCTGCTTGGACTAATGGAGTTGGAGGTGATGGCGGTGTTGGTGTTGGAAGTGCAGGTGGTGTGGAGGTGGTTACCCTTTTCCTCTTAGTGATGAGACCATCCTCGGTGTCTTCATCGTCGTCTTCTTCTTCTGACACCACCTGAGGGGTCTTCCTCTTTGGTCTTTTCAGCGCCAGTTTTTTCCTTTCTGGGGCAGGTAGGGCCCCAGAAGGAGTTGGACCTCGGGGAGGAGTTTTCCCTTGAGAAATGGCGATCTCCACAACCGAGTTGGGCATAGTTTGGGAGCCTGCCGCGAGTTTGTGGGATCGGGCGATCGCCCTCAATTCAACCAGTTTTCCTTTGCCCAACATTGCGTCTGCACAAGGTAAAAAATAGATGAGTATGCTCCAAAGCAGAAGCAGAACATACAAGTATATACATACAGAAATAACATAGGCAAATAGTACATGGATGAATGATCAAGACCAGTACAGAACAAACAGAATGCCAAAGACAGAATGGTAGAAATGATAAGTCAATTTCAACACAAAATGAGAGTCTTGGTGTTGGGGTAGGGGCTAACCTATGTGCATTTCAAGTTGGCCCTCGATGAATTCGAAGGAGATTATTGAAGCAGTGGGGAAGGTGATGTTGGCAGAAGCCACGCTTTTCCAGAAGAGACAAAGGTCTTTGTCTAACTCTCCCATGTTATCAGGACTTCTTGCTCTCCTGAAGTTGTCCCTGGAGTCCTTGTTCCCCTTGTTTACCCAATACAAGGGGAAGCCATCAAGCAGCGAAGGGTCTTGGTCGTTCTGGCACACCTTGACGAACTTCCCCTTCTAGTCTTTGTAGGATTGCTGGAAGATGGAGAGGATTGACCTCCCAGCAATTCCATTCAAGCTGACCCAGAGGCGATCTCCGGGATTCTTTGCCTCAAATACAAAGAGGAAGACATCAACCGAAACCGGCAGTCCCAAGTGCGCGCAAAGAATTTGAAACGCCCTCACGAATGCCCAGCTATTGGGATGGAGCTGGGCAGGGGCGATGTCGAGCTCGTTCAACAGCTCCCTCTCGAAACGAGTGAAAGGAAACCTAAGTTTCACTTTCTTCAACAGCGTGGCGTAGACGAAGCAGAACAACTCGCCATTGTTCCCCTTGTCGTTCGCATAGATTGGTTCTCCAGGGAGGCAAGGCAGCACCGTCACGTTGTCATTGTGCTGCTTGTGAAATGAAAGGTTGGGTCGTTCCCCTTTCTTCAGGCGAAGCACCCCCACCTCAGTATTTATTGACGAGGTTTCCTTCAGTAGAGTTGGGGTGGCCCAAGGGTAGAGCTCTTTGTAGTCCCGTGAAGGAAGGGAGGCTCCCCGACTTGTGGTGGAGTTGCTTGGGTAAGGTTGGCATGGGAAGAGGCAGGCCTCTCAGCCTGTGTGGAAGGAGCACCAGAGGCTCGTGGGGGGTTGCGTGTTGGTGGAGGGTTTGTCCCAGTGGTAACCCTACGAGTTTTGGGAGGAGGGTTTCGCGATGAGGAAGGAGGATTAGCGGTGGACTTTGTCTGAGCCATCGCAGGAACTGCAAAGGAAAGAAAAGGGAGGAAATGAGGATAGCGAGAGAAGGACTCGATTGAGGACGAAGAAGATAGAACGAACGAGTGAGAGTTCACTGGGGTAGACGTTATCAGGAATGAAAACTCTAAGTTACGAGAAAAGAGAAACAACCCACAACGTATGCTCCAGACAGTTAATGGATGATGCAAACCGATTAAAATGCAACAAATATCAGTAGAAGGAGTAAAGGAGTTACCTTTTGATGATCGGGTAAATATTGAAGGAAGTTGAAGATTGAGGGAGACGAAGGTTTCGTGGTTCGCAGAGAGAGCGTTTAGAATGCTTGAAGATGAAGAAAGATAATGAAACAGTGAATAGCGCGAAGGGTTTAAGGGGTTCGAACGTTTTAGGAAGCGCAAACGACAATTAAAAAACAACCGTTGATGAAGCCACGTGTCGTTTGATCAAAAAGGGGTTGGTGAAGCGTCAGAAAGGCAAAGGAGTACGAACGTACGGAAGTCCGTACAAAGGCCACGTAGATCGACGATGATTTGACTTCTTAGTCTTTTCGCTGGTCAAGTCTCAGCTTAAGACTGGGGGGCTTGTGTACCGATCAGGTCATCGGGTGTGATGACGTGGCAGCAAGCGATAATATAGGCGTGTTGAACGGGACACCTGGCCGACAGAAGGGAAGTAAATCGGGAAGTCAGTATAGTCGCCGATCGCTGAATTGGCGTTCTCCGATCTCTAGTGTGCGTAACCGGCGGTCACCAGAGTTGCGTCACAGTCGCCGTATGTGAGTACTAGGAGATCAGGTGGTTAGAGATCGCCGGGGAATGCTAGGAACGATTGCCGAACGATCAGGAAAGCTTATTTAAAAGTTTCCAAGAGGTACAAGTATGGAAGACGAGCGATATGTTTGTCACGTAGCAGCGGAGGATGAGGTTATCAAATGATCACACCCTAGTAAGAGGTTGGGTCGAGGGAACAGTTTCCCAGAACATGCATGGTGTGCAAGTGAGGCAGATCGTGATGGCGGCAGGCGAGACTACAGAGATGGTGTACGTGGTGGCACCCAGTACTCGCCACTTAAGGGGTCGCGCTCCAAGGAAAACTGTGCACCAAGTTACTCCCTGTATGGATAACTTAGTCGAATGGCGAAAAGAGTAGAAGTAACGCTCAAGTTGTGGAAGCTCCAGATGGTGACACGTGTACAGCTGGATGTGAGCCACGTGTCTGGAGGCGTAACCGTCAGGAGAGAGAAAAAGCTCAGGTATATAAGGTTGACTTAACAAACTTTTGAGGTACGCTTTCAGAATACTTTTAGTACACTGAGATTCACTACGCACGGTTCCTTGAGTTGAGATATTCTCTCTGAGTTTTTGGTGATTCTTCCACTGACTTGAGCGTCGGAGCGCGATCGGCCGCAGTGGCGCCACTTTGTTTTCTTCAAGTTCTTGTGAGGAATTAAGATCGTGAAGAGCAAAAGCTAACGTGGTGCGAAGCTGATCCAAAGGAGAGATCTTTGACGTGGCAAAACTCTTGCACTCAAGATAAAATAAACCATTCACCATTCAAATAAAATTAAACAAAACCTCAAAAACAAATTTTGAAATTTTGTAAAATTACCTTTCTTCAATTAAGTGGAAGAGCAAATGGAAGTTGGAGCTGAAGTTGGAAGTCCATCAGATGTAATGGCACAACAACGGGGGAGAACCTGAATGAAGAAAAAAAACATAACAATAATTTTTTTTTAAAATAAACTTAACAATAAATTTTAAAAAAACAAAAATAAAGAGAAGAATGTAGAGAAGACCAACAACAAGACTTCGACTACGGAGGCAGTGCGGGGATGGGAACGGTTGACGAACGCAGTGGGGGCAGGGGCAGAACTTGTTGGGGCGGAGGCTGAGGCACTAGGCTTGTGAGCTCGAGAGTGAAGTGAGAGCATAGAGAAATTTAGGTTTAGGTGTTTATTTTAGGGAAAAGTGGCGCTGGAAAGTTTTGCTATATATATTAAAGATTTTGCATCGATCAAGATCGACACAAAACGATGCAAAATCAAAAACCTACTTCGTGTCAGCCGTGACCGATGAAAAACAAAATGGCATACAAATAAAATAGAAGTTTAAACAAAATAATTTAATTCATACAATAACAATAAATAAAATATTAAACTAAACCTTGGATTGGAAAAATTTCAATGTTATAGCAACATTCAATGTTTAATTTTTTTATTATTGAGAGAGAAATTGATTTTTCATTATTTATTCTTTTTCGGAAAGACAACTTCATTAAAAGTATGATATAAAAATGTTTCATAAGAATATATGAATTTTTTTATAAATTTTCCTATCGGTTGACTTGGTCTCCACTAAACTTCTGTAGGCGAGCTCGGACTCCGTCTGCCTCTTGGTGGAACTCGTGCTTTCCTCAATGTCTGGATGTTGTTTTTGTTAAGACAGAGGACGCCCTGACGACCGGTCGCACTTCAATGGTCAAGTCAGTACAGGACTATAATAAACAATAAGTATCCAATTTAATGCTTAGTAAAGTGTTAGCCAAGCGTTAGAAAAAGCATTTCGTAACCAGGGATCTTGAGTCCCTTTTATAGAGTGTAGCTAGGTTACCTTTGGCAGTAACAACTTCTGTTATGAGAATCTTATCTCGAGTAAAGACATATTCAATGGGAGAAGATCCCGCTTCAGTGTGTGTAATCTTAACAGCACAACTATGCATAATCTTATCTCCTAAGAGTGTATCAAATCTTTATAGAATAACCACCTGGATACCCACTTGGGTATCGTTCCCCATGATCAAATTTGTTTTAAAGCACATTTACATGCTTTTACGTGTTACTGTACCATGCATATGCCATTATGTATCATGTATGCCAATGTTCTATCAAACCCTAGTGCACTTGGGCTTAAGTTGACAGAGTACGTTTTACTTATACTAGACCCAAATGCACAATATGCACCCTTAGGCTCATTTAACACACTTTCAGACCTACCAGGCCTTATATGCGAAAGATTATACCAATGCATGAACGAGAGATAATATTGACATACTTGAGCCCAAACATGTAGCCCGTTGTTCTTGACCCAACGGCCGAGCTGACCGGCTTCTTGCAGGCGCCGATGTCTGATCTCTGAGAACTGAGCTTTACGCGCTCTGGTCCATTACTCACCCATGGTGACTCACGTTGTTGAACAAGATAGATCAAGAGCTTTAAAGAATCCAAATCCAAGGTGTTTGATGAAATGTTGGTGTTGCTGTTGTGTGTGGGTGGGATCAGGGTAGATTAAAGTGTAATCCACTCTTTGTTTGAATCCAAAACTGATTTGATTTGAAAACCTTTTTTAAAATGGAATGTTTTTCAACTAAGTGAAAAACAACTTGTTGTTTTGTCGAATCAATCGGTTGTTTTTCTCTTAGAGGTTTTTGAAAAAGGTTGAAAGTTGTTTGACTTGGTTGACTTTGTTGTCAAACCAAATCAATCGGTTTTTTCGTGATTTCAACGGATTGTTTCTTTGAAAATCCTAACAGAATTCAGTTTTGATTGGCAAATTTGTCTTAAATGATTTCTAACTGAATACGCTCCTGCTTTAAATGTTTTTAACCAACATTTGGAAGTATATATAGTTTGTTATACTCTCCTGGAAGGTAACAAACAGTTTTGAGAATTCAGTTTGGCAAATTTGATCTCAAGTTTTCAAGATTCACATCAAGCTTTGGATTTTCAAGTGAGAGTGGAATAGGAATGCAATTGTATTCTTTTCAGTTGTACTTTGATCAGGTGTAATCCTTTTCTCAATCTTCTGTAATTCTGTAGTTGTGTTGCCAAGGAGTGTTGTGTGTTCTTGAGGTGTTCAAGATCAATACTCTTGGTGTGGTTTGATAAAGGTAGTGTGTTTCTTGAGGGGTTCAACGTCACTACTTTGGTGTGTTGTGTTTGTAATCTGGTTCTGATTGCATAGTGGATTACCCAGTGATTTCTGGGGACTAGATGTAGCTCTTGGTATAAGAGTAAACCAGTATAAATCTGTTTGTGTGATTCCTTCTTTTCCTGATCTCACATATATCTATTTTAAGTTGTTTTTAACTGCTGATAAAAACAACCGGTTGAATCGCAAAAACAACCGGTTGATTTTCTGGAAATCAATTAAAACAACTTTGTGCATTGCTTTCCTTAGTTTCTTTATCTGCGATTCTTCATTGGCCTTCATTATACCTTCAAAGTTTGCGAATACCTTTCATAATAAATTCACCCCCCCCCCTCTTGTTTAAGGCCATATATTCTAACACGCGTGTCTTGCGAATTGCGCACCGCAGTGCCTTGAGATGACGTCTCACCATACTCCATCGTGAGCGTACACGTGGCCACATCAACGGCTAGAACGCATTGTCGCTTACGCTTTCTTGTAATCAACATCATTTTGTAAACTTCAAAACAATGTCTAACACTTCGTACATATATGTTCAATGTTATTATGCTTTCCCTTTACATGGCTCGACTAGCATATTGATAATGCATGCTCTTTAATAGACATGATTACCATGGCCTAACCAACTAATGCATTTAAAAAACTTCACTCCTAAGCAAAATGGTCATCATGATTAAATCTGATTAACATGAAAAAGGTGATTCGTTATGCGTCTCAAGTATTGGACATAACAAATTATCTTTAACAGGATAATCATTCTAATTCAATGTAACAGATTACCGTGCTCAGTCATCCCCAGGACGATTTGTACTTGATGGCTGTAGTGGATGTTCCCACCGTACCTGTCCTATTTCAGACTTAAGCCAGCTATAATTCAGGGGTACCCCACACATCCCTCTAGGATGGCTGACTAGGATGTTGATTCTCCCCTTAGGTCTAGTACCAAGTGTTTCTTGTGCCGAACTGGGTTACTCCGTACCCATTACTCGCATTCCCAGGGTGTGGAGTCTTTACCAAGACAAACTAACACCCCTGGTGGAAAGAATTCCAATTACAAATTTCTTTCACACGCCCGAGCTTAGTACTTTGCCGAGACAGTGTCATTTTTTTGGTACAAGTTCGAGCCCAAAATGACAGTGAGCTGCAATCAGGGGCACCCACGCCCAAACCACAATGGTGGCGAGCTACGACTTGAGAGTCAATATGTACCTGTTCAGGTGCTCGAGCCATAAAGGTGGCGAGCTGCGATCAGGGGTGCCCATGTCCAAATTGTCTCTGAGCCAAGGGCCAGGGCACCTGAGTCACAATGTACCTGTTCAATGACTCAAACCTCAACAGTGGTGAGTTGTAACTTAAGAATCGCTATGTACTTGTTCGGGTGCTCGAGCCACAAAGGTGGCGAGCTGCGATCAGGGGTGCCCATGTCCAGATTGTCTATGAGCCAAGGGTCAGCGCACCTGAGTTGCAATGTACCTGTTCAATGGCTCAAACCTCAACGGTGGAGAGCTGCGACTTGAGAGTCGCTATGTACCTGTTCGATTGCTCGAGCCACAAAGGTGGCGAGCTGCGATCAGGGGTGCCCATGTCCAGATTGTCTCTGTGCCAAGGGTCAGCGCACCTGAGTCGCAATGTACCTATTCAATGCCTCAAACCACAACAGTGTCGCCACTGCAACTTGAGAGTCGCTATGTACCTGTTCGGATGCTCGAGCCACAAAGGTGGTGAGCTGTGATCAGGAGTGCACATGTTCAAATTGTCTCTGAGCCAAGGGTCAGCGCACTTGAGTTGCAATGTCCCTATTCGAGGGTTATGGCCACAGTGGTGGCGAGTTGCGATTAGGGGTGCCCATGTCCAGATTGTCTCTAAGCCTTGGGTCAGCACACCTGAGTCGTAATGTCCCTATTCGAGGGTTATGGCCACAATTGTGGCGAGTTGCGATCAGGGGTGCCCATGTCCAGATTGTCTCTGAGCCAAGGGACGGCGCATGGTTTTCTCTGCTTTAATGCTTATGCAGAAAACAAGCTAATGTGTTGTTCTAACCTGCTGTTATAGATGTTTTGTATTGCATAAGTTTTGTTTTGCAGGTACTGCTTCAAATTCAAACAAAGTCCAACACAAGCAACCAGGGATTTGTCTTCATCAAATAGGGAGAGATTGTTGATCAAGAGTTATCAAAGGCTTTAAAGAATCCAAATCCAAGTGTTTGATGCAAGGCTGGAGTTGTTGTTGTGTTTAGGATAGGATCTGGGTAGTTTAAATGTGTAATCTACTCTTTGTTGAACCTAAAGCTAATGTGTTTTAAAACCATTTTTGAGTTTAAAGTGTTTTTCAAACTAAGTGAAAAACAACCTATTGTTTTGTCGAAACAACCCATTGTTTTACTCTTATGTATTTTTTAAAAGGTTTAAAATTGTTTTGGTTGGTTGACTTGCTGTCAAACCAAAACAATCGATTGTTTTGTGGTTTCAATCGATTGTTTCTTTGAAAATCCTAACAGAATTCTATTTTGTTAGTTGAGTGTGCTTTAAATGATTTCCAACTGAATACGCTCCTCTATTAAATGCTTTGACCAATCTTTGAAAGATATAAATAGTTTGTTTATGTTTTATAACAAACAAGAAAAAACATATTTGAGTTTTTCAATTGTGAAAGATTGTTTTCAAGTTTTGAACATTCACATCAATCTTTGGGTTTTCTCAAGAGAGAGTGGAATATGATTACATCTGTATTGATTTCTGATTGTTCTGTAAACAAGTGTAATTCATTCTGAATATTTTGTAAATTTTGGTGTTGTTGTCAAGGAGTGTTGTGTGCTCTTGAGGTGGTCAAGATCAACACTCTTGGTGTGTGGTGTGCCAAAGTGAGTGTGTTTCTTGAAGGGTTCAAGGTCACTACTTTGGTGGTTTGTGTGTAATCTGTTTTGGTTGCTTAGTGGATTGCCCAGTGGCTTCTGGGGACTGGATGTAGCTTTTGGTTTAAGAGTGAACCAGTATAAACTGTTTATGTATCTCTTTCTTCCCTTAAACTCCTTTAAATTCAGTTGTTGTTACTTTACTGGTATAAACAACCGATTGTTTTTCTGGTGCTTTGCTGTTTCGTGCTTAATTTCTTGGCTAACTGAATTTCTGATTTAGTTTCACACAAAGGATTTTGTTCTAGCTGAAAAAGTTTTCAAAAACCCCTCTTAAACAATTCACCCGCCCTCTCGTTTAAGGCCATATATTCTAACAAAGTATAGTTTAAATCAAAACAGTTCACATTATATTTAATTGAATTATACAAGTTTATGAAAAAGGCATTTAAATAGTTCTTCAAGTTGTTACTTTATATGGATTATTATATGAAATAAATACAATTAATATTTTAATATAATAGCTATTTAAAATTTTGTAAATTTTGGTAGGTGATAAGAATAGGAGTTATGTACGTTATAAAAAAAAATTGAATTTTAGACCTGTATATAAGAGTTGAGGTATCTCAAAATCATTATTCAATTTATTTTATTTATTTTTAATAAAAAGAATTCTATATAAGCCAATTTATTAGTTTAAAAATGTGTTGTTTTCTCATAGTCAATGATGAAGAAATTGTTTCTTTGAAATCTAGGATTAACAATGAGTTATGACTTCTAAGTAAACCCTAAACCCTAAATCCTAAATCTTAAACATCACAACAACGAGTATTAGAGAACGATTTAAATATTTTGTAATAGTTATTATTAAAATGTTGTTAAATAAAAATCAATTTTAAAAATAAAAAATAATAGACATTATATTAATTAAATTAAATATTATAAAATAAAAAATTATTGATATTTAAAGTAATTTATAAATGTATAAATTAATATTAATTAATTAATATGTAATTAGTTAGAAAGATTTTAGTTACCAATTTTAAAATTTAATAAAATAAAATAATTTCTTATAGTAAGTTATTCAACAAAAATGATATCCATGAACTTATATCTTTACGTGCATGACAATAAAAAAATAAAATTTATTTCACTCGGTCTTTTTCTCTCACTTTTATTTTATAATTTTTTTTAATAATAAAATATTATATTTATTTAATAAAATTAAAAACAAATAAAATTTTAAAATAATATAATAATATTATTGGTTCTCAAATGAAAATGTAAAAATATTAGAGTACCATAGTATCATTTTTTTTTCAAATTGTAGTGTGGACAAGTGACCCAAAATTAGGGGCCACAACTTCAATTATTTGTGGGCTAGTGAATGATATTGTTATGAGTATAAGGGACATTCGACAAATAAAGGAGTCCAAGTCATTGATGTATACGTTTGTCTGCATTTCAAATGTACTTTTTCAACATACACTATAAATCCATGCAAAAAAAACATGTGTTTCCTACCAAAATATAGTGGAGACCATCAAAAGGTGTGGTGTATTACATTAAATTTATAGATATTTGAAGATAAAATTCTTAATTTCTAATTTCTTTCTTTAATTATCAACAGTTTCGTATCAACCTTATTTTCAAATTGCTGATAAGAAAAAAACATTATATTCAAATATGAATAGATTATAAATTATATCACGTTAATTTTTATTAAGTTTCATGACTTATGGTTCACTTGGTAGAATTAATATAGACATAAATATGGAGTTAAAGTTAATGAAAAATGGGAAAATATATTTACGGTAAAATAGTGGAGATCAATAAAAGGTTTAGATATATTATAAAATTACATTAAATTTATAGATATTCATAAATAAAATTCTTAAATACTAAATTATTCGTTAATTATTATCAACATCATTTTCATATTTTTTTAAATATTTTTCATGACTAATGGTTCGTAGGATTGAAAAAGATATAAAATATAAAATTAAGTAAATAATACAAAATAATATTTAGTAGGGTGAAAATAGTCGAAACCAATAAGAGGTGTTGTTTTTTATCAGAAAGTGTAAAAATAAAAGTTTTCTTCCTCAAAATAAATATACTTTTATAGTTAATGTCAGAGAAATATGGAACTGTGAAAAATTCATAGTTGTTTAAATTTGTTATAGCTTGATTTTAAAAAGTACTTTATTTAAATTATGAAAGTTGAGATAAATATTTAAATTCGAAATTACTAATTTTAATAATTTCAATTTGTTATAAATATTTTATTGAATTTTTAAATTTATAAAAGGTTTATTAATATTTATTAGTTTAAAATTAGTAATTTCAAATTTGCTAATTTATTTAAAAATTGTAATTTCTTTTGAATTTTATACTTTAAATAAACATTAGAAATATATATATTTTTTAAATTATATAGCTAAATGAAAATTTAGTAATTTAATTATATAAAAACTGCTATAATTTCCCTTTTAAAATATGAGCAATTAGCAATTAGCATTTAATAATTTAAGCAGTTGTTCTAAAATTCTCAAACTTCTTTAAAGCTTTTATAAAATTTCTATTATTAAAACAGTAAAAATTATGAAAGTAAATACTCTTTTCATTAATGAAAAATGGTGAATTTGATTGAATTTTGGAATTTAAAATTGTTTTTTATTTTTTAAATTATTAGAAAAAGGTTACTTAAGTTATTTTTGAGAATTTTTTTATTTTTTATTGATATGAGTTTCGTCTAATCATATATATATATATAAATAATTGATGGTCACAGTTTGCATAATTTCTGTACCACAATTCTGAACTTTTACGTGACTACCTTTGCAAAATAACTTTGTTTCTTATAAATGTAATAGGTTGGGTTCTTTATTCTTCAACATTTGAAAGCTAAGAGCTACACTTCCTTTTCACCAAAAAAAGTCACTTACATTATACCAACAAACCATGGCTAGCGGAAGCTTATCACTTCCAACTTCTGCCAATGGTGCAAAACCTCCCATCACTCGACCCACTGCAAATTTTCATCCTTCCGTTTGGGCGATCGCTTCCTTTCCTACGTTCCTACTTTCGCTGTATGTCATTCTTTATTTTCAATTTCTTTAGCTAAAATCATGTATTTTACATTTAATCTATTTCATGCAGGAAAGTGATAGCCACATTCAACAAGCTAAACTATTAAAAGAGGACGTGAGGAAGACTCTTGTCTCACCTATTGATCATAACAATTTCTCTTTTAAATTGAACTTCATTGATTCTGTCCAACGTTTGGGTGTCTCTTACCATTTTGAGCACGAAATTGACACTCTTCTATGTCAAATTTATGACATTTCAACAGAGGACAATAATATCATAGCTCATAGTGATCATCTTTACCAAACGGCTCTACTCTTTAGGTTGCTTAGACAGCATGGATACCGCATTTCTTCAAGTACGTCTTCATCAACTTTTAACCAATTTCTTTCTCAAAAACAATAAATTCTTCTGTGATGCTATTAAATTTATTGTTTGAGTTTGCTCTTTAGTACTAGTTGCATTGCATAATGAATGTCTTTGTTTCTGTCAGGAGTGTAGTCGAGTCAACTATATACAAACAAATCTAAACAAATTTAAATATTTTGATCGAATCAAATTTTGAGCTTTTCTTTGCGCAGATGAATCAGAAATGAGTTAATCAAGTTCAAGTTTGTTTGAACAGACCATGAGGTAGGATGCATGTCCGTATTCTTTTAAATAAAGAAAAACAAAAATAGAAAAACTTGTAAACTATAATAATTTTGGCTACAAATCTAACTATTGAAAAAACGTGGTTTGGGGACAAACTAGTGGAATAAAATAGTGAGTTTCTTACCTAAAATTAAGATAAAGTTAAATATGTAAGAGAATGACAAAAATAGACTCATTATATCATTTAGCACTTGCTCATCTTGGTAAAATTGTGCTCTAAAGGTGAAAAATACAACAATTTTATAAATATTACCTATGAATCATCTCATACCACATCTTTTATCTTAACTCTTCAATGCACATTTTTATAATGTAACTTTTAAAAAACAAATAAATCAAATTAAAAAGTGTGATTTAGAATAATAAAAATATGACATTTAATTATGGGTGTTTTAAATTATATTTAATTAAAGTTGTCTTTAATATATTAAACGATATTTAAAACATGGGTACTTTAATCTACAACTTTTAAATTGTAATATATTTTGCCTTAGACAATACTAAATGTGACTTAAACATGAAAAGGCAACAACTTTGGTATATGCACTATCAAAGACGACAAATTATAAACTATTTATATTTGAGCCACAATTTTAAGGTGTTGCCTTTAGAAATGAATAAACTACATTAGAATAAGTGTTGTTTAAACAAATAAAAATGTGGTCTTTTCTCAACTATAGAAATGAAAAGACAACATTTTTATAAATATGACTTATGAATATTATGGGTCACGGAGTATGGTACCACTCTTTATCATGACCTCTCACTCTTGGTTGCAATTCTTTTATCTCTCACTCTCGATATGTTTCGATAGTGGAATATCAATCACAGGTACATTTCATCAAGTTTTGTTAATATTATTAATAATAATTTTATTACTATTATTATTATTATTTTGATTACAATTTTTTTTTAGTTTAGGGTTTAGGATTTCTGAGTTATCAAATTTTTCTAACCTCTAACAAATATAATTTGACCTAATATGCTTTAATTTCTTTTAAATTATACAACACTATTATTTATCAAAACAATTTTCACTTTTAGGGTTTATAGGGTGACTGAAAACAATTTATGCAAATAGTTTTATATTAATTTGTGTAAGTCAATTGTATGGTAGTATCCTTATAATAGTTATATAATTAAATATATACCTTGAAATTTACACATGTTTATATTTCAAACAGGTATATTTTGCAAATTTCAAGACCAAACAGGAAAGTTTAAGGAAAGTTTAGTTGATGATATTCAAGGAATGTTAAGCTTGTATGAAGCAACAGGACTAAGATGTCATGGAGAAGATATGCTTGAAGAAGCACATAAGTTCAGTTTCGAGCAGTTAATGAAGTTTATAACAACCCAATTAAGTTCTTCTCATGCGGCACGAGTGCAACATAGCTTAAAACAATCACTTCGCAGATGTTTGCCTAGGTTGGAGGCAACATATTATACGTCTTTCTACGAAGAAGATCCATGTCATGATGAAAAATTGTTAACATTTGCAAAATTGGATTTTAATATGCTACAAGAGCTACATTTGAAAGAAGTTAGCAGCCTAACCAAGTAATATCTTCCTCACATATTTACCTTTCGTTCTATAAATTAATAAATATTAGTTAAAGATTTTTGGTTTTTTCTTTGGAATCTTAGTGTTGTTTTTTGTGATGCAGATGGTGGACTAAGGATTTAAATGTCTCAACCAATTTACCTTTTGCACGAGATAGGATCGTAGAATGTTCTTTTTGGATTTTAGGGGTCTACTTTGAGCCACAATATTCTAGATGGATAACAACAAAAGTTGCAGCTCTAGCTTCCATCATTGATGACCTCTATGATGCTTATGGAACCATTGAAGAACTTGAGCTTTTCACTAGTGCAATTGAGAGGTTAGGCACATCAAAATAACATCTATATTACAAGAAAATCATGTAGTAATTAAATTTAGAAATAAAAACTAATTAGTTACTATATTGACTAAATTAGATACTATTTTAGAGACTAAAAATTTATTGGTATTTAAAGTGGTTTCTATTATTAATAAAAATTTATAAAATGATTTAAACTGATATCTAAATTAGATACCTAGGTTTTACCTACTAATAGTTTAGATTCTAAATTAGTTACTAAAACACTAATAAAGACTAATTAATTTAGAATATAAAGTAGTTAATAGCTAAAACCTTAGTAGTTAATGGTTAGATACCAATTTAGAAACTATTTTATAAATTTTTATTAATAATAGAAACTACTTTAGATACCAATAATTTTTTTAGTTTATAAAATGGTCTTTGATTTAATCAAGTAGTAATTAATTATTTCAATCTCTAAAATTGGTTTCTATTTAATGATTTTTTTTAGTGATAGTAGTATATATTTAGCATAATTCTTCCCATATATAAAAGATAACTTTCTCAAGTCTAACAGGTGGGATATTTGTTGCTTGGTTGATCTGCCAAAGTACATGCAATTATGTTATAAGGCAATTTTGGATGTTTATGAAGAAATTGAGCTAGAGATAAAAAAGCAAGAAAAAGTATATTTAATGAAGTATGTCAAGAAAGAGGTAATTATAGTTTCATTAATTTTTTCTTATTCTTTATTCATTTGATACTAAGAAGTTAAATCAAATTTTATTTCCTATTTTTTTATTTCTATATTTGCATAAAAAAATATAAACGAAATGTCTTTTTTGCAGCTAATTTGAGTTGTATGGAGTATAGAAAATAGATATTTTTTTATGTACAATATTAGAGGTGCAAAAAATATTTTTTTCATCCAAAAACATCACCAATCCTATTTAATGACCAAACAAGGAATTTTGATTTACTACTGCTATGTGCAGTTGCCAAAATATGGAAATGGTACGACGATTTTAAAGTTGTAGTCTATGCACACATCGTCTATAATCGACATCCACACAATCATAGTTTATTAGACCATTATAGGCGATGTTTATGTACAAAACTGTCACATGTAGTGTATGTGAAACCTAAAATGTATTCTTCAATCTTTTTCTTATTGTTTTGTCCAAGTTTGATTTCGAGAATTTTTTGAGAGAGAACGACTTCGGGTTATGGAAACTTAAGATGCTGGAAAAATGTTTGTAAAGGAAAAGAAATTATAGAGGAACTCAAGAGTTTCAACGGTAACACACAACAACGATGACAAGAAGAACACGAGCAAAAAATTCAAACATGGGAACCCACTTGTTCAACACTGAAAATAGAGAAAAACTCATCAAGAAAGCACAAAAGTAAGAAAAACAACATAAAAACATTAAGGAAGGCACATTATAAGGAATGAGAACAATGACAACAAAGAGAGGTCACATAAAAGACAATAGTGGAAGTAACAAAAAAGAAAGTGCGAAGACAAAAAAGCTTGAAGTGGGAAATAAAAAACATATAGACGACGGTTATAACCTAATAACCGTAGTCTATATGATAGACACTGATATAGGTGACAGTTGCCTAAAAACCCTAGTCTATAGCGGCAATTATAGGCGACGATTGGCCACAAAACTGTAGTTTGTATGCTCTATTTTAAATAGACGATGGTTATAATTAGAACCGTATTCTATTTATTGATCTTATTTTCAAAATTGTCACCACATTTTTGTAGATGACGCTCCAACTTAAATCACTGTCTGTACACGTCGTAAAACTCTCTTTTTGCATTAGTGATTGTGGAATAGTTTCTCAATATTATATATCTGTACTTTTAATGCTAGGTGAAAAGACTAGTCCAGGCTCATATGGCTGAGGCAAGATGGTGTCATACCAACCATATTCCAACAATGGAGGAGTACATGAAAGTAAGAGGAATGTCAACTGGTTACCCTTTCTTGATTACCTTATCTTTCCTATGCATGGAAGATACAACAGAGGAGGTCCTTATATGGGCAATGAATGAACCAATAATTATTGCAGCTTCTACAACTATATGTAGAATCATGGATGACATTGTTGGAGATGAGGTATGTGCTAGACACTAATTAATTTCTATCAATTTAACTAAAAAGAGACTGTGACCAAGTTTTCTATGGGACTACTGATAAATTCACCTAATTTTACAAAATATGTCGAGAAGAAATAGTAATAATAGAATTATAATTTGAGTTTAAAAATAAACATCTTATTTATCTTATATAAAGAGTTGGCAATTGCAAAAATTTTAAAAATTTGAAAGAGGAACACTTAGTAATAATTTGGTAAGACCATTAATGCATCCTTTATGTTTTGTTAAATATTGATTTTTGTTTGGATTCATTCTTATTTTTGCTATTTTTATTTATGAAGTTTGAACAACAAAGAGAACATGTTGTTTCAAGCATTTATTGCTATATGAAACAACATAAAGTGTCAAGGAAATGTGCCATTGAAGAACTACAAAAGTTAGTTGAGAATGCTTGGAAGGACATAAATGATGCATGCTTAATTCCTACTCAAGTACCAATGACTTTTCTTATGCGTGCAGTCAACTATGCATGTGTGATCGACGTGCTTTACAAAGATGAAGATAACTATACAAATGCAGGAGGGATAATGAAAGATCATATTGAATCTTTATTAGTTAAAAAGATGTCCCTGTAAGCTAGAAGCTTTGGTCTTCTATAAGTTATTGTTGATCAATTTTGGTCTTTTATTAATTACATGTTGATTGAATATCGCTTTCAGATTGTTCGACAAGCCAATCAAAGAACAAATATTTATAAAAAATGAAAACTTCTTTCAATTAATAAATTTTGGAAATAACAAACATCTTGAAGGAAGGCGAGTTGCTAACAAGCAATTCCAAGCAAATTGAACCTAAGGTTGCATGGTTTGGAGGCAACCGAATATGTAAATGGATGGAGGAAGTGAAGAAGTGAATCGGTGCTAGTAGTTTCACATAGAAACTTGGAGAGATAAAGAACTACTTCATGGTTCTCCTAGCCTAAGTTGACTTGAATTGTATCGAAGAGAAAGTTGAGACAAGACAGTAAATAAATATAATTTAGGCAGAGTTTCTATTAAGAAGTGAACTTTAAGTCTAACTCAATCTTATAAAACCGGCTTATTTTTTTTCTTTGATCGGTAATAAATAAAATATATAAAAAAAGACACTTCAGGGGTGTTCCAACCGTTATACAAGTCTTTGACCCAGGTAGGGCAATATCAAACAGGAACGAGTGAAAGTGTAGATAATTAGAGTTAACTACATTTTTACAAGCTAAAAAATACACTATAAAAGCATATGCATTTAGGCCATCGAGCCTTATAACTTTTCTATTTTGTTGCTCAATCCCTACAAGATTTTGCACCAGTTCTCGTTGCAACAATGGATTCCTTCAATAGCTCTTGTACCGACCAATCCTCGGATGTCATTGACTGCTAGTAATGGTGGGCAACGTAAGCTGGGTCCCACGAGCGGCATGGGCCAGTGTCTCGTGAGTGACGCAAGCCAAGGTGCTGAAGAGTGGTCAGGCGTCGATCGCCAGGATGTGCTGATGTGTCCTCGGCAACAGAGTGAGGGCGATGTGACATCGGACATCGGTGAATCAAACAACAGAGCTGGGCCACGAGAGGTGGATCCCAGACAACACACCAATTATCAGTAGAGAGAATCCTAGATCACGAGGAGCCCATGCGTGTGGTGAGAATAGCGCATTCAGGCACGACAAAAGTAAGGAACCACTGGAAGTGCTAAGGTCCATGAGGGTGACGTTCCAGGGGTAAGTTGCATGCATGACATGTGAACAGCTAGGGCACTCCTAGGACGGATGTCCCTAGAGATTAGGTGCACAAGTTGGTACCCAGGTGGTCATCCCGTCAGAGGTTGCACTCCAGTAAGGGAGCCTTACGCGCTAGATTTCCCTAAGAGTGGGTGATAGCGGCGTTAAAGCATACCCTTAGAAACCTTAAATGCGGGTAGCGGAAACCCTAGAGTATATAAAGGGAAGTAATGAACCTAGCAAGGTACGCAACATATATGCGATACACACACAGTTTACACAGAGCTTTTACAGCTAAGAGTTTTGGTGTTTCCTGGCCCCAGTATTGACTTGAGCGTCGGAGTGCAAACGACCTCTAGGGCGCCCCTTTGTCTTTCCAGGTTTAGGTGTTTGATCGAAGCAAAGCACGAACGAAGGCAGAGAGAATTGGGCGTGTGATCTTTGTTAGACGTACTAAGGCAATCGAGTCAAACGACAGGAACAACTCTGTTCTTCCAACATCTTCCATTCAATTACTGCTATCACCATCCATCTCTGTTACAGCCTCATCACAAATCTTTCTTTGAGTAAGAGTTGTGCACCCCATCAGATCTTGAAAATTAGCTTGCACCAGCATCACTTATGCTTTATCTACAAATTGGCTTAGCAGAAGAAATGACAGCGACTCACATGGCATATAAGAACTGATATACTTTTTCAAAAAATAGATAAAAACTGCTTAATTTGTTGCATGCTTGCACCTGATCCTATTGTATACATATGACCTGTATGTGTTGCTTCCATTCATCCATCATCCTCCAGTCTAGCACTGCTTCATCCACCTATCCTCACTTCCTTATAAGAGATGCACTTCTCCTTCTGCAAACTCATGGCATCTCTGTAAAAACACTCTATATAGAAAGCTATGTTTGCACTAAAAATCCAAAAATCTAGCTTCCTTGCCCTTCGTTGACTATGAGATCACACACCAGAAAAGGTTGTTCTGCATAATAGGGAGGAAGATAGGACATGAGTGCCATTGACTTTGCTTGTATATATAAGCTGGAATTTCTTGACAAGTTCTGACTCAGCATAGACTCTTATACTGGAGCTGCTTTAACTGCATACAGAGACAGTCCCCAAGCCTGCATTTCCCTCTTTTCAACACCACCCATACATCACCCTTTGTGATTGTCGCACCATCAACTGCTTCTGATATGCATTACCTAAACAATTATGCAACAAATGTTAGAATTTAGGTCTAAACAAGAGAGGGTGAATTGTTTTCACAAGATTTTCGCAATTGATTTTGGTCTAAATAAGGTAGAGTGAAAAGTTATGAAAAATCAACCAATTGATTTTCTATTCAACTCAATAAATTTATGTTTTGAGGTTATTTTCAGAAAATCAACCTGTTATTTTCACAAAACAACTGGTTGTTTATACCAACAGAATATGAAACCAAGTTAAAACAGTCTATAAGAGTAAAGATAGAGAGAATCACACAAGAGGTTTTACTGGTTCACTCTTAACCAAAAGCTACATCCAGTCCTCATCTACCCACTGAGAATTCACTATGTAATTAAACCTAGATTACAAAACACACACCAAGAGTGATGATGTTGAACCCCTCAAGAACATACACCACTTCCGATGTGAGTTAATTTTAGATCGTTCCATTTTAGAGGTGACACTTTACTAATGATTGAGATTTTTAACAACTATATGGTGAGACCTAGGGAAGATCCCCACTGGACATGAACTTAACCAAGTGGTTAAGTAAGTGTGAATGCTGCTTGGCAATACGACAGTTTCCATAAACACTTTTTTGAAACTGCCCTATATAAGAATGTTGAACATGAGAGCTTTGATGTTTCAAATCCACATGAAGTTGCGCTGCTTTTTGGATTGGGTTTAGGTTAGATTGTTTAGAATCTTGTAAAAGATCAGTTCTTAATCCTTGCACAAAACTTGACCAATCAGTTTTAAAGAAACAAAGTGTTTTTCAAAGCAAAGGGAAAACCACCAATTGAACCATCGATATAATCAGTTGTTTGTCACTTAGCTGGCTTATAGGTTTTGAAACTGTTTTTTGAATTGGTTATGCAACTGCCTGACCCATTCAACTGGTTAAATCGTGGTTTCAACCGATTAAATGTGTGTTTTCATAACAATTTGTTTTTGAAAACCTGTTTTAACTATTTTGATGTGAGCAAAACTGTTTCAGTTGATTAAAACTGCCTTAAACGACTAGGTTTCAAGTTCTATAAATGTAGCCCTTCTTTCAAAGCAAAAACAACAAGTTTTGGAATTAATTACCAGTTTTGAAAGGTGAGAATGAAAATATTTATGCATTCAACTAATAAGAGTATTTGGGAAATGATTGAAAACGGTCCCTTTATACCTCAAGTCAAAAGAGATGAGGTTTTAATTGATAAACCTTCATCTGAGTGGACTGAGGCTGGAAGTATAAAAGCCAAGTTTGACTGGATTGCCAAGAATATAATAACCTCTGCTTTGAGTTGTGATGAATTTTTCAGGTTATCACTGTGTAGCTCAGCAGAGGAAATGTGGGACATCCTTGAAGTCACACATGAGGGGAAAAACGATGTCAAGCGAGCCAGAAAGCATGCTCTTATTCAAGAGTATGAACTCTTTAGAATGCAAAAGGGAGAAACCATCTGTGATGTGCAAAAAAGGTTTTCTCGCATTGTGAATCATTTGATGAGTCTTGGTAAGATTTTTGACAAGGAGGAGTTGAACATCAAGATACTAAAATGTCTTGAGAGATCATGGCAGTTAAAGGTCACTGCCATCTCTGAATCAAAGGATCTAACACCAATGATCGTTGCCTCATTGTTTGGTATGCTTAGGGAACATGAGCTCGAAATGAATAGGCTTGTTGTCCAAGAAAGTGAGGACAAGCACAACAAGGGCATAACACTCAAAGTGCGCAATCACAAACAACAACCAGACTCAAGTGGAAGTGATGAAGACACCATGAGTCTGCTATCAAGGAAATTCATCAAGTTCTTGAAGAAAAGAAAAGCTTCAAAGAGGTATGATTCTAAAAACCTAGTGATTTTAATATTAACAAATACACTTGCTATGGTTGTGGTGAACAGGGTCATATCAAGGCAAAATGCCCCAATAATGAAGCAAAAGACAAGGTAGATTTCAAGAAAGAGAAAAAGGGAAAAGCCAAGAAGGCATATGTGACATGGGATGACAATGAAGTATCATCCTCAAGCTCTTCTGATGATGATGGAGATCAAGCTCAAGTGGACATGGAGGCCAATCATCAAGAGCAAGAAGAGGTTGAGGCTCAAATGGAGGACGCTCATGGAATTCAAAGCCCACCTCAAAGGCTTACAAGGAGCATGCTCAAGGCTTTAGGAGCTAATGGACGTTTGTTTTCTCTTTTTGTAATTTCTTTGTTTGAAGGTGCTTAGAGGGAAACATTAGAAACCTCTTTTGTTATAGCATCTTTTAGTCTTTAGTTAGGAGTCTTAGGGGGGTGTGCGTTTAGTAGAGAGGTGTAGGAGTAATAGGGAGGTGCCAAAGTGAGAGAGGAAGTCACACCTTCCTCATGCTTGGCGCCATTTTCATGTATTTGGGGGGAATTTTGAATTTAATTAGCTTTGCATTTCAGCACCTCTAGGCTATAAATTAAGGTGCTGCCTTTGTATTTTTCAGATTTGAATTTTGAATTACAGAAACTCTACTCAATTTTTGAGAGAGAATTGGAGAGCTTTGTGCCTTCCTCACTTAGTCTTATCTTGAGAGTTCTTTGGTTACCTCAAGTGGCGGCTTTGCACACTCATCTTGGAGTCTCCATCCTCTAAGTGGCTTGATCATCCAACCATTCCTCCATCTTCATGAGCTTTCTCTTCTCCTTCCTTCCTTCTCTTGTTATGTTCATGTCTTAGCTTGATTCTTTGCTTTTTCAGTTCGGCATTTTCAATTCCTTTGTGTTTTGCTTCGGTTCATTTCATTTTCTACCGTTCAACTTTGTTTCTTCTTCATTTCTAGTTTAATTGTTCGGTGCAATTATGTTCTTATGCATTTTGTTCGGTGCCTTTGCCTTTTCACTCAATTTGTTTGGTTCAATTTGACAATACATGGAACTTCCATATGAGTTTGGGTTTTGGTACTAGTCTTGGTGAGTTCTTGATCATAGAACCTTGATCCAATTCTATTTTAAAGTGCCTATCTCATATCCAACTCAAGATCATTCCTAAGAATGTCAAGAATCATTCATATTGTGCTATTGGAATCATATCAAGTATCATGTAGCATGAGTTCACCATCCTCAAGTAAAGGTAACAAATATTATCAATTGCTTGAAGCTTTTAATGAAACCCATGAAGTGGCTAATCCAATTTTGAAGATGTTCTTGCATCTCAAAAATGGGTTTTTGGAAAAGCTAGTTTAGGTTTCTATCCTCAAAACAAAGGAAATGGGATTTCAAAACCTTTTTCATCTATACCAGAAAATAATCGGTTAAAAGGTTGATTCAACCACTTGTTACATGCTTCTATTGCATGAAGAAAGGCCATTCTGTTAGGTACTACAAGTTTCGAAAGTCTCTAGTTCCTATAGGCATTTTTAAATGGATTCCCAGATGTTTTGATGGTTCTAAAGACCGGTCTAATACAAAGGGTCCCAAGTTCTTTAAGGGATCAAACCTTGTGATTTAACAAGCTCTCTTTTGCAGATTTTTTGACTTGAGTGAAGGGTCCGAAAATTCAGGTCCTCAAGAAGATCTCTGTACATATCAACATGTTGTTCTTTCTTTTCCTCAGTTCTAAGCTTTTCTGCAGTGTGCCAAAAATACTTTTTGTGTTGAGTTATGGCTGGAACACCTTCATCTGCTAAAAGGATGAAGTCCAGAGTTGTTAGAAGTGGTGGAAAGCTTGAAGGATGGTTCTCAGGAGATACAAAACTCATCAACAAATACCTACATGAAGGAAAAGTGTGAATACACCAAAGCTTGTGTCCATCACTTGGATGAAACGGCAAAATCTGTCCACTGTGAGAAGCTTCCTCAAGGAGCAAAGTTTGAAGAGATTTCTTGAGCTAACTGGAAACATTTATCCATATTTAGTAAAGGTATTCTACACCAACCTCAAGTTTGATAGTAACTCACTTGTTTCTCATATGAAAGGTATAAACATGGAGATTACCAATTATGTGTGGTTGATTGTGATCGGATTCAAGTACTCTGGGCTGAGGATCAACAAAGACTGACTTTACTCTTGATGTTTTTCCCTTTGGCAGTCATTCTTCAAATCCAAAAGTGATTCTTGGCTACCAAGGATCCCTACAATAAAAGGTTAAGAAGCAAGATTTGGTCCCCTTATGAATTTGGGTCCAATGATTTTAGTAGGAACCTTAGAAACCTCAACAACCCATTTCAAAAGACCTTTAGGAAAAGAAAACCTTCTAACTATGCATAATTTAACCGTGTGGCCTTTTTTCATGCTGTAAAAGCAAATTTCAACTAGTTGTTTCGACAAAACAACAAGCTATTTTTCAAAGAAACTAGAAAAGGGTTTTGAAACTGATTTGTTCTTGCTGTCTAGGTTAAATCCCAGTCCAGCCTTTCCAAATAACACAATTTTATGAAGCAATAACAATTTCCAGATTTAATTGGCCTTTGGAAAACTTGTCCACAATTTTTAAAAGATAGTGAACCTTCTTTTAAAGTGATTCAAAATTTTCACAAAATCTTGAATCAACACACTTACAAGAAGAGTTTTGGTAAATCATTTCCAAGTTTTCAAAATCAGTTTTTGAATTGTTTAACTCTTCTTCTAAGGTCTTGACTCTATTTTCCAACCAGTTGTTTAACCCTTTCAACCGGTTATTCAAAAAGGTCTGCCTGTTAGCTTCCTCATGAGTTTCTTTGAAGGCAACAAGAAGTTTACTATAGTTTTCAAATTTTATAAAAGTGTTAGAACTTACACTGCTG
This sequence comes from Phaseolus vulgaris, assembly GCF_000499845.2. NCBI lineage: Eukaryota > Viridiplantae > Streptophyta > Magnoliopsida > Fabales > Fabaceae > Phaseolus > Phaseolus vulgaris. The sequence continues at coordinate 40,161,683 of NC_023749.2, forward strand.
GTTTCTGAATGTTCCTTTTCCATCAAACACAAATTGGCTTCTTCATCTTCCTTTGATGATGAACTTGAGGATGAGTCATCATTGTCTTGCAAAGCAATGTAGGCTCTTCTTGATTTGCCTATCTTTTCAAACTTCATGTTAGCCCCCTTCTCTTTACTCTCATTGTTTGGACAATCAGCCTTGATGTGACCCTGTTTATCATATCCAAAAGAAGTATAGTTTGTAAAATTAAATTCATTGACTTTCTTGCTATTATACTTGTTTGATGGTTGATTCTTGTCCTGGTTATTCTTCTTCAAGAACTTGTCAAACTTGCATGTGAGCAATTTGAGAGTCTCACTATCACTAGACTCATTTGAGTCTTGATCACCCTTTTGACCAACAACTCTTAAAGCTATGCTTTTCACATGTTTTTCTTCATTTTCTTGGTCATTAAGTGGGTCCATATCAAGGTCATGCTCTCTTAGCTTTCCAAAAAAGGAGGCAGTGGTCAATGTAGTCAAATCCTTGGATTCTAAAATAGATGTGACCTTTGGTTGCCAAGATCTATCCAGCATTTGAGAATCTTGATGTTCAGCTCCTCCCTTTCAAAGATTTTTCCAAGGCTAATAAGGTGATTCACTCTGTGTCTGAATCTTTTCTGCACATCTGAGATGGTTTCCCCTTTAAGCATATTGAACACTTCATATTTCTTGGTTAAGGCATGCTTTCTTGCCCTCTTCACATCAGTTGTGCCTTCATGAGTAACTTCAAGGATATCCCACATCTCCTTTACAAATGCACATTGAGAAATCCTGAAAAATTCATCTGAATTCAAAGCAGAATTGATAATGTTCTTGGCAATACAATCATATTGAGCCTTTTTGTTTTCAAGCTTAGTCCATTGGGACCAAGATTTTTCAATAAAAACATCATCTTTTTCAAGCTTAGGTACAAAAGGACCATTTATGATAGCATCCCATATTTCTGTATCGATTGATTCACCAAAAATTTTCATTCTTACCTTCCAAAATTGATAGTTTAGTCCATAAAAAAAGGTGGCGTGTTTATAGATGGACTCTGCCCAAAGGGTAGTTTTTCAGCCATTTTAAAAAAGATTTAGGATTGAAACTTGAGTAACTTTCAAGAACTCATCTCCTGATGTCAATTGTTAGAATTAGAGGCCTAAACAAGAGGGGGGCAAATTGTTTTCACAAGTGTTTTGCAAAGAATGAAGGTACAATGAAAAGTTCTGAAAAATCAACCAATTGATTTTCTGTACAACTCAATAAAATTTCTATTTTAAGTTTATTTCCAGAAAATCAACTTGTTGTTTTCATGAAACAACTGGTTGTTTATACAAGCAAAATATGAAACCAAGTTAAAACAGTTTATAAGAGTAGAGATAGAGAGAATCACACAAGAGGTTCACTCATAACTAAGAGCTACATCCAGTCCTCAGCTAACAACTGAGAATTCACTATGTAATCAAACCTAGATTACAAAACACACACCAAGAGTGAGATCTTGAACCCCTCAAGAACACACATCACTCCTTGGCAACACCATTGTTTCTAGAAACACTTTTCTGAAACTGCCCTGTACAAGAATACACATAAATACAATGTTCAAGAAGAAGAGAATAGAATACAACTGGGTATTACAAAGCTAAAGTTCAAAAGTATACAAAAGCCAACCCTATTCGAAACACTTGAGATGATCCAAAGCTCTTGAATTCTTGATAAATGTGTTAAGCAATCTCTCTTTCTTAGAGTCATGAAAAGAATATCAAACAACCTTTATATAAACTCAATAAAGTAGTCAAAACTGTTAGATCAGAAACCAAAAGCTATTTCAAGCATTTAAAACCAGTTCAAACCACTTAATAGAATTTTGTTAGGAAAACAACATGTTGTTTTCCAAAAGAGTCGATTGAAATAATTTTCCTGTTAAGGTTTTCATAAAAACAACTAGTTGTTTTATCGAAATAACCGATTGTTTTTGTTTGACGGTAAAGACAAAACAATGCCAAGCTTTTCCAAATCATTTTAAAAACCACTAAGTGTCAAACAACAGGTTGTTTCGACATTTCAATAAGTTGAAATTTCATAGTATTTTAGAAAACACATATTTTCAAAAAGATAAAGATTCAAATGAGCTTGGATAATTTCAAGAATAGAATTAACAAGTTAAAAAATATTAGACAACACACACACACACACACACCAAACAGCAAGGTGTTCAAGATTTCCACATAGATTTGGATGCATCAAAGCTTCTTGTTCAATAGCAGAGAGAAATGACCAATACTGTTGAAGATGGGAGCTTTGATGTTTCAAATCCACATGAAGCCTGAAGCTGTACTGCTTTCTGGGTTTGAGTTTAGATTAGGGTGTTTAAAATCTTTGTTAAGATTAGTCCTTGATGTCTACACAAAGCTTGATCAATCAATTTTAAAAGAAACAAAGTGTTTTTCCATGCAAAGGGAAAACAACTGGTTGAATTATCGAGACAATCGGTTGTTTGTGACTTAGCTGGCAATGAGGTTTTGAAACTGTTTTTTGAATTGGTTATGTAACTACCTGACCCATTCAACCGGTTAAATCGTGGTTTCAACCGGTTAAATGAGTGTTGTGCTAACAGATTTTTGGAAAACCTGTTTCAACTGTTTTAAATGAGAACAAAAATGATTTGAAACTGTTTTTTTTTTTTATCAGCAATAAATTAATAGAATAAAAAGAGACACTTAAGGGGTGTCTCAACCCTTATACACAAGACCTTCATAGTTTAAACAAACAGCAATACAGAACAGAGTTAAGGATCACTTACCACTAGAACCCATAAACTATAAAGGCTTCCCAAACCAGAAAAATTGATTAGCACATACACCAACAGAAAACAGATTGCGTGAAGAAGAAAAAAGAAACTCCCTCCCACCCCTTTACAACAAGACAAAGCCATTAACAACTTAATTAGGACCAAAAACCACGGTAGTCCCAGTCACAGCTGTAGACCATGCCCAGATGATTTGAAACTGTTATGTTGCCTTAAACAACTAGATTTCAAATGCTATAAATATAACGTTCTTTCAAATGTTTTAAGTAGAAGTTTTACACTCTGATTTGAGATCAAAAAGAGAGATTGCAAACTGTTTGTTAAAGAAGTTTTCCAAGTTTAGCAAGATTGCTTTTAAGCTTTGCTGTGGTTCAAGAACTGGTCATAAGGCTTCTGGTTTTCTGTAACTCCAGGTGTTTTCTACCCTTACTTAGTTTCTTGTAATTGTATTCTAATATTGAAAACATGTTTGTAAAATCCTATTAAGTCAGTGTGATTCTGGCTTGAGGTGTTTGCTAGTGCAAAGAGGGTGAGTAGGCTTTGTAGGATTCAAAGTCACCTCTTTGTGGTGTGTTGTTATAATTTGTGATTAATTACATAGTGGAATACTCAGAGATTGTTCTGAGGACTGGATGTAGCTAAGGGTTGAGTGAACCAGTATAATCTATTTGTGTGAATCTCTTTATCTCTTAACTCTCATAACTATTTGTGTAAATTCATTTTTTGCTGCTTCTATAAACAACCGGTTAAAACGTATTTTTAACCGATTAAAATTCTGAAATAGTTTTCTGAATCATTGTTTAATTGTCTTCCTTAGTTGTTTATCTATGATTGATTGGTAAAGATTCATTCTTAATCAAATATCTGCGAAAAGCTTTTATAAACAATTCACCCCCTCTCTTGTTTAAGCCATCAATTCTAACAAATACTACACTGAGCCTAAGCATAATCAAAATTGGAATGGCAGGATAATCATGCACCCTTTGTACATGTGTTATACCATTTACGGGTTCAAAATCAATTCCTAGGCACAAAGAATACTGCATCATTATCAAAGCAAGCATAACCATAAATCTACATCAAACCATATAGTATATATCATTACCTTTGCAAAACTTGAGGTTTCCTCTTCCAGAACTAGATGTTGAAGACGGATGCTGCCCCTTCAAGACAAAGTGTTTGATGAAGCCAAATGTGTATTTTACCTTAGTGTTTTGTATTTGCTTTAAGGATGTCTTAGGTATAAATTACAGGGTTGTTTAAAGTGGGCTTTTTGCTGGATAACCCACCTCTTAACCCTTGACCATGTGATAAGATCAAGCACAAGTTTTCTGAAAATATTTTTCACATGTTTTGTAAAAATATCCTTTACTGCATAGAAAATGAATCTGTTCTTTTCTAAATGAATAGATTATTTCTTAAACTGATGTCTTGATTACGTGTTTTTGAAAATCATGTTTTATGCATCAAGTATCTTGACTCAGTCTTCTTTCTATCAAAACGAATAAGTTTCATTTCTTAAAAAGTTATAGTTATTATTTTGAAAATGACTTTGTTCTTCCTTAAATGAATAGATTCTTTTTTGTTTGGTGCCATGTTTCTTAAAAGGTTTTTCACAGCTTTATCTTTGCACCAAAGAGTTTGACTAAGTCTCCTACATCTAATAAAATCTCTCACTGCTCTCGAAAATAAATCTGTTCATTTTATTTTCAATTTGTTTTTTTTTTTAACTGCTTTAACTGTTTTTTAAAAGTCTGTTATAAAATGTTTCTTATAAAAGGAGAGTTGTTTCTGACTTGAAAGTAACGTTGAGAAAAAATGTTTACAACAGAGATTGAGGAGTTTTTCATTGAATAAGCACGAGTTCTTAAAAGTTTTTCAAAACCAGAAACTATGTTTGTTCTTGCTTGGTTCTAAGGCTTGGTTGGAGGTGTTGTCATTGTGTGCAATCTGTTCTACTGGTCTAAGTCAGATTTCTGCATTCTCTTTCCAGGTGTATTCATTTCATCTTTCAATTCCTTGTAAAGTGTGACTGTAAGACTCTTCTTGATAGGGTTTCTTGAAGAGTTGTGTGTGCTGGAATAGTGTTTTTCAGCAAGGTGTGCTATGTTCTTGTAAGGTTCAAGAACAGTGGTTGTGTAATTGTTTTGAGTTGTTCTTTAGTGGATTTTACCTTGGATTAGGTGAGACTAGATGTAGCTCATTTGAGTGAACCAGTATAATTGTGGTGTGTTCATTTCTTCCTTAATCTCTGCACTCAATAACTGTTGCATACGCTGATCTGTCAAGAAATAAATCTATTCAATTGAAGTTGAATTTGTTCATTCTAGGTTTGCTCATACTGTTCTTGTTTTCTGGAAAACCAACTGAATATCTCATGTAAAACTGAGTGTATTGTTAGAAATAATTGAAGTACTGGATTCTATGTAAATCAACTCAATCAATTAACAAGTGTATTCGAGTGTGTTGTTAATATTCAAGAATTGTGAACTGATTCAACTCTCTGATTTTCCTTTGCTGAAATTAGTGTGATCTTTGCCTGTTAATCAATCCACTTAATATCAAGAACTCACATCTCTAAATTACAGTTTCGTTAATATAAGTAGAAAAATAAATTTGTTCATATCAAAATAAATAGATTCTTTTACTCTGTCCTGTGATAAAACTGAATCTGTGCGAAAGTTTTATAAGCTCAATTCACCCCCCTCTTGAACTTAGGAACTATTGAACCCAACACTAGAGACCATAAGGTAGTCAAAAATAGTGGTTCAAACATATCTACTATCAATCCACCTCCATTTCAAAATTTGCATAGCGTAGAAACCACTAATCCTTCCTGACATATCAGTCCTATTGGCTTGATCCTCCTTCCTACCTGTTGCTTTACACTATCAACTCTTACTAGGCCACATGACCCAGATTACATCAGCACAATAGATTCCAATCATCCTTCTAAGACAAAATAACAACCAAGGTTTCACTACCACAACAGTTCACCTTTCATCCCCTCTTCCCCTTACTGATAAGTCTTGATGCAGAGGACAACATTCAGGTACTAGTCTGAAAGGTAATAAGTAAAGGAACCTATGAAATATTTATTCTACATCCCCTCTATTGAAGATGGGAGCTTTGATGTATCAAATCCACATGAAGTCTGAAGCTGTGTTGCTTTCTAGGTTTGGGTTTAGATTAGGGTGTTTAGAATCTTTGTAAGATCAGTCCTTGAAAGCCTACACAAAGCTTGATTAAATCTGTTTTAAGCAACTAAGTGTTTTTTCCAAGCAAAGGAAAAACAACCGATTGATTTATCGAAATAACCGGTTGTTTGTCACTTAGCTGGCTAAAATTTGAAACTGTTTTTTGAATCAGTTGTGTAACTGCTTTACTCATTCAACCGGTTAAATCGTGGTTTCAACCGGTTAAATGTGTGTTTTCATAACAATATTTTGAAAACCTATTTTAAACTATTTTAGTGAAACAAAACTGCCTACAACGGTAGCTTTTCAAAGGTTATAAATATAGCTTCATTTTCAAATCAAAATACACTAGAAATACAACAAGTATTCATTCAGATTTGAGAAAAAGTTTTGGTTTGTGAAAAAGTTTTGAAAAAGGCAAGAGTGTTTTCAAGCTTTGTTGTGTGGTGACAAGTGTTGATCATAGGATCTCTAGTTCTGTAAATCCAGGTGCTTTCTATCATGTTTAGTATCTTCTAATTGTTCATATTACATACTGTTTGTTGTTGAAATCCTGTAAGGGGGTGAGTAGGCTTTGTGGGATTCAAAGTCACCTCTTGTGGTGTGTTCTTGTAATCTGTGATTGATTGCTAGTGAAACTCAGTGGTTTGACTGAGAACTGGATATAGCTCAGGGATTGAGTGAACCAGTATAATCTTTGTGTGTAAATCTCTCTTTCTCTCAAACTCTCAAACTATTTGACATTTTCGCAACTATAAACAATCGATTAAATCGTGACTTTAACCGGTTGAAATTCTGATAATTGTTTTGTTGGATTGTTTGATTTCCTTTCCTTAAGTGCTTATCTGATTTGTTTGTTAAGGATACATTTTGAAGCAAGTGTTTGCAAAAATCTTTGATAAAACAATTCACCCCCTCTTGTTTAAGCCATTAATTCTTACAATTGGCATCAAGAGCTAGGTTCTTGAAAATTACTCAAGTCCTTGTTTCTGTTTTTTGAAAAATCTTTTTTGATGGCTGATAAAATGCCTTTTGGAGAAGGTGCTTCTATAAACAGGTCGCCACTGTTTTGTGGGGTTAATTACTAGTTTTGGAAAGTCATAATGAAAATCTTTATACACTTAACTGATTAGGGTATTTGGAAATCAATTGAAAATGGTCCTTTCATACCTCAAGTTAAGAGAGATGAAGTTTTTGTTAATAAACCTTCATCCGAGTGGACTGAGGCAGAAAATAAGAAAGTTAAGTTTGATTGGATAGCAAAAAATATTTTAACATTTGCTTTAAGCTGTGACGAGTTTTTCAGGGTTTCACAATGCAGCTCGACCAAAGAAATGTGGGACATCTTAGAGGTCACACATGAGGGCACAACTGATGTCAAGAGAGTTAGGAAGCATGCTTTGATTCAAGAGTAAGAATTGTTCAGGATGCAAAAGGGAGAATCTATATGTGATGTGCATAAAAGGTTTTCTCACATTGTGAATCTTCTTATGAGTCTTGGTAAGATGTTTGATGAAGAGGAGCTTAACATCAAGATACTGAAGTATCTTGATAGAACATGGCAGCCAAAGGTCACTGTCATCTCTGAATCAAAGGATCTCGCCTCAATGTCTGTGGCATCTCTGTTCGGTAAGCTTAGAGAGCATGAGATTGAGATGTATAGGCTTGTTGTTCAACAGAGTGAAGACAAGCACAACAAGAGCATACCTCTTAAGGCTTGCAAGCAGCAACCAAATTCCAGTGAAAGTGAAAAAGAGAACATAAGTCAGTTATCAAGAACATTCATCAAATTCTTGAGAAAAAGACAAGTTTCTAAAAGGTATGGTTCGAAGAAACCTAGTGAATTTAATTCTAATAAGTATACTTGTTGTGGCTGTGGAGAACAGGGTCATATCAAGGATGAATGTCCAAACAATGAAGTCAAAGAAAAAGGAGACTTCAAAAAGGAGAAAAAGGGAAAAGCTAAGAAAGCATATGTAGCATGGGATGACAATGATGTTTCATCCTCAAGTTCTTCAGATGATGAGGAAGCTAATTTGTGTTTTCTAGCATCAGTACCAAGTACCATGATGTGATTCCAATAGCATAGAAGAGAATGATTCTTGACATTCTTAGGAATCAACTTGAGTTGGACAATTGTTAGGCACTTTTTCTTAGAATTGGATCAATGCTCTAAGACAAGAACTCACCAAAACTAGCACCAAATCCAAACTCACATGGAAGTTCCTCATATTGTCAAATTGAACCAACAAAAAGAGGTAAAACTTAAAATCACCGAATAGAATTGGATAAGAAGCAAACTGAACCGAACAAAATGTAATTAAAAAGGCAAAGAACTGAAAATACTTGCTAGAAAATAAGAACAACCGAACCAAAAACTCAAGAACACAAGACAACATGAACAATTGAAAGAGAAGGAAGGAAGGAGAAGAGAATGCTCATGAAGATGGATGCAAGGTTGGATGATCACGCCACTAGAAGGATGGTTGTTCCTAGATGAGTGTGCTGCCGCCACTTGAGGACACCATGGATCCTTCAAGATAAGACTAGAGAAGAAGGCTCAAAAGCTCTCCAATGCTCACTCAAAATTTGAGTATAGTTTCTTTACTCTAAATTCAAATCTGAATTGTGAATGACCTAAGCCCTCCTTTTATAGGAGCAAGGGCTGGTCATGAAGCTTACAACATAAGCTAACCAAAAGACTCTTCATATGCTACTTACTAATAGCGCCTAAATGAAGCATGAAGAGTACTCTTCTAGAAAATTCTAAACTAATGCCTAAAGATGCTTTTACAAAAGAGGTATCTAAGGTTTCCCTCTAAGCACCTTTCCTAAAAACTATGTATTTAAACATTCTATATTATTTACAAATTTATAAAAGAAACTATAAAGAGAGATATTTAAATGAGGCCTATTCTTGAAAACTTGTAGACTTCTTTGGCTTTAGGCTTGATCCTCTCTTTATTTTATGTCTTCTTTTAATTTTGAAAAGACTAGAAGGAAGAACTTCAAATGTGTAGGTGAATGACCTCTCCCTTCATTAATAAAAGTCTCCTTTATTTGATTCTCATCATACCATGAGTTCTACTTCATCAAGTAAAGGTACCACCTACTATCAATTGCTTGATGCTTTTAGTGAAACTCATGATGAAGCCAACCAATTGGCATTTTATCTCAACCGGTTGAAAGGACTGAATAACTGGTTGGAAAATAGAGTTAAGTCTCTAAAGGAAGAGCTAAGTAAGACAAAAGAAGATTTTGAAAATCTGGAGTTAGTTTACAAAAATTCTTCTTGCAATTGTAAGACAAAAGCTTGTGAGAATTGTGAACTTCTTGAAAAGAAGATCCACTATCTTTTGAAAACTTTGGACAAGCTTACAACTGGAAAATCCAATTTTGAAGATGTTCTAGCATCTCAGAACTGTGTTTTTGGAAAAACAGGTTTGGATTTTTATCCTCAAAGCAAAGAAAATAAAATTTCAAAACCTTTTTCAAATGTATCAGAAAAACAATTGGTTAAAAAGTCGTTTCAACCGGTTTTTACATGCTTCTACTGCATGAAGAAAAGTCACTTTGTCAGGTACTGCAGGTTTAGTAAATTTCTTGTACCTAAGGGTATTTTTAAGTGGATTCCTAGATGTATTGTTGGTTCAAAAGAAAAATCTAACACAGAAGGTTCAAAATTCATTAAGGGATCAAATCTTGTAATTTGACAAAGTGTTGTTTTGCAGATTTCTGACTTTACTTGAAGGATCATTAAGGACAAGACCTCAAGAGGATTTCTGTACATACCAATGTCTTGTGCTGATTGCATGAACTACATACATTTATCTGAAATCTAAGAATGAAGTTCTTAGTTCTTCTTTGTTAAGAAAAATTGTTGCTTAAATCCAATTCAGTAGTTATACTCTATGGTTGATTCATAATTACTGTGTATTTCATTTACTTTTATACAATTGATATTATGTAAGCAATACTGATTGAATACAACATGAGAAATTGAAAATCTGTTTGTTTTTTCATCAGAACAGAAATTCAACCGATTGTTTCTTCAAAACAACCGATTGTTTTCTCTTTGACAAAAAATGGGCAAATATATTTTTTAATTGTTAAAATTATGTTTTGTGATTCTATTCAACTCAGTGACGTGTATGGTCAAGATTGTATTAATTGCATGTTTGAATACAATTTAACTTTGTTGCATTTGCTATTAATGGATCAGATTTCATTTATCTTGAAAATTAAAATTATTTTAATGCTTAGTCAAAATCACATATGAATCTGAACCTTTCTGGTTTGACTGACTATGCCAGCTTTATAGTTCAGATTTGATTCGCTTTTTGTGTTGAAAACAACCAGCTTTGACTAGGTTTTCTCTGCTATAAAATAAGTGCATACAGCTGCAGTATTCTCTCACACACACAACCAGTTATTATTCTCTTTTAATCTAAAAGCTTTCTCTGCAGAAATTTCTTTTGAAACAATGACTGGCACTCCTCCCTTAGCAAAAAGAATGAAATCAAGGGGTGTTAAGAGCGCTGGAAAGCTTGAAGGGTGGTTTTCGGGTGATGCTACTCTCATCAACAAGTATCTACTAGAAACAAGTAGAAGGAATGTAAACACACCAAAAGTTATCTCTTTCACATGGATGAAACAGCAGAAGCTGGATTCTGTGAGAAGTATCCTCAAGGAACAGAAATTTAAGAGATTCCTAGAGCTCACTAGGAACATATATCCTGATCTAGTGAAGGTATTTTACACTAACCTTCAATGTAGTGATGACTCACTTATTTCACATGTCAAGGGTGTAGATATGGTCATCATAAGTGATGCATGGTCTGCTGTGATAGGGCTGAAATCCTCTGGACAGAGGATCAATAGGGGAAACCTTGGAGTAGTGGAAGAGTTCAACAAAACCCAGTTTTACAAAGGTTATCTCAAGAATCCCCACTCCAAAGTGAGGAATTTTTCTGTTGGAGGAGTAAAGCTTAATGAAAGGCTTATGGCTTTCATTGTTTCATGGATTCTCACACCTAGGGGGAGCAATCATTCAACCCTTTATGAAGAATAACTCCTTTTTATCTACTGTATCATGAACAAAGTGAAGAACAACTGGATTCACACAATCAATGAACACATGCAAAAAACAATAAGGTTATGTGACTTTCATTATCCCTATGCCATTTTGATTTCTAAGTTTCTTCATTATTTTGAAGTGAACATAGAAGAGAGCTAGCTGAGGTAATCAATCCCTCTTGAGAAATCGACAGTGGATCCCTTAGTAAGATGGGATTTACTAAGATTGGTGGAAGATGGGTGAGCAAGGATGGTGACCTAGCTGGCCTAAGTGGAACAAATGAAGGTGATGAACCTGAAGAGGCAGCAATGCAAGATGAACCAACTGCTGAAACTCAAGATGATGATCAAAATGACACAAACATCGGAGAAAGGATGACTACAATGTCACCTTTTGGAAGGCTGATGATTAATCACATGGACACCTTTGCAGATAATCAAAGGAACCTCTACGACATGTATGAGTCAAGGTTCAGCAACATGGACACACATTTTTCCTCACTGGATGACCAAATTGAAGTAGTCCAGAGATAGATATTGGAACTACAATTTGAAAGGGAGGATAGTCCTTCATTCTAGCTTATTTTGCTTTCATTTTTTTTTCCTTTATAATGTTTTTAATCCTACCATTTGTCTATTTGATGAGACAAATAGGGGGAGAAGTGTTGTTAGGATTTGTAATGTCCTTAATTGTGCTTTTACTGTTTTTGAACATTGATAATATAAACTGCTTTAACTGGTTTAAATTTGAAGTATGTTAAACTGCTACTTTTGGTTTACAAAATTTTAACCGGTTATTCTTACGAAATAACCGATTATTTATCTATTCTGCACCTGTGTATGTGTGTTGGCTTCCCATCTGATTTGGTTGATGTTCCTTCTGGAAGTCACCTAGTGAGAACTAGTTTCTGGTGCTTCTCTGTTTTGGATTAGATTACCCTGTCTTTATTCAATGAATGCAGGATTCAACAGATTCTAAACAAAGAACATTCCTGAAGCATCCCAAGGATTTGTCTCCATCAAATAGGGGGAGATTGTTGAAGATTGGAGCTTTGATGTATCAAATCCACATGAAGCCTAAATTCGTGTTGCTTTCTAGGTTTGGGTTTAGATTAGGGTGTTTAGAATATTTGAAATATCATTCCTTGAAAGCCTACACAAAGCTTGATTAAATCTGTTTTAAACAACTAAGTGTTTTTTCCAAGCAAATGAAAAACAACCGATTGATTTATCGAAATAACCGGTTGTTTGTCACTTAGCTGGCTGAAAGTTTTGAAACTGTTTTTTGAATCAGTTGTGTAACTGCTTTACTCATTCAACCAGTTAAATCGTGGTTTCAACCGGTTAAATGTGTGTTTTCATAACAGTATTTTTGAAAAACTGTTTTAAATAGTTTTAGTGAAACAAAATTGCCTACAACGGTAGATTTTCAAAGGTTATAAATATAGCTTTGTTTTCAAATAAAAAATACACTAGAAATATAACAAGTATTCATTTAGATTTGAGAAAGAGTTTTGGTTTGTGAAAGAGTTTTAAAAAAGGCAAGAGTGCTTTCAAGCTTTGTTGTGTGGTGACAAGTGTTGATCATAGAATCTCTAGTTTTGTAAATCCAGGTGCTTTCTATCCTGTTTAGTATCTTGTAATTGTTCATATTACATATTGTTTGTTGTTGAAATCCTGTAAAGGCAGAGGATGTTTAGTCTTGAGGTGTTTTGTGTGCAAAGGGGGTGAGTAGGCTTTGTGAGATTCAAAGTCACCTTTTTATGGTGTGTTCTTGTAATCTGTGATTGATTGCTAATGGAACTCAGTGGTTTGTCTAAGAACTGGATGTAGCTCAGGGATTGAGTGAACCAGTATAATCTATGTGTGTAAATCTCTCTTTCTCTCAAGCTCTCTAACTTTTGATATTTTCACTGTTATAAACAACCGATTAAATCGTGACTTTAACCGGTTGAAATTTTGATAACTGTTTTGTTGGATTGTTTGATTGCCTTCCTTATGTGCTTATCTGAGTTGTTTGTTAAAGATTCATTGTGAAGCAAGTATGTGCGAAAATCTTTGATAAAACAATTCACCCCCCCCCCCCGTCTTGTTTAAGCCATCAATTCTTACAACATACGCCTTATATAAACAGGATAAGGTTCCGCTGTTCCCAGATACACCATACAACTATCGCCCACATACATTTCCATACCATATTCTGTTTATGAGAACCATGTGCTAGGCAAAAGTTCTCAAAGTGACATTTCAAGTCCTTATGTTGGACAAACAGAATATCATTTCATCTAAAACAAGGAGTCCACCCACATTGGGAAATGATATACTCTACAAAGAGATGTTGGGAAGACTCGTCTGAGTCTTGGCACAACACACATAAAGGAGAAGATACAATCACCCCCTGATGTGAGTTGATTTTGGGTTGCACATTTTATTGATTGCTCTTTGTTTATGATATTTGATTTTTAGCAATGTAAGGTGAGAACCTAAAGAAGATCCCCACTGGACACGAAGTTAACCAAGTGGTTAAGTAACTGTGAAGGTTCACTTCTAGAGGGAAAAGGAAAAACACAAGTATATGGTGATTATGATGCAAGGGGTGGGAAATAAAGAACAATTGAAATAAAGGATGAACAAGATGACCAAAAGGAAGAGACATAAACAAGGAAAAATAAATGGCACAATGGAAGGATGGAGAGAATGTTCACACCAGTTGGAGGGTGGGAATCCCCAAGATAACTGAAGGAAGAGCCTTCACCTGAGGTGCTCATCAAGATAAGACCCAAAACTATATAGGAGACCAAACTCACTAATCATTTAAGCAGGGTTTTTTTACTATATTTAAAAGCTAGGTGAAAATACATGAGGCAAGACACCTTATTTATAGGAATGGGTGTCTTGGTGGGCAAGAAGAAGGGAGGGTAGAAAAGGAATAAGAGAGGGGCAGCCTAGGGGTTGACCTAGGTCAAAGTCACCCTTTAGTCCTGTCTTCTAAAAGATAGAGCTACCTCCTAACCCTAATGGACTTGGCACAAACCCAATTTGATAAATACACCCTCATATTATGCTATATGAACCCTACTCTACTAAAATTAAAAACAAAGAGACTAGCTGGTGCTCAGCTCCCATGGCTTGGTCTCTACTCCTAGTGATCCTTTTGAGGAATGATGGGCTCTGAACCACTGGCTAGTGGTGGGTCCTGACCTAGACCTGGATCATGTGTCATAATCCTGGTCATCCTTCTGGAAGGTTGGGCTTGGTCAGGGGATGTTCTATCTCTCAGGACTTCATCATGCTAACTGGGAGGGAGAGAATTTGTCCACAAATTTGAAGCACCTGCAGAGAAAGTTGTTAGATCGCTAACATTAAAATAATGACTCCCTAGATACGTGTCAAGTAAGCCTAACTCATAATCATTATCATTAATCCTTTTGATGATCTGGAAGGGGCCATCACCACTTGGTAGGAGTTTGGATTTCCTTTGAGTAGGGAAGCGATCCTTCCTAAAATGAAGCCAAACCCAGTCTTCGGGTTTAAAGACCAATGCTTTGCACCCCTTATTGGCGTGTAGCGCATACTTGCCTACCTTTCTTTCAATTTGACGCTTGATGTGTTGGTGCAAGTTTTTAATAAAAGATGCTTTTTTCAAAATCATCCCTGCACAAAACCTCATTAAGTACAAAATAGGAAGTACGTCAAAAGGTGTGAAGGGATTAAACCCATGCACAACGTCAACAGGAGTGTGAGAAGTAGTAGAGTTATGACTTAGTTATAAGAAAAGTCAATATGAGGAAGTAAGTCTTCCCACACCCTTGGATTACCGGAAATCAGGCATCTTAACATTTGGGCTAAAGTTCTATTGACCACTTCTGTTTGACCGTCAATTTGGGGATGGCAAGTAGTACAAAACAAAATTTTAGTGCCAAGTTTTCCCCATAAAGTGACAAGCATCATCTACTTTGTGACATGGAATAAAATGGGCCATTTTGGAAAAGCGATCTACCACCACAAAGATAGAATCCATACCCTTAGATGTCTTGACAAGACCTAAAATGAAATCCATAGAGATGTTTGCTCAAGGCATGTCTGGGATGGGAAGAGGGGTACATAAACTATGGGGTTGCACCTTAGACTTAGCCTTCCTACATGCTATGCATTTATCATAGAAGCTATGTACGAATTTGCGCATGTGGGGCCAAAAGAAATGCTCATGCAAAGTATCTAAGTTTTTTGCTACCCCAAAGTGTCCCATTAAACCACCCTCATGTGCCTCCTTTACAAGATATTGTCTCAAAGACCTTTGGGGCACACAAAGTATTTTCCCTTTAAAGAGAAAGTCATCACCTATGAAAAAGTCTTTGTGGCCTTCCTTTGAGCACTGCTGAAAGATGAGAGAAAAGTCAAGGTCATCATTGAAAATTTCCTTTATGTGATCAAACCCCAAGTATTGAGTGTTCAAGATATTAAACAAGGTATGTCTTCTAGAAAGAGCATTCGCCACCACATTATACTTGCCTTGCTTATGTTTTATCACATAGGGAAATTACTCAATAAACTCTACCCATTTATCATGTCTCTTGTTAAGTTTGCTTTGGCTTTTCAATTACTTAAGATTTTCATGATCACTATGTGTCACAAACTCTTTTGGAAAAAGGTAGTGTTGCCAATTTTGCAAAGCCCTAACAAGAGCATAAAGCTTTTTGTCATAGGTTGAGTAATTGAGATCACTCCCTTTAAGTTTCTCACTAAGATAAGTTATGAGGTGACCCTCTTGAATGAGGATAGCCCCAATGCCTGTGTTAGAGGCATCACACTCAATCTCAAATGTTTTAGAAAAGTTTGGGAGTCTTAAAATGGGTGCCTTAGTTAATTTGTCTTTCAAGGTTTCAAAAGCATTTGCTTGTTTTTGGCCCCATTTGAACACTACATCCTTCTTTACTATCTCATTGAGAGGTGCATCAATAGTACTAAAGTATTTCACAAATCTTCTATAGAAACTAGATAATCCATGAAAGCTTCATACTTCACAAATATTGGTGGGTGTAGGCCAATTTCTAATTGTTGTCACCTTTTGCTCATCAACATGCACCCCTTTGAAACTCACTACAAACCCTAGGAAGTCTATATGGTCTATGGCAAAGACACATTTTTTCGGATTGGCATACAAATTCTCTTTCCTAAGGGTTTCCAAAACTTGCCTAACATACTCTTTATGGTCTTTTATGTGCAAGTTGTAGATAAGGATGTCATCAAAGTAGACTACTACAAAGTTTCCTATAAAAGGTCTGAAGACATGATGCATTAGTTGTATGAAGGTGCTCAGAGCATTGGTTAATCCAAAGGGCATGACTAACCACTCATACAACCCAAACTTGATCTAAAAAGTGGTTTTCCATTCATCTCCCGGTTTAATCCGAATTTGATTATACCCACTTTTAAGATCAATTTTGGTGAAGATTTAAGACCCATGTAACTCATCCAACAAGTCATCTAATCTAGGAATGGGATGCCTATACTTGATGGTGATGTTATTTATTGTGCGACAATTCGTAGACATCCTGTAACTACCATCCTTTTTAGGGACAAGAATTACAGTCATAGCACAAGGACTCATGCTATCTTGTACCCACCCCTTGGCTATTAACTCCTCAACTTGTTGTTGAATTTCCTTGGCCTCAGTTGGATTGGTTGTATATGCAGGTCTATTTGGTAAAGAAGCCCCAGGGATGAAATCAATTTGATGTTCAATGCCCTTTAAAGAATGTAATCCTTTAGGAAGCTCTTGGGACACATCTTGAAACTCCTTTACCAAAGGATCCAAATATTTAGAACTATCTACTACCGACTCAATCTTTAGGTTTTTCTTAGGATAGGCTATAAAGATAGCCTTGCGAGCTAGCATTACCTTTTTTACTTCTTTGGAGGAGATGAGAAGGCTTTTCTTATACCTCTTTTTTTCATTTTTCTCTCTTCTCTTTCATTTTAACTTGGTCTTCATTTACCTCTTTTGGAGAGAGAGATTTTAATATGATCTTATTCCCTTGGAAGTTGAAAGAAATTTTATTAGTAAGACCATCATGTAAAAAATTTCTATCAAATTACCATGGCCTTCCTAATAGAATGTGGGTGGCTTCCATT
Organism: Phaseolus vulgaris; assembly: GCF_000499845.2. Classification (NCBI taxonomy): domain Eukaryota; kingdom Viridiplantae; phylum Streptophyta; class Magnoliopsida; order Fabales; family Fabaceae; genus Phaseolus; species Phaseolus vulgaris. The sequence continues at coordinate 40,178,905 of NC_023749.2, forward strand.
GGCACAACATCACACAAGAAATCATCTTTATATTTTCCAATTGAGAAGGCTATGAGGACTTGTTTATTAACTATGATTTGTCCCTCTTCACTAAGCCATTGGAGCTTGTAGGGCTTTGCATGAGAGATGGTGGGTAATCCAAGTTTTTCCACCACTCTTGTACTTGCCACATTGGTGCAACTACCCCCATCTACAATTAATCAACATAATTTGTCATTCATAAGGCACCATGTATGAAAAATATTTTTCCTTTGACTTTCATCAAAAGGTTTTTGAACTTGTCCAAGCATGCACCTTACTACTAACAAATCACCTTCACAAGGCAACTCATATTCATCCTCACTTTGGCTTTTTGGAGAGGTAGGGGAACTGGACCTTGAGGATTGGGAACTATGGTCACTCACTACCACCCCCCCCCCCTTTACCATCATTGTTCTTTTGGATGGACAATTTGTAGCTTTGTGCCCAAAACCTAAGCATTTTAAACATTTTTTGTTTGAGGTTTTGGTGGGTAACTTAGGGGTAGAGGTGGAAGGTCTAAAAACTCTATGGTTAGAAGTGGTTACTGTTGAAAAATTGGAAGGGAAAGTTTTTGTAGAATTTTTTTTTATCCTTCCATGAAGATTTGTAGAAGCCATCATTATGAGTATTTTTGAAATTGGTTTTCTTCAAAAGTTGTGATTTCACCTTAATAGCTTGGTGAACCAATTTTTCCAAAGAGTACGCATATAATTCTATAATGTATTGAATTTCTCTCCTTAAACCACTCATAAAACTAGTTATCTTTGACTCCTCACTATCATGCATATTAATCTTGGTCAAAGTAGTTTCTAAGTCTTTAAAATATTCATTTACACTCCTAGGTCTTTGTTGAAGCCATTGGAGCTTCAACAAGAGTTTCTTCCTATAATGAGGAGGAAAAAACCGTGTGTGCATGCATTCCTTTAAATCATACCAAGAGACCACAAATGGCCTCTTGTTCAAACCAATGTCCATTACAGTTTGATACCACCACTGCATGGCATAATCTAAAAACTTTAGGGAAGCTAACATAACCTTTTGGTCCTCTTGGACCTCATACATATAAAAAAATTTGTTCCACTTTAGCTTCCCATCCTAAATACACATTGGGATAACTTTCCCCACTAAAACTAGGAAATTTAATAAAAGGGAAAGAAGGTTATGATGGTGGGTGTTGATGACGCCTCTCTTCAAAGTTATGCACTCTCCAATTTTGGTCTTCTTCTTGACTCTCATAGTGTGTGTAGCTTCTAAAGACTCTTCTTAGTTCCCATCTCCTTTCTCTAGGTTGTCTCTCTTGAGCCGCTTCTAGTCTTTGCAACTTTTCCACTAATTGCCTCATCTCCTCTTCCTTTTAGGCCAAATTCCTCTTGGTTTCCGCAAGCTCTCCCAAAAGAAATGCCTTTTGAAGAGATTGTGACTTTGAAGATTCTCCTGAAGACAAATGAGCCAAAATTTGCTCAAAAAGGAAACAAAAAATTAGTGAAAAAAAACAATTTTATCCACTACTCACTTGTATCACTCGACTATTTAGTAAAGGAGGGAAGAATTGTAATGCACTCAAGAAATATTTGCACTCTAAACACAAAAGTCTACACTTGGTGGTAAGCACTTCAAATGAAAGATGATAAAGCTCTTACACTTGCTCACCAAAGATCCCTACAAAAAAACTTAAGAAAATTTGAAAGACAAGAAAGAAAAGCTTAAAAGCAAGAGAGCTAAACCAAATTGAAAATAAGATAATGACAAAACTTTGAGAAGACAAGCAAGAAAAGCACTTAAAAAAACACTTAAAGAAACTTACTTAACTTTAATTATGAAAGTTTGAATGATTTTAGAAATTATGAAAGCAAGAATGATTAAATTCCACAAGTATGAACACAATTTGCTATATACTTAGAATCTTCTTTAGTAATTTCCAAAGTGAAAGTTGAAATGTGAATGCTTCTCAAACTCTTTTGTCTTTCTCTTTATGGATTCAAAAGTTCCATATCCTTTTTGCATTTTTTTTTTGTCATTCCACTTTGCAGTTTTCCAAAAAAACATATGTTGGGCTTGGATTCAAATCATATGAACTTTTGCATTCTATGATTGGAATTAAATCAACCACTACTCAAACAACTTCTAATTTATTTTTAGCTCTTCACAATTAAAATAAAAAATAAGTAGAAAGGATATAAGACTCCTAAAACACTAAGAACATAAGACTCACGCAAAAGATGTAAGGAAAAAATATTGACACAATAAAATTCAAAAGCGGAATTTAAAGTGCTTAATGAATAAAAAGTGAATTTGTAAATGATAAGGAATTTAATGGCGGAAATGAAATTTCTTGAAGGTAAAAGCAAGAATTTAAAATGTGATGGAATTTTAAAGGAAAAAATCAACTCAAAAGAAATTAAGCACAAGATAACCATGCTCTGAATACCACATTATGTGAATTGATTTTAGGCTATACATTTTATTTGTTGCTCTTTGTTTATGATTTTTTTGTTTGTAGCAATGCAAGGTGAGAACCCAAAGAAGATCCCTACAGGACACGAAGTTAACCAAGTGGTTAAGTAAGTGTGAAGGTTCACTTTTAGAAGGCAAAGGAGAAACACAAGTATATGGTGATTATGATGCAAGGGGCAAAAATTAAAGAACAATTGAAGTAAAGGATGAATGAAGATGAACAAAAGGAAAAGATATAAACAAGAACATAAACAAGCAAAAATAAATGGCGCAATGGAAGGATGGAAAGAGATAAGGTGAAGGAAGCTTATGGAGAAATAGAGAGGATGATCACGCCACTTGGAGGGTGGGAATCCCCAATATAAGTGAAGGAAAAGCAGCCACTTGAGGTGCTCACACACTTGAGATAAGACCCAAAACCATTTAGGAGACCAAACTCACTAATCACTCAATCAGAGTTTCTTTACTATATTAAAAATCTAGGTGAAAATACATGAGGCAAGGCACCTTATTTATAGGAATGGGTGTCTTGGTGGGCAAGATGGGGGAGGGTAGAAAAGGAATAAGAAAGGGGCGGTCTAGGGGTTGACCTAGGTCAAAGCCCATCCTTAGTCTTAGCTTCTAAAAGTTAGGGCTACCTCTTAACCCTAATGGACTTGGCACAAGCCCAATTTGATAAATACACCCCCCCTATTATGCTATATGGACCCTACTCTACTCAAATTAAAAACAAAGAGACTAGCTAGTGTTCAACTCCCATGGCTTGGGCTCTGCTCCTGGTGATCCTCTAAGGAATGATGGGCTCTGAAGCACTAGCTAGTGGTGGGTCCTGACCTAGCACTGGATCCTGTGTCATACTCCTAGTCGTCCTTCTGAAAGATTGGGCTTGGTCAGGGGATGCTCTATCTCTCAAGTCTTCATCAACCCCACTTCTATACATGCTAGTTCTTGTTGAAATTCCTTCCAAAAGAGCCCTGCAAGCTGTTTAAAGAACATTATGAGAGCCTTTGACATGATTCGCTAAGCATCATAAGCAGATTTCACAGAGAACTCCCCTAAGAAGTCACCTCCCCACACCTAGATGTCGTTAGCCTCCCTCTTCATTTTAACCATGGAAATCATCCTTAGCATTTTTTCTTCTTGTGACGATTCCCATGGGAACCTAACTCTCATCCATCTTAGCCTTCAAACCCATTCAGAATCTTCCCACACCCTAACCTCTCCCAGCGTTTGCCCTTGATTCAGAGATAAGGAGAACAACATAGGGTACAGGGAGATGAAATTGTTACTATCAGCCCATGCGTCCTCCCATAATCGAACCTTGTCCCTGCCTCCCGCTTTCCACCCTATTGGTCGTTTGAACCATCCTACTTCTTCTCCCTCTTTGCAAGTTTTAGATAAATCTCTACACCACTAAGATTGATATTTGAGATTGGTCTGGTCTCAATCAAAGTCGGCTCCGTATTTTGATAAGAGAATATCTTTCCACATCCCATTTTCTTCACTTTAAAGTCTCCATTTCCACTTAGCCACAAGGGCTTATATCTTTAATGCCCAACCCACTCACCTTCAGTGATTTGCAAAGGTTCTCCTGACTGACCCAAGGTATAGACCTATTTTCCTTCCCCATTCCCAAAAGAATCTCCTTTAGATACTAATAATTCTCTCAGACACATATTCTGAGGCTTTAAAAAATGATAAGTAGAACAGAGGTAATTATGTGAATACCAATTTGACTAGGCAAATTCTTCCTGCCAAAGACAAAAATTTACCCTTCCAAGCACTTAGTCTTGCGCTTATTTTATTCACAATTGGCTCCCAGAATTTCTTCTTCCTTGAATTACCATCTACTTCTAACCCAAGGTATTTAAAAGGTACCCTCATTAGGTTGCAGTGTAGGGATTTTGCATAGATGTCGAGAGAGTCCCTATTCACATTAATACTTGCCAACTTTAATTTATGGAAATTGATTTCATGCCAGAAGCAAGCTCGTAACACCTGAGAATAGATTTCATAATGAAGACACTAGTGAAGGAATCTTCACGTAGGAAGAGGGTGTTGTCTTCAAATTGCAACACACACGACTCAACCCCATTCCTACCCACCTTCACACCTTTAAGCAACTTTGCTTTTGACGCTTGTCTTACTAGCCCAGATAAGCCTTCAACAACCACAATGAAAAGGAATGGAGCTAGAGGGTCGCCTTATCTCAACCCTCTCGATGGTATAAACTTCGTGGTGGGGCTTCCATTAACTAGAACTGATACCGATGTAGATACCAAGCATCCTCTAATCCACATTATCCATCTACTATGAAACCCCAACTTCCCCAACATATCAAATAAAAAATTTCAACTAACCGAATCATACACCTTTTCATAATCCACCTTCATACACAATCCACCTTCATAATCCTCCCGTTTCCTGATATTCGTGCACGGCTGCTAAATTGTCATGCTTGATAGCCTCCCAGTTGTTCTTAATAAAGTTGAATTTAAAGCCATCTAGGCCTGGGCTTTTTGACCCTTCACATAACTAAATTTCTTCCTTCACTTCTTCCTCTGTAAAAATGGATAACAGACATAGGCTAACCTCTACGGGTAAAGCCTTGAACTCTACACTCCTTAGTCTGACTCCAAAATCACGTATAGCCGAGAATCTTTATTCCACAGTGAGATAGGTGGACCATAACATCTAACCCAAGCATATTTGTGGCCTGCTACATAATCATCAAACCGAGGATTTATGACTTCAAAAGTACTTTCAAACCATTCTTTATTAAGCTTGATGAGGTCTTCTGATGCAAACCTGAAAGATAGAGCATTTCCTGACCAAGCCCAACCTTCTAGAAGAATGACCTGGAGCATGACACAGGATCCAAGGCTAGGTCAGGACCATCCACTAGCCAGTGCCTCAAAGCCTATCATTCCTCAGAGGATCACCAGGAGCAAAGCCCATGTGATGGGAGCTGAGCACCAGCTAGTTTCTTTATTTGTAATTTCAGTATATTAAGTTCACATAGCATAAATCAGAGTGTACTTAGAAAATGTGCTCAATAATTTGAGTAGAGTGTGCTTAGTAATTTGAGTAGGGTGATAATTTAAGTAGGGTGTGCTTAGTAATTTGGGCTTGTGTCAAGCCCACCTTTCATGACATGTGCACCTAGGTTTAGGGTTTCTTTAATCTACCTTCTACAAGGTTTCTCACAAATGACACCCCTACCCTTCTATCTTGCTCCCCATGAAACCCTCTTCTGAAAATAGAGTGTTTTGCCTCATGTATTAGACACATTAAAATGGAATAGAAAAGAAACTATGCTTGAGTGTTTAGTGAGTTTTCTTCTCCTAAAGTTCTTGGGTCTTATCTTGGGTGTTCGTGCACTTCAAGTGGCGGCTCTTCACCACTCATATTGGAGTCTCCTCCCCCTCCAATTGGCATGATTCCTTACTCCATAAGCATCTCTGATCTCTTCATCTTTTCTTTTCCATTTGGTCATCTTTTCCATTTCTTGTTTCATTTTATGTTCTTTAATTTCCGCACCTCATCATCATCATCACACCGTATTATTGTGTTTTTCTCCTTGTCCTCTAGAAGTGAACCTTCACACTTACTTAATCACTTGGTTAAGTTTGTGTCTAGTGGGAATCTTCTTTGGGTTTCTCACCAAATTCTGCTTAATAAAAAGCTCATAAACAAAGGGCCACCATAAAATGTGCAATCCTAAAATCAACTCACATCATCTTCCATCCTAACACCATCTTTTGGTGTTAAGAGCATTAAGTTATCACCTGTATACCTTACTTTAATCATATTCACCCCCCTTTAAAAAATTCTTCGCACAGTTGTCTATAGCTTAAGTTTGTTTCCATATGACCCACCACACTACTGACAATACATGGAAGAACCTGTTGCATGGTTTTAACAATCTTGTGAAGAGTTTTTTCATTGCACTAGCATAAGATAGCTTCCCTTTGTTTTGCTTCCCATTTACAACTTTCCACTCCTCTTTCTTCTTCCCTTTCTTTGCCCTCCAGACCTCCTTGTTGGTGCTCTTCCTTTGTTCGTGAGAGAAAGGTTTTCTTGTTTCTTTAGAGGTTCGAACCGTTTGAGGCATGTTGGGCATTGTGTGACTTGCCGGTTGAACAGACTCAACTCTTCTATATTCCGAAACACTAATGTGAAGCTTCATTTTGCCTATATGGATTTGATGCAATTCCTACTCCAACCTACTCACATTTCCCACCGCAAAGAACCTCACGAATCCAAATCTTCTCCCCCACCTGTTTAGCCTACGAGATATGAACACTTCTTTCACTCTTTTATTTAAAATATGTATTTATTTAAAATTTTGAATAATTTAAAATTTTTATTTATTTTAAATAGAACATTAAATAATTTAAAAATTTTATTGATTTAAAATTTCAAATAAATTATAAATTTTATTTAAGTATAACATTTAATTATAAATTATATAATTTGTTGGAATTTGATCCCTTTAACTTCTCTTATAAGAAATAGGCCTGCCCAGGGGTATGTTTATGGAAAAACAAAATATTGACACACCCTACCCTCATACAAAGATTTTGAAGGAAGAATTATCCAACTCTTCAGGTATCACTAAAATAATATTCTTACCTTCAAAAACTATCAAAAGTAGTGAAATAATCACTTAAACACACTACCAAACAACTCCTACTGCTCAAAGTAAGACTAAGTCATTCCATAATACCTAAGTCCCAATCATATTCAGAACTAAACTAAATTTATTTGAAGTTTAAAAAGCAATTTGAAGAGTGGCTACCATTAGTCTCTTTATTTATGATATATATTTGTTAAAGTGGATACAAAATCATCATCAAGTGCACAAAGATGGTCCCTTTTGGTTGAATTGCTGGCAAACAACACTCTGGACTAGCTTAAAGAGTATAGACAGTCTAAAGGATAAAGCACCTAAACGAGAAGCTGAAATTTGTGAATATAGAATAATTATATAAATATTTATTTTAACTAATTGTATAAGGTGATTTTTTATGTAAGTATATGATTTATATTATCTTCATACATTAAACAGTTGGTAATATATAATCATGGTCACATACCATCTTTTAAATAACAAGGTTAAATTTGCACAAACTTTTATAATGAAATTGTGTGATTTACACCATCTTCTCATATTACAAGAGTTGTTTATATATGTATGCATTACTGTGTGGTGTGGTGTGGCTTCAAATATAAAAAATATATATTTTAATTAAATATATTCTCATAAATAAAATTTATGCAAAAGTTTACATGTTAGTGTATATGTGTAGTTTACATCACCTTTACTCATTGAATGAATTTTATTTTATTTTCATTGAATGACTTTGTAAAATATAGTATTTCGTAGCTTATATATTTTTGAACAGCGTGAAGTTAAAAAATATAAAATCTCATTATAATACTAGAAGATATTAAAACTATAAATTATCAAGTCTCACAATTGTTTTTTACAAAAAGAACTGTGTAAGCTTAATTTTTCATTGTGTATGAAACCCTAAATATATAACAGTAAAGCCAATCTTTACCAAACTATAATATCTTGACAGTAAAATATTTTTATAGTAAAATCTTTATTTAAAAAAATAAAGTAACTCACTACAAAAAAAAAAAATTTAACGGAGTTATATTTAACGTTACCGACAGTTTTAACCTCCGTTAAGTATGTTACCTACGGTTTGTTTTTTCCTTGGAAGATCCAATATCGTTATTCTCGACGATTTTAAAAATTTATGCTATTATCGACGGTTTTGAACCCCACTACCTCTAGGAGGTGCATATATAAAAAAGTAGATGACAAATAATAAAAATGTCAAACCAAAATAATCCAATAATTTTATCAAACCCTATGTTCTTCTTCTATCACCTAACACTAATTAATTCATCTTATTCTTTAAATTACTTACTAATTCATTATTTCATTCATCTTATTCTTTAAAATCCATTTAGTGATCATTCATTTTATTCATTAAAATTCATTTAGTAACCGATATTAGAATAATAAACAATAACTTGGTAAAACCAACTTTGGTGTGGCACTGTAAATCCAAATCAGTACGACTCAAAATTCAAGTCTTTTTTAAATTAGCTTATAGTTTATGTGAAGTGGTATAATAGTGTTGCAACATGTCAATTATATATATATATATATATATATATATATATATATTATCGTTACAACTCAACGTGATTCTTATTTTTCTTTCTGGAACACCATTTGTACATCTTTTTTAAACTTTATAAAAAAAGAAATGTTATAATATGATCACTGGGAATAATATATAAAAATTAATACCCATTTATGATTTCTTAATTTGAGAGGTAATATTTAAATACAAATTCAGAAGAAATTAAATTCTAAATTAATATAAAACATGTTTTGTAAAATAAAATAAAAAACTGATAGTAAGATGTTAAATAACAATAACCTATAAATAAATAGATTTTTATGCATTAACACTATACGTTGTTATCTACTCATCCATACGATATTGATGTTGATGCTGATTGGGAATTATTCTAATATTTGCATGTTGACATAGCAAGAAATAAAGAGCCAACGTTCCACCTGTTCCATAGATGTTCAACAGTATCAACAAATATACACGTTCAATACAATATGTCATATGTCATATGTTGAAATACTAATATTTTTTATTTCCTTAATCCAACCAAAAATATACTAATTACCACAATCAAACAATACCTTCACCATTATCCTTCACTCGTAGTACAATAAGAACATATTTGAGCAGCCACACCAGAATAAGAGAGTATATAATTAAAGAAAGAGCTCCAATCAGATCTTCCTTGTCGTCAATTTCATGAGGAAATGTATTATAGAAAACATACAAGGGGAAGTGCCCAAATCTCCATAGACTACACCAAGCTGCGCAGAAGTAACACTGTAGAAAATTTCTGAGCAAATCAAACCAATAACAATAGCAATATACACCAAATTGTATGGCTAACATAATATCTTTTGAAACTGTAAAAAAGAATTAGAGAATGAAGAAATTCCGACAAACATACAATTCTTTAGTTGAATTCGATCTATTATAAAATAGTAAGGCTAAATTCACTTGCTCGTACTTGGAGGCAGCGAATAATAACAGGGTTTACACCTGCAAGCATCTCTCTAGCAAATTCTTCATCGGTTCTCCATGCAGACTTATCTTCTGCTAAAAATTTATAAGAATGTCGTCATCATATGGGAGTCATTTACAAAAATACGTGACATTTTCAGGTTTCTTTACCAACACAATAAAAATGCCTTTAATCACTTGAGGCACGGGAAACTTGAGGAACCTTTCTCCATCAGTTCGGAGAATTTCTTTGAGCAGCTCTGCAGGGATTTTATCCCTAACATTCTTAAGTATACCTTCAGGCACCTTTAAACACATCTTTAAAGCTATTAAACTCATCAGGGGTGCTGTCGAATAGAGATTCCAACTCAGGTTTGATAACCTGAAGTATGGACTTCAGTGCGTTAGCAAGAAAGTCTGACAATTTCAAGTGACCAGACCTTTCATCCCTTGGAACGTAGATGTCCAAGCTCATGGCCAAGTTCAATCTACTCTCAATCTTTGCATCTGGTAAATAACAACACCACATCAGAAATTTAAAACTAAAACTGAAAAGGCCAAAAATCATTGTTAGCTAAATTGGACTTCAATGAATACCAAAGCAACACATGAAAAGTTTAACCTGATTCTGTAGGTGGTCTACAGAATAAATTGATAACTTGATTATCTTGGTAAACTAAAAAATAAATTGATAATGTTTAGAAAGCATGGATGAAAATTTATTTATATACAAAACATTTGATTACCTCTATTTGGAGCCAATTCTGAGATGGTATGTTTTGCCTGGGATCACAGTTTGTATAAAGGGAGAACATTTTGATATGTCACAAACATCAGTGCTCAAGCTTGGAGATTTGGAGCAGTTGAATCTTCCTTTTCCATGAATCAGAAGTGATTGGGGAAAACAAATATATACAAAGAGTAAGAATAAAACCAACAGTCACACATTGAAGAAAGGAAATAGAAAAGATGGTAGATTTTGCATTGAACAATTAATTTACCTGAGGCTCTCCCACCCATTGAAAGGAAATTGAATACAGTCCAGCAGCTTGTTCATAAGTGCTCTTGTAGTACCAATCGTTCAAAATAATGCTTCTATCAAAGTCATAGGTAAAGGGTTCTGGGTCACGGGGTGCCACGAATTAGTCCATATAGCCCCGCTTCCCTTTGCATTCCATAGTGAGCATGGTAAAGGATGTACCAGGCTGTAACATAAAAGATTCAAGCAAATAAGACACTAAGAGCTGTTTTGGTATTATGTATGAAAGAATTGAACAGCAAACAGCAAACAGAAGATAAGGAATTAACATGATTATTCATGTGGGTAGAATTTTGGTTTAGGGTTTAGGGCCTAAACCCTAACATGATTATTCATGTTTTGGTAATGCTAGTATAATGAGTTGTGCCGAAGGTGCATATGTAGGATGTTGCTCTTACAGGCTTGGGCACATGCACTAATCTTTTGTCATGTTTAATTAGTTTCAAGAGTTCAGCAAGTGAAGTATTGTGTAACTAGTTAAGCTGAATTTGGTTTGATAAAGTTTTTTTTTTTTATCAGCAATGAATAAATAAAATTAAAGGGGATACTTCAGGGGTATCCCAACCCATATACAGTAACCACAAGTGGACTTCCTATATCATCCACAAAAGAAACTCTCCTTTATGGTTGGAGCAAAACAACCATAAAGTGAGAAAAACATACCCAAAAATATAACCAACAAGTTACCTCAAAGCAACATTCAACTTTACCGAAACGCCCAGAACCGAGGCCACCTACATTCACCTCGCCACGCGACAAGTTACCCATGCAGGGAATAACTCGCCATGTAGCTTACTCTGGTGAGCACTAAGTGCCACGAGGAGCACAATCTCTGCAAAATCGCCTGCCGCCAATGCTACTCGCCATGTATGCTCTGACCTAAGGAAACCCCGCTCTCGACGAGGATCCACTCGAGAAACCCCCTCGTCGACGGGCGAGCTGTTCCCTTCATCTCATTACTCATGTTGAGGTTTAACAGACATCTTTATCGAACCAACACATCTGGACTTACTCACCTAAATCTCCAACAGCTTCAAATAAGCTTTCTGGAGAACCCGGCGATGTGTCTGCCTCGGCGATTTCCAGTTATCTGATCTTCTGTTCTTCGGATACGGCAATGATGCACAACTTCAGCGACCACCGACTACGCACGCATGGAGATCGCCGCTTCATCGACCGGCGATCATGTTGACCTTTGCATAACTTCGGCGACCACCGACTACACACATATGGAGAACGCCGCTTCATCGACCGGCGATCATGTTGACCTTTGCATAACTTCGACGACCACCGACTACACACGCATGGAGAACGTCGCTTCCTCGACCGGCAATCATGTTGGCATTTGCATAACTTCGGTGACCATCGACTAGGCACACATGGAGAACGCCGCTTCAATCGACCGACGATCATGTTGGCTTTTGCAACTTCACGCATGGAGAATGCCGCTTCATCGACCGGCGATCATGTTGGCCTTTGCATAACTTCGGCGAGCACCGACTACGCACGCATGAAGAGCGCCACTTCATCGACCGGCGATCATGTTGGCCTTTGCATACCTGCTGATATGACTTTACCACTGTAATGTCACCTTCCATCCCAACAAAAGTTATCTCTTCCGTCTGCAGACCTTACTTATAACTATTAATGCATATCAAAGGGTTTAGAATCCAGTCTACAAAGGAGTAATTGAAAGAATACACCTTATGCTTCATCCAAAGCCAAGATTTGAGTTGAGCCCTTTGTAGAATCTCTTCTGCGTCAACTACACCTTGCTTGAAGACAATTAAATTTCTTTGATCCCAGATGCCTCTTATAATATTAACCCAGACTCCTTTCCAAACCAGGTTTTGCTTAGAACTAGCTTGGTTCAAAACAAAACTTTCGAAGTGCACCTTTATATCATTGTGTTGGACAGAAGATATTCCTATCCATCTGAAGCACAAGGTCCAAATACGTTGTGCATGTTTACACTCCAGGAACAGGTGTTGGCATGTCTCATCATCTACCTGACAAAGGGGGCATAGCATTGTACTTATCAGAATCCCTCTTCTATTCAAACTTTGCCTTGTTGGGATTCTGCCCAACAATACTCTCCAGGCAGTTGTCGTTGCATTCGGGAATGCCTTTGCCTTCCAAAGATGTTTAAACACCTCCTGTTGAGAGTCTATGTCTGACATTCATAAGCAGATTTCACAGTGTACGTCCCCGACTCCTCCTTCCCCCATACCTGAACATCCATGTTGTTCTTCTTCAAAACAGCCCTGGATAACATCGAGGTGAGCCCTGCCTCCATCAGAGATTCCCATTCAAACCTGGTTCTCCTCCACCTAAGACACCATCTCCACTCTGATTCCACCCAATCACCAACCTCTCCCACTGTATGCCCCTGGTTTAAAGACAGAGAGAACAATCTTGGGAATAGAGTTTTGAGATCTGAGTTTCCTACCCAAACATCTTCCCAAAATTTTGTTTTATCTCCACCTCCTAGTTCCCACCTTATTTCTTCTTGGAACCATCCTCCTCTTCCTCCCTCTCCACACACCTTTGCAAGGTCTCTCCACCACCATGACTGGAGCCTGACTGGTGTATTGAGATTATCGGACATTAATCCATATTTTGAGTTCAAAAGTTCCTTCCATCTACCACTCTCTTGTGATAAGCACCTCCATCTCCATTTAGCTAGAAGTGCACGGTTGAACATACGTATGTCTCTAATTCCCAGTCCTCCCTCCTCTCTAGGTCTACATACATCCTTCCATCCTACCCACGCAATTGGCTTATTCTCTTTCCCCCATCCCCACAAGAATCTCTGTTGAATACTAATGATGCTTTTACACACTGTTTCCGGTGCTCTGTAGAGTGATAGATAGTATAAGGGAATGGCCGATATGACTGAGTTAATAAGACATATTCTCCCTACCATGGATAAGAATCTCCCTTTCCACACGCTGAGTCTTGCTTTTAGCTTTGTTATGACCGGCTCCCAGAAAAGTTTCTTCCTTGGGTTTCCTCCTACTTCAAGACCCAGATACTTAAAAGGTACCACCATTTGAGTGCAGTTCAAGGTCTTAGAGTAGACTACCACTTCATTACTTAATACATTGATACCTGCTAGTTTTGACTTGTGGAAGTTTATTTTCAGACCTGACGCTAGCTCGAACCCCCTCAAGATAGCCTTCAGGGTTACCACATTACTAAAGGTGCTTTCACACAGAAAAAGAGTATCATCTGCATACTGGAGAATGCACACCTCTAGCTCATTCTTGCCTATCTTGAGGCCTGTTAGAAGTTTGTTCTGCATAGCTTGCCTCACTAGCCCAGACAGTCCTTCTGCAACTACTAGGAAAAGGAAAGGTGCAAGGGGGTCACCTTGTCTCAACCCCCTTGAAGGCTTAAATTCCTCCGTCGGACTCCCATTGACTAGCACTGATACTGTGGTGGATTCCAAGCAACCTCGGATCCACACGATCCACTTATTGTTAAAACCCATCCTATGAAGAATATCATAGAGAAAGTCCCACCTTACCGAGTCATATGCTTTCTCAAAGTCCCGTTTTAGACATAACTCGCTTCTCCCCTTCCTCTTAAGTTCCTCTATCACTTCATTAGCCATAAGCACGCTATCCAGAATCCCTCTGCCCTTTAAGAAAGCGGATTGGCTTTCGTCAATAACAGAGGGCAACACCTTCTTCAATCTTCCTGCCAGTACCTTCGAGATGATTTTGTATATGGCTCCTACCAGTGAGATGGGTTGATACTGTTCAAGCTTTATAGGGTCTCTAACTTTCGGGACAAGAGCAATGAAGGATGCATTACACCCCTTTGGGAGACTCCCAGTCTCATGGAATAAAGATAGCGCTCCCACAATATCATCTTTTATAGTCTCCCAACTGTGCTTAAGAAAATTGAAATTGAATCCATCTGGTCCTGGGCTCTTTGAGCCTTCACATTGCCACACAGCATCCCTAATCTCTTCCTCAATGAAATTGGCAAGAAGGCTGTCATTTTCAGACACATTAATAGTCTTAAAATCAACTTCGTCCAGTCTTACCCCAAGGTCCTTTGTTGCTTTGAACCTTGCCTCGAAAAGGTTCTTCGCCTCTAGACGCACTGTACTTGGCTCCTCACACCATTGATCCCCCACTGTAACACCCTTCACTTCATTCCTGATTCTTCGCCACCTCACAGATGAGTGAAAGTACCTAGTACAGGAGTCCCCAAACTTGAACCAGTTTGCTCTAGCCTTTTGACAGATAAGGGACTCCATCTTAATTTCATTCTCTTTTAGTCTACTTGTCAACTCCATCCTTTTCCGCCTCTCAAAATCTACTAAGCCCCCTTCGCAATCTAAGCAGTCGAGTGCCTCTATTTCCTGCAGAATCTTCCTCTTGGCAGTATCAAGGTTACCAAACACGTCCTTATTCCAAGATTTGAGATCAGACTTAAGAAGCTTCAACTTTTCCTTTAGCCTTACTATCTTGTTTCCTTGGACTAAGTAGGACTGCCACTTATCCTTTACCATCTTGTTAAAGCCCCTTTCCATGTTCCAAGCATCAATTGTTCTGAAAGGTTTAGGGCCCCAATCCTTCTCCACTGACTTTACTACAATCGCACAATGATCTGACACTTCCCTCCTTAAGACATACTGTTTACTCATAGGCCATAATCGAAGCCACTCTTCAGAGACAAGCACTCTGTCAATTCTACTCTTTGCTGAGCCATCATGTTTGAACCACGTGAATTTCTTTCCTACAATAGGCAACTCCATCAGTAAGTTAGAGTCAATGAAGGAATTGAAGCCATTCCTCTCACTTACTTGCCCACCCCTTTTCTTTCACTTCTAATTCTGACACCATTAAAGTCTCCACACATACACCAAATACGATCACGAGACACCGACTTGGCGTTGGAGAGATCATCCCACAAGGTCTTCTTACCACTCAAAGAGCATGGAGAGTATATATTGGCCACAACACACCTAGATGAAGATTTTATATGTTGTCCAATGATAATAATAAAACCTTTCCCCATCACATGACTCTCATAAGTAAAGGATTCAGTATTCCACAAAGACAAAAGAATACCACTTCCATTATCTCCTTTATTGTGAACCCAGCCAACTTTGTTGTCCCCCCACAGGTTGTAACATCTAGCATCCGAGAGTTCACTTGTTTTCGTTTCTTGCAGACAAACAAATTCTGCTTCCTCACGCCCTATTATGCTCCTCAAGTACCTAACTTTTGTTCCTCCCCCCAAGCCTCTTATATTTAGATTGACAATTAACATGGGAGAACCTTCTTTTTACCCGCCTCTGCACTTTTCATAATCTCTAAGTCTCTCTCTTCCAGGCAAATATATTCTTTAACTACCTCTTGCTCATCCCCACGGCATATAGTCCCTACTTTTCTACTAATCTCCCATAGCTTACACGGTGTCACTGCTAATTCAGAGTTCCTCCACCGCTCATTACAATTAACAATATCCCCATCTGATGTAGAGGTTGTTGATGTGCCTTGTATAATGGGGGAAATAATTCCGGATTATGGCAATCGTGAACTCAGCCTTACTGATCTCCTCGGTTCTATAGAGGATACCCCCAATTTCGCTAGGACTTTGGGTTTTCCACCTCGCGTTAGCGTTTTCGGTGCACTGTCCCCTGTCATTCCTTCGTCTTCTGCATGAGGTAAGTCATCACAGCTTGTGCAGGGAACCTCTTCTTCTGATAAGCCTCCATGTCCTTCAATTTGTTTTTGTCTCCGACTGTGCTGCTGCCCTTCATTCTTCCCGAGCTTCTTCGTTGTGGTTGACACTCTCGCAAAATCTGGAGAGGCGGGTGGGTTTGACTCAGTTTCAACGTTCTCCTCCGAACCACACGACAACTCACCGTTTTCTTCATGGGTTTTTCCTTCCTCTAAAACCAATTCGGGACCCTTCTGATTTGGCCCAGACCCGAGTCCAACTTCAGCCGTTAACTCCTGCCCATCCTCCAATTGGGCCTCTATCTTCCCTTCTTGGCCCAGCTTCACTTTGGATTCCACATGGCACATACTACCTTTTACGTCATTCTCTTTTTCCTCTATACCTGCGTATGTAGTATGGCTATTAAGAGTAACCCTATCTACTTTGTCAGATTGGTTGACAAAACTAGATTCTATAAATATATTCTGACCCTGCTTTCCTTCCTTTGTGTATAACTTTTCACCTTTCCTCTGACACGCTCCGATTTCTGAGGATGAAGCCCCAAAGTAGACTTTTGGCGTCTGTACCATCCAATCCCCACCTAACTCCTCTCTTCCTCCCACCGGCTTTCCACGTGACCGGATTTCCTCCCCTTCCCGTTGATTGTTCTCCTCCTCGCCACTATTGTCAGAGAAGGAGGATTCTTCCACATAGGTTTCAGAGGAAGAAGTACTGTCTGTAGAATCATTATTAAAGAAGTGACCTTTGCAATAATCAGCAGCGGTGTATGGAAGATCCTCTTCAAGAAGGATACACAACTTATGTTCATTAATCCTCATCTTTTTTACCACTCTTACATACCGATGAGTCTCAATACGAACTTGTAATCGAGCAAATTCTAAGTTTTCCCACGTCAACGTAGATTTGTCTATTGACATCAACTTTGTCGCTTCACCAATCACTCTTCTAAAGCATTCTTCGTTCCAAAGGGATATCGGAAGACCATAACACTTCACCCATACTACTTTGTGACTTGCTACCGCCATTTTCGTCCAAGGCTTTATGCTAACAAAAAGGCTATCGAACCAACCTCTGTTCATCTTTATTAACTCCTCCATATTCACCCCTTCTGTTAGTGTTAGAAGTGCTAGGTTGTCCCCCATGTACCTCAATCTTATCATGTTCGTGCCCCCTTTTACGAATTCTTCACTCAGCTTGTCGAAGTCCAACCCTTCATCATATTGACCTACTACACTCTTTATCATCCATGGCAGGGACTGCTGAAGAATTTTGGACTCTTGTTGAGTAGAGTCTTCACTCTTCCTTTCCCGTCTTGTATGACCTTTAACTACATCTGCGTAGGTATTATTCCCCTTCTTTTCCATCCAGACTTCCTTACCTTTCTTGAGAGCATTTCCCACATCTTCCTCCACCTTGTTCTTCCCACGTTCCAACATCCTGGCCTTGTTCACACTCCCAGCCTCCTTTCTCTCCATTCTGTTTGGTTCCACAAGATGGCGACGGTACTTTGGGATATTCACATATAACTTCCTATTCCCTATGTACACTTGGTCAAGTTCCCACTCCAGATTTCCGGCATTTCTAACTTCAAAAAATCTCACAAACCCAAATCTTCTACCCCACTTGTTTAGCCGGCGTGAAATGAAGACTTCTTTCACTCGTGCCCACTTTTGGAAGATTTTGAACATGTCCATCTCACCATAGTCATTTGGAAAGTTGGAGAAGAAGAATGTTGTATAATCCAAGGAACTCTGATGTGTTTTACGAGCAAAACCACGCACCTGAAGGGTGTATGGATCCCTGTGTTCCCTCCGCCTTCCGCTCGGTTGATCTTTTGTAATTCAGAATTCCCTCCCTCTTTATTGGATCTTGAGTAACTATTTTGATTGCTCGTTTGATAAAGTTTAATCCTTTATATTTAATCACTTTTGTAGTTTGTAAACAGATTGGGATGTTAATTTATTTTATTTATTGCTGATAAAAAAAATATTATTCATGAGGGTAGAATTTTAGAACTTACCCTATCTACAACAAACTCATAAATAAATGTGTCGCCAGGCAATATAGGACATTGAGTTACCCCTTTTATTCCATCAAACCAAGGAGTTCCAATCTACCACATACAAACCATACACGTGAATAATCAATAAGAACAAATGAAAAGTCTAAATTAATCATTTAAATCTATTTTATTTAAGATTATATTTTGAAAAAATATTTTGGGGGAGGAGATGAAGCCAAACCTGTCTAATCCCATGCCAGTGGATGGAAAGGTTTTCTGTGATCAAAGTGTTGTTAACCTGAACAACAACTGTGTCAAACCTCCTGAGCCTGGATGGTGGGTCCTAGAGTTATTCCATTGACCGTGATAACAAGCTTTTTAAAGCCAACAGGGGACCTATACTCATACTTCACCTCCCATTTGTAATGTCTATTTTTGGCCTATGCATTGCGGAAATTCCCAAAAATAAGGAAGAAACAGAGAATGAACAATGTTGGAATAGCCCTTGAGCTGAACGGAGGCTCAACCATGCCTAGCAAGTAAAATAGGCGTAAGAAAGAGAGAAAGCTAATTGAGATATAGTTGAGAGATGTTAAAAACTGGGATGGTCTTTATATAATGGATTAACTGAAATAGATTGTTATTATATAATATATTTTATTGTTGGTTCCGCCTTTTAAACTAAGTTTGAGTGATGAAATGTGTTATAGTGAATAAGAAAAGCAACTAAGAAAGAAATCAAGTACTTATTGCATATATGATTCAATTAAATGAATATGGCAATAATGAATGGGAAGAGGATACTAAACTAACAGAAGAAGTCATCTAAGATGAATGAGGAAAACCTGATATCCTGTTTAATGAGTTATTCCAAATCTTAAAGGTCTCTGACCAAGAACATGAGTATACAAAATTATCAAATAGTTTCCTCAACAACAGAAACTAAAACACTTTCTGCCATTATACAATTATACAAAAAAAAAAAAACAATTAATAGACTAAAAGGAATTTTACTAAGACAAAAAAATATAGGTTGTGATCTTTGTATCAATGTTTTGTCATTAGTTGTTGCACACCTTCTCTGAAAGTAATTTCAAGTGCTTATCAACTCATTTATAACCATCATTTTTATCATTATGAATGAAGATTAATCAATATAAGAAGAATGCAATTACACAAACCAAATTGTGATAACATTTAATTAATTTCTCTTCAATAATATTAAATTCATTACTATATTGTAAACTTGTTTTATAGTTTATCTCTTACTTTCATACTTTGATTTTGTTATTAACAATAATAAATAAATAAATATGATCAATTTAGAGTAACCCTAACTCTCCAAAAATTATCAACGAACAAAATACTAACCAACCAACCTATTCTAAAAAAAATCTACTAGGAAATGAGACTTCTACCTAACTCCAGTAGAAAGACCTTTACCAATATGAATTGATAAACATAACTCACTACAAAACAAAAGTTTAGAACCTTGAATTGCAGACACTTGAAAGAAACTTAAATAATACCGTGAGTACAAAGACTGAACTCCAGTTCTCCATATATTATTAGTTTTTCAATTTCTTTTGTAAGTTGACCCTCACCATCGTTAGTCTTAATTATCAATCCTCTATACAACCACAAAAAAGTTCTTAAAAACTCAGTTAAAATAATCTCATCTCAAGAAATGAGGCACTGCATTGCAAACTTTTCCTCTTCTTAATTAATCCATTATACCTCATTTCTCATGTTATCTAAAAAAAAAAAAAAAAAAAAAAAAAAACAACTGTTTTAGAAACTTTATTCATCAGAATAAAAAAAATGATGCCATGAGTAAGCAAAATTGATATCATGAACCAATTGTTTTCAGAAACAAGTGAAAGACAAAACAGATAATATGGTGGACACTTGTCTGGACTTTGTTATTTCTTATCTTTTTACAGTAATGCTTTGATTCAGGCTCTTATATTGTTCTTTAGTAATTATGGCCAATCAGAAATAAAACTAAATAAAACAAAAACAAACATCTGAGTGCAAACATAAACAAAATCTAAACAAACAACAAAAAGAAAAATTAAATAAAAAAAAAGCAGTAGCAACAATTTTCAGTGAAATAAAAGATAAATAGCTTTCATTTTTCCAGCAATGATATAATCTTACAGAACTTCACAATATTGGACTTGTCCAATATCATAAACTTGAGTCTAGTAGAATTCAAATCCTCTCCAGTTCATCTTTTCTACAAGTCAATTTTCTGCAAAATCTGAATCTTTAGGAAAATAAACCTGGGCAAAATAGCTGAACCTATCATGTACAATCTACAAATCTTATGAGGCTGTATTTATGTGCTGTATAAGTTTATTTGTTTGTCCCTAAAGGTTATTGTAGCTGAAACTGTGTTAGGAAAGTCTTCACATTAGGGGGGTTGGAACTATTGAAGTGTTCCCATATTCTCTTTATTTTTTATTGATAAAAATATAAATAAAAAACAAATAATATATTAGCTGTCTGAGAAAAAGAAAGTAAATTACAAAAAAAGCCCTAATGATTCATTGTTTTGTTCTCCTTGGTTTTCTTTTGTTTTATGCCCGTTTGATTGGTCGCATGTAAGTATGACGTGTCGGGTAGACATGAATTGTCCCTTTTCTGATCCTGCAATCAGAAATTATACTCTTCTGAAAAGTGCAAAAGTGACCAACATCAACATCAACCAATGTGAAATTAAAAGGAAAAAGACACAACAGGTGCCTCATTATAATTCGTGGCGACTCACACTAACACATAGCGCACAGACCTTTCTACTCGTGTTCTCTGGTTGGTTGGGAGCAATACTCTAAAATAAAAATAAAAAAATTCTCAGTTTCCTTATCGGGTAAAACCCTTGTCTATTTTAAGTCTCTCATTTGTTTTTTTTTTTTTTTTATCTAGACACACTTTTTATCCTGTGATTTCAGAGTGGTATTCTGGTGTGTTTTTTTAGGAGGATTCAATGTTTTTTTCATGAAAATAATGGCGTGATGATTTCTGTTCCATTGGCAAGTCCAACCAAAACACTGAATGGAAATGTTTCTTTGTATGTTGGAAGATTTTCATGTCATGTGATAATGTGATAGAGAATCGGTTATTATTTGATCTCTTTAATCAAGTAGCTCATGTTATTTCAATTAGAATTTGTCGGTATCAAACTAAACAATCTTCTCTTGGCTAAACATATGTCAATTCTATAACTGTTCAAGATGGTTTATTTTATCATTTGATTATTTAATTATTATTTTTTTCCATCTTAAATTTGATTACCGTAATTATTGTTGTTCGATTGTTATTGTTGTTGTCGAAATGGTTGAATATTATTTTAGAATTAAATGAAATGATTAAAAGAAATCTTGATTTAATTTTTTTATTATTGTTTTGGTAAGGTTTAACTTCTTTTGTTTTTGTTTTTTTTAAGTGGTTCTGACTATTACTAATTTTTTAATTATGTTTGTATGTTTGATTATTTTTAAAATTTTTTTATTGAAGTTGTCAATTTGATAACTTTTGGATCGGTGTCTTGAGTTTTTGTTTTTCTTAGAATTGAATTGAAAAAGGAAAAAACATACACTGAGTTAATTGTTTATTCCTTTCTTTTTGTTTTTATCATTTCTTTTCTTTGTTGTCTGCATTCTATTATTGTGATCTAGTGGTTTAAGTATTTTTAATTGAAGTCTTGGATTTGGATATACTTGTTTAGATGATTGTGTTAATTTTGAACTGAGAAAACATTCTGATTTTTAGTTATTTATTATTATTATTATTTGGGGAACAAATATTCATTTCTTAATGTGCTCTGAATTTGATTATTGAATCTTCTTCTTCTGTCAGGGTCATAGGTGTGGTGTTTTTAATTGTGTTTAGTGTTTGTACCGCCCTGGTAGTCGGAAGTGATGACGTGGCACCAAGCTACAGTGTAGTCGTGTTGACAAGACGCCAGGTTGACAGAAGGGGAGGAAGTCGGGGGGGCTCGTGAAGTCGCCAGTGATTAAGTTGGCGTGTTCCGATCATTAAGCATACCAGGCGATCGCCCAGTAGAAGGTGAAGTCGCCAGATGTAAACTCAGGCGACCAAGCGATTGGAGATCGCCAGAGCAAGCACATCGCCAGAGATGAAAGTGGTGCAGATTATGAAGGCGGCCGGCGAGACCACAGGGAAGGTGTACGAGGGCACCCTAACTCGCCAGTTCCAGTAGAGATCGCGCTCCCAAGTTAGCTATGCACTGGGCAGTACCATGCATAAATAACTTAGCCAAAAAGAGAGTCAGAAGCAGCGCCCAAGTCAAGGAGGCTCCAGATGATGGCACGTGTACGACTGGATGCGAGCCACGTGTCCAGGTCTGTAACTGCCAGGAGAGAGAAAGTGACCAGGTATATAAGAGTTCTCAACGAACTTTCTGAGGTACACACGTTCAGATTACACTCTTTACGCTTGCGAGTTCTAGAGCTTACTGTGAGAGAGAACATTGCACGGTTCCTTGAGATTTCCTGAGTGTTCTTGCTCTTAGTATTTGGTGGTTCGGTCACTGACTTGGGCGTTGGAGTGCGATCGGTCGCAGCGGTGCCGCTCTGTTCTTTTGCAGGTTCTTGAGGTGGATCTTGAAGGAGGACGGAGGTTCGAAGTGGTGCACAAGTCGATCCTTTGACGAGGCAGGTTCCAACGTTCTGGTCAACAGGCAGGATCATCAGGCGCCCACCGTGGGGCCATGTAAAACCTGTTCCCATCCACAGCGCGAGTTCTTGGAGGTTTTCGTGATTTTCTGTGTGGTTGTGTGCTGGTGCAACCGTAGTTTGTTGTTCGCTTGAGATTTGTTCGGTGTTTTCGCATTTTCCACCGTTCGTTTGGATTTTTGTTCGGTGAAGTGAAGTTTTCTGCTATTTACGTGCGATCTGTTCGGTGGGATTTGAGTTCCCTCGCTCGTTTGGTTATCTGTGGGAGAAGCGGTGGTTTCTGGTGGAGTTGTAGGTTTGTTTGAAGGTTTGCGGTGTTCTTGCGGAGTTTCGCGCAGTTTTTCCGATTGATCGCTGAATCGATCGTGGCTGAAGTAAGTGTTGTTCACTGCATTCTGTGATTCGCTAAGTTTCATGAGAAAAATGAGAAGCAATCGTTCAAGTCCGGTTGCGCCCGTCGCTGCTGAAGGCGCCGCCGCCATGACCATGGCGCAGATGGCGGAGATGATGCGTTCGTTGCAGGCAACTGTGGAAGCCTCGCGCATAGAACAGGCGAGAATGCATGAGGACCTGGTCGCCTCTCGCGCCAGGAATGAGGAGCTTAGCAAGGTGACTGAGGAGCTGCGTCAAGCTCTTCAGGAGCAGCAAGGGCGTTCTTATGCTGAAGAGGTTGCGCCGTCGTCGCCACCTCGTGTTTTTCCTATGCCTTTTGTTCAGGCGATTACTGACACGCCTATTCCTGCGAGTGTGGTTCCTGTTAAGGCTGTTTTCACCGGCGTGGAGGATCCTGAGGCTCATCTCACCACGTTCCATACGCAGATGATGCTGTCAGGGGGATCAGACGTCGTGTATTGCAAGATGTTCGTGAGCACGCTCCAGGGAACGGCTCTGGAATGGTTTGTGAGCCTGCCTAACGGTCACATAACCAGTTTTCAACAGTTCTCGAAGATTTTCGTCGAGCAGTACATTGTGAATAAGGCACCGCCTAGGGTGTCTTATGATTTGTTTGATATAAGGCAATATCAGGGAGAGTCCCTCAGAGACTACCTGAATCGCTTTAGGGCGCAGATGGTCAGATCGCCGGCCAAAGATGAAGAAATGCTGGTCTATGCATTCAAGAAGGGCGTGTTGCCGGGACCATTCTGCGAGGCGTTGATCAGGGCGCACCCCGCCTCGTTTGCTGAGGTTAGGCGACTTGCGGTGGCCCACATCGCCGACGAGAGCGAAGTCGCCGAGAAGAGAGGAAGCGTGGCTCCCGCTAGGCCACGCGCCCAGACGAGGATCCAGCCACAGAGGGTGTTGGAGACAGCGGCGGCCAGGAGGGATCAGAGGACTCGCCATCCTTATGATCCAAGGAAGAACAAGGGTAGGGGCTAAGGACGCCAGCAACCAGCACGCCGGGAATACAATCGCCCGCCTAAGCACAAGTTTGTCATGGGATTGGAGGATCTGATCGCCATTCCCAACATATCCGCTAGGTTGAAGGCGCCAGAAAAGGTGGGCGACAAGGTGTTGGGACCAAAGCCAGACGCCTGGTGTGAGTTTAACCAAGGCTTTGGCCATACAGTGGACTCATGTTTAGCATTAGGATACCAGCTCGACGATCTGGTAAAGAGCGGGTTCCTAAATGATTATTTGCTGGACAGGAGGACGGGGGGCGCGTCGAGCTCCCAACCAGCAGGTGCTGAAGCTCAGCAGCACGAGATGCCCACGCACGGAGAAATCCACACCATCGCAGGGGGTTTCTCAGGCGGTGGATGCACCGCATCACAGAGGAAGAAGTACGCAAGGTCTGTGATGACGGTGGATATGTTTGAAGACCACTCGCCAGAAGTGGATATTACATTCACCAAGCAAGATCTCCGGGATGTTGTGCCTCATGACAACGATCCCATAGTAATTTCGTTGATAACAGCAGGAAGAAAGGTCCACAGGGTGCTGGTGGACCAGGGAAGCTCGGCAGATGTGATGTTCTGGCCAACTTTCACGCAGTTGGAGCTGCCCCTTGACCAGCTGAGGCCCTATGGAGGGTGTTTGTATGGATTCGCTGGTGACCAAGTGGAGGTTAGGGGGTACATAGAGTTAAGGACAACGTTTACAGACGTGGCGGGTTCAAGAACGGAAAAAATCAAGTATCTGGTTGTAAACGCTCCTTCAGCGTACAACATCCTGTTGGGAAGACCCACGCTCAATAGGATAGGTGCCATACCATCAACCCGGCACATGAAGGTGAAGTTGCCGTCCTTGGAGGGGGTGGTCATCACCATCAAATCCGATCAGAAGGAAGCAAAGAAGTGCTATGAGAATAGCCTGAAAAACAAGAGATCGGTGAGTTACGTAACAACCACCCCGCCTCCCGGTGTGAAGCCCAGACCAACGGTAACAGAAGAGGTCGCCGGGAGGGACGTGGAGATGGTAGACGCTGAGCTGGGGGAGGGGAATGATGGTCTGGGGGAGGAAGAGGCAAGGAATCGCCCTGAGGAAGCGAGAGAACTGGGAATCGCCAGGGCGGTGATCGCCAGAGAAACCAGACCAAAACCCGTCGAGCAGTGGCTCGAGAGAGAAATCGGGGGAAAGATCTTCAAGCTGGGAAGATCCCTGGAGGTTGAGCTCCAGGACCAGATCGCCAAGGTGATTGAGCGGCATCTGGACGCGTTTGCATGGTCCGCTTCGGACATGCCCGGGATCGATCCCGACTTTTTGTGCCATCATCTGGCGATGGACAACTTGGTAAGACCAGTGCGACAAAGAAGAAGAAAGTTCAACGAAGAGAGGAGGCAGGCGATCAGGGACGAAACACAGAAGCTCCTCGCTGCAGGCCACATCAGGGAAGTTCAGTACCCTGAATGGTTGGCAAATGTCGTGCTGGTGAAGAAGAGTAACGGGAAATGGCGCATGTGCGTCGATTTCACTGACCTGAACAAGGCTTGCCCAAAGGATTCGTATCCTTTACCAAGCATAGACGCCCTGGTGGATAGTGCTGTAGGGTGTAAGCTGTTGAGCTTCCTGGATGCCTTCTCGGGGTATAATCAGATTAAGATGCATCCCATGGATGAAGAGAAGACAACCTTCATGACGGAGAGATCGTGCTACTGCTACAAGGTGATGCCGTTTGGGCTGAAGAACGCGGGGGCCACGTACCAGAGGCTGATGGATCGAGTACTTGCACCGATGCTGGGAAGGAACGTGCAAGCGTACGTCGATGACATGGTCGTGACCTCGCCGGAAAAAAGCAAGCACGTTGCAGACTTGGAAGAATTGTTCACGACGATCGCCAAGTTCAGATTAAAGCTTAATCCAGAGAAATGTATTTTCGGCGTGGAGGCTGGAAAGTTTTTGGGTTTCCTCTTGACTGAAAGAGGCATAGAGGCCAACCCTGATAAGTGTGCCGCCATCCTGGCGATGAGGAGCCCAACTACGGTGAAGGAGGTTCAACAGCTAACGGGTCGGATGGCAGCCCTGTCCCGCTTTGTGTCAGCTAGCGGAGAAAAGGGCCATCCCTATTTTCAGTGCTTGAGGCGCAATAACAAATTTGCGTGGACGAAGGAGTGCGAGGAAGCCTTCGTCAAGCTGAAGGAATATTTGGCGAGCCCGCCGGTCTTATGCAAACCGCTGGTGGGAACCCCTCTCAGGTTGTATTTTGCTGTAACTGAGAGGGCGGTGAGTGCGGTGCTCGCCCAGGATCAAGATCAGGCTCAAAAGCCTATTTATTTTGTGAGTAAGGTGTTGCAGGGCCCCGAAACGAGATATCAGGCCCTGGAAAAGGCTGCGCTGGCTGTGGTATTTTCGGCGAGGAGGTTGCGCCACTATTTCCATAGCTTCACCATTCTGGTGATGACTGACCTGCCCATCCAGAAGGTCCTGAAGAAGCCTGATGTTGCAGGAAGGATGGTGAAATGGGCAGTAGAATTGTCAGAGTTTGATATTAAATATGAGCCTCGAGGCCCGATCAAGGGGCAAATCTTTGCAGATTTCGTGGTTGAGCTCTCATCTGAGGCGACGCGAGTTGAAGGGGACGACTTCCGTTGGGTACTCTCGGTGGATGGATCGTCGAACCAGCAGGGCAGCGGTGCTGGAGTCATTTTGGAAGGACCCAACGGCGTGCTGATCGAACAATCTTTGAGATTTGCCTTCAAAGCCAGTAACAATCAAGCAGAATATGAGGCGCTGATCGCCGGGATTTTGCTGGCCAAGGAGATGGGAGCCAGGGTGTTAATAGCCAAGAGCGACTCGCTGCTAGTCACAGGGCAAGTAACAGGCGAGTTCCAGGCTAAAGATCCACAAATGGCGGCCTATTTGGAGTATGTGCAGGAATTGAAGAGTTCCTTTGACTCCTTTGAAGTAGTACATGTGCCCAGGGAGCAGAATGCCTGAGCTGACTTGCTAGCTAAGCTCGCCAGCTTAGGCAAGGGGGGTAGGCAGAGGATGGTGATTCAAGAAACTCTGAAGACGCCGAGAGCATTTGTGGCAGATCACCTGGTTCTTCAGATAAGCAAGTCGACGGAGAAAGCAGCGAGAAGTCATAAGTCCCTGACGCAAGAGACTTTGAGATCGCCGAGAATTAGAGCATGTCGAGGAGAGAAGGTGAACATGACGCAGGTCTGCGCGATCCATGAGCCAGACACCTGGATAACACAGTACAAGCGATGCCTGGCAGATGACCTTCCCCCACTGGATCCGACAGAGGCTAGGAAGGTAAAGAAAAATTCTAGCAAGTACACATTGATTGATGGCGATCTGTACAGGTTTGGGTTCACTCACCCACTCCTGGAATGCGTACATGGCGAGAAGTGCACGAGAATCATGGCAGAGCTCCACGAAGGTATATGCGGAAGCCACGTCGGGGGTCGAGCTCTGGCCGCAAGAATTCTCCGTGCAGGGTATTACTGGCCATCGATGAGAGAAGACTGCAAGAAGTATGCCCAATGTTGCAAACAATGCCAACAGCACGCCGATTGGCACAAGGCGCCTCCCGAAGAGTTGAAGTCGATATACAGCCCTTGGCCGTTTCATACGTGGGGAATCGACATCCTGGGACCTTTCCCGCTGGCGATCAGGCAGATGAAGTACTTGGTGGTGGCGATTGAGTATTTCACCAAGTGGATCGAAGCAGAGCCAGTGGCCCAGATCACCGCACACAAGATCGAAGGTTTCGTGTGGAAGAATATTGTGTGCCGGTTTGGAGTGCCCAAGCGCCTGGTGTCAGATAATGGGACTCAGTTTGCAAGCCACTTGTTGAAGAAGCTGTGCGAAGGGGTGGGAATTCAACAAGTGTTTGCATTCGTCGAGCACCCTCAGACGAATGGCCAGGTGGAGTCAGCTAATCGGGTGTTGCTGAGAGGTTTGAAGAGAAGACTAGAGAAAGCCAAAGGAAGC
The DNA here is from genome assembly GCF_000499845.2 of Phaseolus vulgaris. Taxonomy (NCBI): domain Eukaryota; kingdom Viridiplantae; phylum Streptophyta; class Magnoliopsida; order Fabales; family Fabaceae; genus Phaseolus; species Phaseolus vulgaris. The sequence goes on from NC_023749.2 coordinate 40,207,324, forward strand.
TTGGCTGAGGAGGTACCCCGTATAGTCTAGGCGTACCACACCACGGAGCAGTCAGGAACCCATGAGACTCCATTCAGCTTGGTCTATGGGTGTGATGCAATGATTCCAGTAGAGATCTAGGAGAGCTCGCCGAGATTCCAGAACTTTGTAGAGGAAGACTCGAATGAAGAGAGAAGGCTGAACCTGGATCTACTGGATGAAGTCAGGGAAGAGGCGAGATTGAAGGCTAAAGCAGTGAAGAGAAGGGTTGAACGAAGATACAACTCGAAGGTGATGCCAAGACAGTTTAGAGAAGGCGACCTGGTGATGAGGAAAGCCCACCAGTACGAGATGGAGAATAAACTGTCGCCCAAGTGGATAGGGCCGTTCAGAGTAACCGAGGCGCTCGGGAACGGCGCCTACCGCTTAGAGACATTGGAAGGAGGGGCGATTCCTCGCACTTGGAACGCCACGCACCTAAAGTTGTATTACAGTTAAGAAGCCTTGTAAGTAAAGACAAACGCGAAGTTATATTACAATGTCTCTGTTGAAACAGTTTGAAGGGGGCACTCTTTTTTCCCTAAGGAGGGTTTTTAATGAGGCCACCCAATAAAGAGAAGTTTTCGAAGTACAAGTTGTTTTAGATTGCGTGCCTGTTGTTTTCAGAAAGTTTTGAAGAAAGACCTTGTCACTTGTATGTGGCTTAAGGCAAGTTAAAGATATGTTGCATGCTTTCTAAAAAGTTTTAAGTCCTCATCGTCTTTCGGCGTTCGGAGGCACCAGTTAAAAGTTTTAAGTCCTCATCGTCTTTCGGCGATCGGAGGCACCAGCTAAAAGACCTCAACGCCCTCGCGCGTCCTGAGGCGAGTTAAAGACCTCCTCGCCGTCGAGCGAGTGCAGGCGAGGAAGAGCGAAAAGTCCTCAGTGTTTCTGGGGGCGAGGAGATGTAACCCCTGGGGCAATGTAGAGGCAGCAGTGAAAAGTCCTCAGTGTTTCTGGGGGCGAGAAGATGTAACCCCCGGGGCAATGTAGAGGCAAGTAAAAGACCTTCTCGCCTATGAGCGAGTTCAGGCAAGATAAAATCCTCTCGTCTCGAACGATTTCAGGTACGGTGTTAAGGGTGGACGAAGTTTGGAAGGTGGCTAAGGTAGGTTCGAAGAGAACGCCTAGCCACCCGGTCTTTTATTCTGAAGTTCAGGAGGGTAGAGAAGGATCCGAAAGGCGCCTCTACCCCCAGATAAAAGAACAATGGCCAAGGCATGAAGCCAGAAAGAAGCTGATATCGCCAAGAGTCTTTGGCGACCAGGAAAAGTTCAAGCAGCGGCGAGAAAGTTAAAAACCCATGCTGATGGAGCAGATCGGGGGAAGAAATGTTTTAAGCCAGTGGTTGAGTTGAAGTTCGTTGCTTGAAGAGTGATTTTACGTTAAGGTTAATTGCCTTAAGATTACGAGCTGTGAAAGTGATTATTGCTTGAAGTTGAAACGGTTCGAAACAGTTAAGTGCGAGATCGGGCCTACAAAATCACTAAGTTATTTTTGCTGAAGTAAAATTGCGCAAGGAAAGTTGAAGCAGGCAAAGAAATTGCAGAAAGAAATACAAAGGCAATTTCATTAAAGTAAATACTAGTTCAAAGCACATGGACAGGAAAATATGAAGGTTATTACAATTGCACAAAGAAAAAGCATAAAGGTGATGGATGAGGGGAAATTGATCAGTCTTCGACGGGAACCACTTTCCCATCCACCACCTCGTTGTTCAAAGACACCATGCTGAGATCCAGATCGGGGAACATTCATGCAAACTGTTCCCGTGCAACAGCGAATCCGGCAGCCAAAATTTGGGCAGAACTCATTTTAAGATCTTCAATCTGCTTCTGGAGTCCTTCAGTTTGCTCCTTCAGCCCCTTATTTTGCTGCTCCAGCTCTTCGATTTGTTTCTTGAGTTTTTCGTTGATCTCTTGAGCTTGGAGAAGGTCTTCAGCAACCTTCTTGGATTCCGCTTGCACTTGGCCCAGTTCAGCAGTGATTTTCCCTTTCTCTTTGTTGGCCTCGGCAAGCTCAGCAATGGCGTCGTCCCTCGCCTTCTCCACCTTACCCAGGAAGATCTCCCGATCAGCAGACCTCTGCTCCAGTTTTTTTACCTTGGCGGCGTCAGTTTTTATCGAAGCTTCCAAGTCAACCACCTTAACGCGATAAGGCACAATTTTGCTCTCTAATTCGATCTTTTCTTGAGCCAGTTGTTGTACCTTATGGCAGAGTTCAGTGGCCTCCTTGCGCGCAAATCGGAGCTCGGTGCTCATCGCATCTTCTACTCGGGAGTGTTCAATCTCCGCGAGCGTCAGATTGAAGGACAATTTCTCCACCTCAACCTTCATGGTGCTGTTCTCAGTTTTAAGGTTGAAGAGGTCGTCCTGGAGCTTCCTGGTGGAGCTCTGCACCGCTCTAGTTATGATGGCGGGGATGTCTTCTGCTATCGTCTTCAGCTTAGCAGATAAAGGCTCCCACATCCTCGTGACCTCAAGAGGGAGGTTTGCAGCTTGGAGAGGCGTTGGGTGGGCCTGTTGTTGGTTTTCGTCGCCACCTTCTTTAGTTGGTTCTTCAGTAGGCGCTTCTGCTCGTGGTGGCGACGTCGGGGACTCAGTGATCAGAATCAGAGAGGTGTGGGTAACCTCATCCCCGATTGGAGCAACATCTGCGGCTGAGGCGTTGGAAGGAGGTCCCCCTCCAGCTGATACATAGCGTGGAGGCGCTTGGGGGGTCCTCCAAGAAATTATCTTCGGCGGCCTCAACCGCGGGTGGTGCAGTTGCCAATGGAATGGCTTGGACTGGGGAAGCCGGAGCTGGTGGAGATGGCATTGTTGGAGGTGGAGCAGGCGTGGATGGCGGTGTTGAGGTTGGAAGAGGGGGTGGGGCAGGTGGTGAAGAAGGTGCCACCCTCTTCCTCTTTGGAACGAGGCCATCTTCGGTGACCTCGTCATCTTCTTCCTCCTCCTCGTGGACTACCTGGGGAGCTTTCCTCTTGGGCCTTTTGAGGACAAGTTTTTTACGCTGGGCGGCGGGTTGGACGTCGGAGGGAGCTGGGCCCTTAGGTGGCGATCGGCCCTGTGCGGCGGCGATCTCCACCACAGAATTTGGCACTGTTTGAGAGCCCGTTGCCAACCCATGGAGTCGGGCGAGCGTCCTCAATTCAGCAAGCTTGTCCTGGCCCAACATGTTATCTGCATAAGAGCAAAAATGCATGGGTTAGTTCAGAGAGAAGATAAATGCATAAGGCAGTATGCAACAGCAAAGCAGACAAATAGTGCAGAAATATAAAACCAAAGTCTTGCGCACAACGCACAAGACGCCCAGAAACAGTTAACAGAAGCAAGTATTAAAACAAGAGGCTCGAATGTTCTAACCTATTCGAATTTCGAGTTGGTCCTCAAAGAATTCGAAGCAGATCAGGGTGGTGGTGAGGAAGGTGATGTTGGCATCCGCCACACTCTTCCAAAAGAAGCAAAGATCCCTGTCCAGTGCACCCATGCTATCAGGACTTCTGGGTCTCCTGAAGCAGCTCTTGGACTCTTTGCTCCCCTTGTTTACCCAGTACAAGGGGAAGCCGTCGAGTAGGGAAGTGTCCTTGTCGTTGGGGCGCACTTGGACGAACTTTCCCTTCCAGTCTTTATAGGACTGCTGGAAGATGGAGAGGATCGACCTCCCAGCAATCCCATTCAAGCTCACCCACAGGCGGTCTCCTGGGTGCTTGGCTTCAAAAAGGAACAAGAATACGTCTACGGATGCTGGCAACCCCAGATGGTCGCACATCACTTGGAATGCTCGCACAAACGCCCAGCTGTTGGGGTGGAGCTGGGCGGCGGCAATGTTGAGCTCGGTGAGGAGCTCCCTCTCGAAACGTGTAAAGGGAAACCTTAGTTTCACCTTCTTGAATAGCGTTGTGTAGACGAACGGGCAAGGTAGCACTGTCATCTTCTCATCGTGCTCCTTGTGGAATGATTGATGAAGTTCATCCCCCTTCTTCAACCGCAAAACTGCCCCCGCAGTGTTCACAGAAGATGTTTCCCTCAGCAGGGTCGAGTTGGCCCAGGGATACAATTTTTTGAAGTCTGGTGTGGGGACGGAGGCTCCTCCGGTGACTGGCGGAGTAGCCTGGGCCAGGTTGGGGCAGGAAGGTGCAGGCCTCTCAGCCTGGGAAGATGAAGCACCGCGTGCTCGCGGTGGGTTAAGTGCTTGAGAAGAAGGGTTTCGCGATGAAGGAGGAGGATTCCGGGTGATCTTGGTGCGAGTCATGATGGAAGCTGCAAAGGAAGAAGAAAAGGAAAAAATGATCAGGGGTCACAGAGGCTGACTCGATCATGGAAGAAAGGTGAAAAATGAACGAGCGTAGGTTCGTTGCAACGATTGACGAAGCCCTAAGTTACGAAGAAGGAGAAATCGCAAAGACAACCCACAACGTATGCACCAGACAGTTACAGGATGATGCGAATCGGTTAAAATGCAGGGAAAACCAGCAGAAGAAGGAAAGGAAGTACCTTTTTATGATCAGAAAGGCGATGAAGAATGTTGGTGATTCAGAGAGTTGAAGAACGTCGAGAGCTTTTTCGCAGAAGAAGGTTAGAGCGTTTGTGAATACGAAGAAAAGTGATGGAACAGTGTGGAGTGAAAATGGGTTTAAGGGTTTTTCGAAACGGGTTTGGGAAGCGCAAACGGTAACTGAAGGTAACCGTTGATGAAGCCACGTGTCGAGCGATGGGTGAGGGGTTTGGTGGAGCGTCAGAGAAGCAGAAAGTACAACCGCTTGGATTTCTGCGTCAGGGCCACGTAGGTCGGTGTTGACGTGACTCTTTCAGTCTTTTCGCTGGACAAGTCTTCGCTTAAGACTGGGGGGCTTGTGTACCGCCCTGTTAGTCGGAAGTGATGACGTGGCACCAAGCTACAGTGTAGTCGTGTTGACAAGACGCCAGGTTGACAGAAGGGGAGGAAGTCGGGGGGGGCTCGTGAAGTCGCCAGTGATTAAGTTGGCGTGTTCCGATCATTAAGCATACCAGGCGATCGCCCAGTAGAAGGTGAAGTCGCCAGATGTAAACTCAGGCGACCAAGCGATTGGAGATCGCCAGAGCAAGCACGTCGCCAGAGATGAAAGTGGTGCAGATTATGAAGGCGGCCGGCGAGACCGCAGGGAAGGTGTACGAGGGCACCCTAACTCGCCAGTTCCAGTAGAGATCGCGCTCCCAAGTTAGCTATGCACTGGGCAGTACCATGCATAAATAACTTAGCCAAAAAGAGAGTCAGAAGCAGCGCCCAAGTCAAGGAGGCTCCAGATGATGGCACGTGTACGACTGGATGCGAGCCACGTGTCCAGGTCTGTAACTGCCAGGAGAGAGAAAGTGACCAGGTATATAAGAGTTCTCAACGAACTTTCTGAGGTACACACGTTCAGATTACACTCTTTACGCTTGCGAGTTCTAGAGCTTACTGTGAGAGAGAACATTGCACGGTTCCTTGAGATTTCCTGAGTGTTCTTGCTCTTAGTATTTGGTGGTTCGGTCACTGACTTGGGCGTTGGAGTGCGATCGGCCGCAGCGGCGCCGCTCTGTTCTTTTGCAGGTTCTTGAGGTGGATCTTGAAGGAGGACGGAGGTTCGAAGCGGTGCACAAGTCGATCCTTTGACGAGGCAGGTTCCAACGTTCTGGTTAACAGGCAGGATCAGTGTTATTACCATTTTTTTTATCCAAGTACTGGATTTCATGAATAATGTGTTGGGATTGAGTGAGTTTTAAAATTAGATTAAAAAGTAAAAAAATAATACATTCTCGATTAATGTTTGTGTATTATCATTATTAATTGTTAACAAGAGAGTTACTTTTTCAGCTTTTAGAATGGGTTCTTTATTAGATTATTTTGATATAACCCAATTGTTCTTTTTACATTTTTGTATCTGCTGTTCTGTTCAAGGATCTAAAAGTGGGTGGGTAGTACTTAATTTAGAATAGGTTGTAGATTTTGATATGCTTTGTCTATTTATTTGTTTGGTATAAATTTTGTGTATAAAAGTTCGGATACTTTTAAAATATTTTTTTTATTTAATTTATTTATTTGCAGATAAAAAAAAATAGATTATTTTGATGTAGACTTTTTTTTTTGTCTAAGTTTAGATTTGGTGTTGATTTACATATATTTGTGTTCTCACCTATAATATATTTGTATTGTTCAATGCTTACAAAAAAATAATTTAATTTATGTTGCACTGCTATGGAACATTTTAACTTCATTATTCTCAATGGAAAATCCATTCACATTATGTTTTTTCATCGTGATCCCAATATTAAAAAGTGGATATGCAAATGTGTTCATAAAGAATCTGGACACGTCGGTAGATAACAAGGCATTGATACTTTTTCTAAAGGGTATGGATTTGTCCAATTTGACAATGATGAGTCTGCTCAGAATGCTATCAAAAAATTGAATGACATGTTAATAAATGATAAGAAGGTCTATGTTGAGCTTTTTGTTCAAAGTCAGGAAAGGACTCCACCTAATGGATCATCGAAGTTCACTAATGTGTATGTGAAAAACTTTTCTGAAACTATACACTGAGGAAGACTTTAAGCAACTCTTTAATACCTATGATACTATAACTAGTGTTGTGGTCATGAAAGACGCAAATGGAAAGTCCAAATTTTTTGGTTTTGTGAATTTTTGAAAGTCCAGATTCAGCTACTACTGCAGTTGAAAGGTTAAATGGAACAACAATCAATAATGACAAGGTTTTATATGTGGGGAGAGCTCAAAGGAAGTTAGAAAGAGAGGTAGAGTAAAGCTAAAAATAAATTTGATCAACTTCAAGGGGCTAATTTGTATCTGAAAACTTTGATAGTAGCTTTAATGATGAAAAATTGAAAGAGAACTTTTGTGTGTTTGGAACAACATCTTGTAAGGTACACTTTGGTTCGTTCTATGTTGATTTATTTTTTTATAGAATGTCTAAAATTACTTCATCATTGTATTTATTTCATATTGTGCAGGTAATGGTTGATGCTCTTGAACGTAGCAAGGGTTGTGGTTTTGTTGCTTTCCCTAATATGGAAGAAGCTAGTAAAGCGATAAATCTTTATTTGTATTAGATTGACATAATAAATATTATATATTGTTTACTCTTTCTTCTATCTATTTATTTACATATGAATGGAATGAATGGAAAGATAATTAGATAAAAGTCTCTCTATGTTGCAGTAGTTTAACGAAAAGAAGAAAGGAAGGCTAATCTACAGATGATTTGGTGATTTTGTGTTTTGTTTTAAGAAAAAATTATACTTTAACAACTTAAAGAAGTTGTATATAGACCTGATGTGACAATTTTAACAATAAAAAAAATGTAATAAAAGATAAATATATAAATAAATGATGTGAAAAATATTAAAATAATAGTATTAAGAGTTGTAGTAAGGGTGTAGAAAAAGAGTGGGTTGTGAATTTATCATGTTCTTGTTTTAAATTGTGTATTAATTTTGTTGTAACATTTTATAAACTTTTTATTGTATTCAGACTCAGTTTTCTCATATGATTGTACCCGTTGAAATGAATGGGTATCATCCAATGGGATCATTCCATCCTCATATATATTTTGGTTCAGGAACATCTAGTTTTGTTTCACCAATCGGCTATGGTTTCCAACCCCATCTCTTGCCACCAGGCATGCGAGGTGTTGCTTCAAATTTCATCATGCCATACCATTTTCAAGAACAAAGGATGAATCCTATACGAAGGGTTGGAAATAACCAGGTGATTATGCATAGTAAAGTTGTGTTCTTCATCCATACACAATTATACCTCCTTTTAAATTTGAAATTTTTTAATCTAGATCTCTTCCAACCATGGAATTAAATACATGTCAAATGGTCAAAATGACATAATTTTTATAGTGTTCCACATCGTCTTTGTTCCTTTGAAAACATGTTTTTTTTTATCAGCAATGAATAAATAAAATTAAAGGGGATACTTCAGGGGTATCCCAACCCATATACAGTAACCTGAAGTGGACTTCCTAAAAAATAACCAAAAAAAAACCAACATCGGCGACCACCGACTACACATATGGAGAACGCCGTTTCATCGATCGGCGATCATGTAGACAGAACGCCGCTTCATCAACCGGCGATCATGTTGACCTTTGCATACCTACGGCGACCACCGACTACACACATGGAGATCGCCGTTTCATCAACCGGCGATCATGTTAACTTGTGTAACTTCAACAACCTCCGACTACACACAACCGGCGATCATGTTGACCTTTGCATACCTACGGCGACCACCGACTACACACATGGAGATCGTCGTTTCATCGACCGGCGATCATGTTGACTTGTATAACTTCAGCAACCTCCGACTACGCGCAACCGGCGATCATGTTGACCTTTGCATACCTACGGCGACCACCGACTACACACATGGAGATCGCCGTTTCATCGACCGACGATCATGTTGACCTTGTATAACTTCAGCAACCTCCGACTACACACATATGGAGAATGCCGCTTCTTCGATCGGCGATCATGTTGACCTATGGAGAGCGCCGCTTCATCAACCGGCGATCATGACAGCCATACAAGAGGTCACTAAGCTTAGAAGAGGTCATAAAGTAGTTTGGGGTATAGGTCTCCTCTAGCTTAGAAGAGGTCACTAAGCTTGACGTGTATGAACATATTTTCCTGCATCCTCATCCACCCCTACCACAACCGAGAGCACACTATGCACTTCCTACCTAGACCCTCGTATAGGACACATTCATCTGCAGCTGCTGATGCACAGTAGGGGGTTCATCACCCATTCAGCAAAAGAGCAATTAAAGTGTTTTGACTTGTACTTCAGCCATAACCAAGTGATCCTGCCGCTAACTTTCGCGTGGAGGGAATGTTTCGTTGCTTCCCTTGCCTCGTTTATGCAACTGTGCAATCTACAAGAACGCTCTTGGAACCGTCTCCGGGAACTTCGAACACACCCTGCAAAAAACACAGATGGCGCCTCTGGCGGCCGTTTGCACTCCGACGCTCAAGTTAGCGGCAGGATCATTTGGCGCCCCACGGTGGGCGCCAAATGATCCTGCCGCTAACTTTCGCGTGGAGGGAATGTTTCGTTGCTTCCCTTGCCTCGTCTATGCAACTGTGCAATCTACAAGAACGCTCTTGGAACCGTCTCCGGGAACTTCGAACGCACCCTGCAAAAAACACAGACGGCGCCGCTGGCGGCCGTTTGCACTCCGACGCTCAAGTTAGGTCACAGAACCACCAGAAAAACAATGAGAAAACTAGTAAAATGTGTGTGTTCCAAAAGAATCTCCCTCTCAGTCTCACTCTGATTCTCTCTTATACTTCTCTCTGCATCTGTGCCTAACAGAATTCTGTTATGCTTTTCTGCAGAGACGTACCTCCGGAATCAGTGAAACATGAGCGTCTGTGCGTGTCTGAGCTTGTCTGTACCTTTAGCGACACGGAGTGCAGCTTTATCTGGGCCGCGCCCCTCTTAGACAGTGACACGTGGAGGCATGCAACTCACATCTAACCGTGCACGTGCCACCCCCTGAAGGGCTCTAGCGCATCTCTTTGTGCGCCTAAGTTATTCCCTTGCGGAGTAACTTAGCGCGTTTCTTCCATCTGGGTGAAATCGCACATTCCCAGGAGAACGCCAGGTGTGGCTGGACTAGGCACACTCACCAAGCATTGCTCCCTGCATACACGATTTCCCCTTCACGATGCCGTGCACGTAATGGGTTGAGAGAGTAACCAATCACTGACCGGTTTACTGACTCCCTCAGGCCACTCTCGTGCACGACTATACCGACGAGGAGCTCTTCTTTCTCTGAGGTATGATCATGTGAGGTCCATGCGTAACGCTCTCGCTGGGAATCTCAGTCCCAGTTTAACTGCATGTAACAGGAAACCCCGATGACCATGCACCCGATGACTGATCGGTGCTCTATTGCTTCTCACGTTCTCCCCCGGGTGTTTATCTTGGAACTGATCTGTCGGTGGCCACTCGGTTACTGACCACCGATCTCCACACCGGGGGATCTCCTCCATGATTACTCTGCCACCTGATCCACGTGTCCCCCGTTTATCTTGGAACTGATCTGTCGGTGGCCACTCGGTCACTGACCACCGATCTCCACACCGGGGGATCTCCTCCATGATTACTCTGCCACCTGATCCGCGTGTCCCCCAGTGAGTGGTCCATGTGGTCATCTGCTGCTGACGTCATCGACTACCGATGACCGATCGGATCACCACCGTGGGGCTCGATATAAAACATCAGTCCCACCACACAAGTTTTTCAGTTCCAGTTGCAGTTTCCAACCTAGTTCCAGCCCTCAAATCGCAGATAGTCAAGGGGGGCTTCCAGAAACCACGAACATGAGACCCGCACGCACTAGGAGCGAAGAGATGACCATACGACAAATCATGGAGAAGCCCTCCAATCAGTGACTGAAGAAGCCAAGGCTGACCAGTTAAGGCCATTCCGTGAGCGCGGAATGTGGCAAACCTTAAGTTGTACATCAGTAAAGTCAGCCTAGCTCGGTGTCAGCGCAACCACTCGAGCATAGCCGCCCCGTGAGTGAATGGTTACCTTGTGCCAGGTAAGACAGGGGCATGAGTACCATGCAGGAGAGCCCGTCAGCTCGACCCAAGGGTTCGGGGGAGGTCATCAGTGATTGGGCACAAGAGGCGAGTCGTGAGCTCAACTCAGATGTTGGTCAGCCCAGAAAAGGGTCATAGAAGTGCTGGACAACGTAGCCTGTCGGTGAAAGGTCAAGCCATCAGGACAACTCCTCTAAAAGGTACATTACGACTCATGTGCACTGACCCTTGGCTCAGAGACAATATGGACATGGGCACCCTAGATCGCAGCTCGCCACCGGTGTGTTTCGAGCCTTTGAACAGACGGAGATAGAAGGGCTAAAGTCTACCGTTAGAGTCAACCAGCAAGAAGAGGCCTCGGCCAGTCAAGATGTGGCTTGAGAAGGAGATCAACGACAAGACGTTTTAAGTTGGGGAAACTTTAGACGGCGAAACACAAGACCAGATCGCCAAGGTAATAAGTAGAAGTAATTTAAGTTAAAGCAGTTTTTCAAGGGGTACTCGTTAAGAAGTAGTTTCAGTTAAAACAGTTTTATCAAAGTTTCCAAGTCATTTAAGTTCGCATGCTTACTGTTTTAAGTTTCCAGAAAAAAGACCCCAGTTTAAAGATTATGGCATGCATTCAGTACAAGGTTTTAAAGCATAAGTTCCAAGTCCTCATCGCCGCTCGGCGATCGGAGGTACTAGTATAAAATTTTAAGACCTCATCGCCACCTGGCGATCGGAGGAAAACAAGTAAAAGTTTTCAAGTCCTCATCGCCACCTGGCGATCACAGGCATGAGCATAAAGTTTCTAAGTCCTCATCTCCATCTGACGATTGGAGGCACAAGCACAAAATTTTTAAACCCTCATCGCCACCTGGCAATCGGAGGTGGAAGTTAAAGTTTTAAAAGTCCCCATAAGTCAAAGTTTCAAAGTCCCCATCGTTTTTCGGCGATCAGTGGCAATAGTTAAAGTTTTAAAGTCCCTGTCGTTTTACGGCGATCGGTGGCAGTAGTTAAAAGTTTTAGAGACCTCATCGTCTTTTGGCGATCAGAGGTACCAGAAGTGCAAAAAGCCCTCAGCGCTCTCGTGCATTTTGAGGCCAGAGAAGAAGTCCTCCTCGCCCTTGAGCGAGTGCAGGCGAGAAAGAGAAGAAGTCCTCCTCGCCTATAGAGAGCGTAGGCGAGAACAGATTAAAAGTCCTCCTCGCTTATAGCAAGCGTAGGCGAGAATAGATTAAGAAGTCCTACTCGCCTAGAGCGAGTATAGGCGAGAGTTCAGAACAAGATGACAGTTAAAATCTGGGCGCCTAGTCCTTGAGCAAGGGTTAAGGGATTCCTTCGGGACGCCCCCTCCTCAAGTATGAATAGCTAGCCCCGGTACCAAATAACAGTTAAAACCCGGGCGCCTAGTCCTTGAGCAGGGGTTAAGGGATTCCTTTGGGACGCCCCCTCCTCAAGTATGAATAGCTAGCCCCGGTACGAGATGAGATTAAAAGTCCTCAGTGCATCCAGAGGAAGAGGAAATGTAACCCCTGGGCGAGTTGAGGCACCAGAGAAAGTCCTTCTCACCCTCGAGTGAGTTCAGGCCAGAATAATTTGCAAGTCCTCAGTGCATCCAGGGGAAGAGGAGATGTAACCCCTGGGCAAGTTGAGGCACCAGAGAAAGTCCTTCTCGCCTTCGAGTGAGTTCACGCAAGAACAGATTACAAGACCTCTTTGCTTAAGCGAATTGAGGCAAGTTTAAAAGTCTTCAGTGCATCCAGGGGAAGAGGAGGTAGCCCCTGGGCAGGTTGAGGCACCAGAGAAAATCCTCCTCCTCCTCAAGCGAAGTTGAGGTTAGTTATCAGTTAAATCCTCCTCGCCCTCGAGCGAAGCTGAGGTCAGATATCAGATAAATCCTCCTCGCCCTCGAGCGAAGCTGAGGTCAGTTAAATAGTTATGAGATAAATTCCCCTCGCCTAGAGCGGGTGCAGGCCAGAACAGAATACAAGACCTCTTTGCGTAAGCAAATTGAAGCAAGTTCGAAAGTTTTCAGTGCAGAACCAGGCCAACAAAGTTTTAGGCGATGACCTAGAAATACACATTTCACTTGGCAGATCAGGTAAACTGTATTTTAATACTAGTTTGAGTCAAAACCTGCTGCCTAGTAAGTGATTTTATGTTAAGATTTGTTGCCTTAAGTTCACAAGTTTTATTGAACGTCATCGCCGAAGAGTTGATAGTTGCTCAAGTTTACTTTGAGTTAACAGTTTGCCAAGTTTGTTATAAGGTTAAATAATTTGCTCGAGTTAAAAGCGGTACATGGAGGGTCAAGTTCACGTATTGCTGAGTTCACGCAGTTGAGCAAGTTTCGCAAACAAGGTATCACCTCTGACGATCGATGTCGTCTATGCACTTAGCGCTAGAGCGACAGAGAAGCAAAGTGAAGTACAAAGAACGATGACTGATGAGTTGTCGGTGGGTACGCTGCCCGAAGAACGATGACTGATGAGTTGTTGGTGGGTACGCTGCTTGAAGAACGATGACTGATCAGTCTTGCCTTGTCGGAGGAAACTTTTCCAAACAAATTCTTACACAACAAGCTGAGGCAGACAGACTACGCCTAGTCAGTCATCCGGTACAAAGCTATGCATAAGAACTGTTAAATACAAAGCTAAGGGAGTAGCTAGTCGTGATCAAGTAGAGGCCAAGATCAAAGAGTACAAGATCACGCTAAACCTAAGCTAGCTAACAGTTAGTCGTGTGCATAAAGAAAGATGAAGCTCAAGAAAGTACAAGAGAAGAAGCTTATAGCTGAAACGAGTATGTATTCACACCCAGTTTTATACAAATTCCAAGTACAAAAAGTTGTGCAGAAGTATAAATTTACAAAAAAATAAAAAGAGCTCAAGGAGGAGGAATGAGCTTTCCATCCACCACCTCATGATAAATGCTGAACTGTGAGAGGTCCAAATCCGGGAGAACGCATTGGATCTGCTCGAGCGCCAGCTCGAATCCGTCAGCAAGGGCTTCAGCACCCACGCTCATAAGGTCGGCGTTCTCAGCTTCTAATTTTTGCTTTGAGGCCTCCGCAGCATTTTTCTCGGTGGTAAGGGCAACAATGGAAGAGGCAGCTTCTTCCAATTGGCCCTTTGCCTCAGACAGCTTGCTCACCACCTCCTCAAGCTTCTTCTCCCAGTAGCGGCCAATTCCCTGGTAGACTCGAGCTCCCCCACTAGTTGTGAGTTCAGTTGGCGTAGGGAGGAGGTCTCGGCCTCCAGGTGGATCACCTTGCTCCGCAGTTGCACCACCTCGCAGTCCAGGGAGTTGACGGCTTGCCCTATCAAGATCTCAGTCTTGATGGTCTCTTGGACCTGCGCTAGGTACTCTCCCCTGGCTTTTTCCACCATACCCCTCATCAGATCTACGGACCCTTGGGCAGCCTCAAAGTCACTTTGCAGTGACTCCTTGTCATGCTCAAGCTCCTTGATCCTCTTCTCCAGGATTAGTTGCTTGCGGTGCTGGGTGGAAAACTCCAGGGAAAGCACTATCTGCTTAGCCAGGTGCATGTCCACCTCCTCTCCGTTCCATTTGATAAGCTCCCGGCTGCGAATGAGCTATCGGACCAAAGCAATGACTCGGCTGAAATTCTCATTGCTAGCTCCAAAAGCCGCTTGGTCGCGAGCTGCCCCCACCACCTTCAGCAGTAGCAGTGGAGGTTGGTGGCAGTGGTGGCGATGCGAGAACCCCCGGGGGATCCCCCGAGTGAGCAGAATCGCACCCAGCAGGTGGAATGGATTGACCAAGAGCTTGGCCTGCTGGGGGAGGAGATGGAAGTGGAGCTGGAGATTGTGGTCGAGGAGCTGGAGATGGTAGTTGTTGGGGAGAGGGGAAGGATGTTGGCGCTGGGGCAGGTTGAGCAGAAAGAGGCGAGGCTGAACCTTCCTCTATCTCCACCACTTCAATCTTCCTAGGCTGAAGGGATGAAGCCCCCCCAACCTCTGGAAGTTTCCTCTTGCGGTGTACAAGAGGAGAGCCAGAACTCTCCTCTTCGGTTGAGGGGGTAGGGGCAGCAGCAGCTGCGGCAGATGAAGGAAAGGCCTTCGCTAGCCTTCTTCTTTTCCTCACTGGATCGGGGCCTTCAGCTGGCGCGACCGAGAGAGGAGGAGCTGCGATGGGTCGGTGGTGGAGGAGGAAGAACCAGTCCCCTTGGCTCCCCTGGTTCGGGCAAGCTCCAACAATGCCTTCCTCCTTTCCTTCCCTGAAGTCATGTCTACATCGAAGGAAAAAAGAAGAGTCAAATGGCGTAATTATGCAAGTGGGTCAAAATGTATGCAAGTATGCATGGGAATGTGCAAGTATCCTACGAGGTGAAAGAAGAAGAGCCTACCTATGTACTTCTTCAGAGCCAACACATCAAACTCGTGTTTGATGAGGAGAGCTGAGTTGTACTTTGCCCCCAGGAACAGCCCGCACAGTTCGCGCTCGTAGGGGGCCATGACTTCGAGGCCACGGGGTTTCTTGAACTCTACCCCAGGAACCCAGTAAAGGGGAAACCCCTCGAGCAATGTTGGACTTTGTGGGGTAGCAGATATCATATAGAACCTGCCCTTCCAATCTTTGAAGGATTGCTGATATAGGCCCAAGAGCACCCGTCCAGCAACCCCGTTCAGGCTGACCCAGGACCTATCCCCGGGGTTCTTCGCCTCGAAGAAGTATAAGAATACGTCTACTGAGGCGTTATGCCCGAAATAATTGCAGAGGATCTCGAACGCCCGTATGAAGGCCCGGGCGTTCAGATGGAGTTGGCAGGGAGCGACATTTAGCTCCATCATCAGCTCCTTCTCAAAGAAGGTCAAGGGCAGGCGCAGCTTCAACCTCTTGAAAATGGCGGAGTAGACGAAGGTGAAGGGCACCCCATTGGTGGCCCTCTCATCCGCGCAGATGGGCATCCCTCGAGGGGGAATGCGTATGCGGATGTTGAAATCGTTTTCCCTGTCGACGGCGCAAGAAGGCTCATCTGGGTCGTTGCTCAGAAGGGATTGGAGGTGACCCTGCGGTAGTAGGGTGGAGGTTTCGGCCAACAACGCCAAGGGAGCCCAGTTGTAGACCCTGGCGTTGTCATGGTAGGAGGTTGCATCGGGTGGTGGCGGCGTCGGTGCACTTGCTGAAGGCTGTGCACCAGAAGACGAGGCGACGATTCGAGTGGTTTGATTTAAGCAAGCCATTGCGAGATAACTGCAATGGAGAAAAATGAAGGGCCAGAGGAATGGAAGAAGAAGAAATGATGAATGGTTCGGCGAAAAAGAGGAAGAAGGAGAGGCAGAAAGCAGAGTGAGGGACGCGAAAACCCTAACGTAGGTCGAGAAGAGGAAAAACAGAGAAGATGAATGCATGATAATGAGAGGGACGAATGCAATCGGTGAAAAGAGCCAAAATAGACCAAGGAAGAAGAAAAACCATACCTTTGAGTGATCGCGAAAGGTTTGGAAGCAGAAAGCTTGAGGAAAGATCGGTGCGCAGAGAGAGAATTCGAAGTGAGTCTGAGAGTGTTGAAGAAGATGATGAAACAGTGAAAACGCGCGCCTATTTGAATGAGAGAAGCGCTAGCGACACTCCACGCTGGCCGTTGATGCGGCCACGTGTCGCAAGATTAAGAAAGGAAGTTGTAACGTTAAAGGGCAACACGTGAGGTGGCACGTGATGCGGCCCCACATGCCACGTGGACCGAGAGCGCGACCACTTAGTCTCTTCGCCGAGAACGAGTTCACAGCTCGAGACTAGGGGGCTTGTGATCCGATTGGCCATCGGTAGTCGATGACGTCAGCAGCAGATGACCACATGGACCACTCACTGGGGGACACGCGGATCTGGTGGCAGAGTAATCATGGAGGAGATCCCCCAGTGTGGAGATCGGTGGTCAGTGACCGAGTGGCCACCGACAGATCAGTTCCAAGATAAACGGGGGACACGTGGATCAGGTGGCAGAGTAATCATGGAGGAGATCCCCCGGTGTGGAGATCGGTGGTCAGTAACCGAGTGGCCACCGATAGATCAGTTCCAAGATAAACACTCGGGGGAGAACGTGAGAAGCAATAGAGCACCGATCAGTCATCGGGTGCATGGTCATCGGGGTTTCGTGTTACACGCAGTTAAACTGGGACTGAGATTCCCAGCGAGAGCGTTACGCATGGACCTCGCATGATCATACCTCAGAGAAAGAAGAGCTCCTCGTCGGTACAGTCGTGCACGAGAGTGGCCTGAGGGAGTCAGTAAACCGGTCAGTGACTGGTTACTCTCTCAACCCATTACGTGCACGGCATCGTGAAGGGGAAATCGTGTATGCAGGGAGCAATGCTTGGTGAGTGTGCCTAGTCCAGCCACACCTGGCGTTCTCTTGGCAATGTGCGATTTCACCCAGATGGAAGAAACGCGCTAAGTTACTCCGCAAGGGAATAACTTAGGCGCACAAAGAGATGCGCTAGAGCCCTTCAGGGGGTGGCACGTGCACGGTTAGATGTGAGTTGCATGCCTCCACGTGTCACTGTCTGAGAGGGGCGCGGCCCAAATAAAGCTGCACTCCGTGTCGCTAAAGGTACAGACAAGCTCAGACACGCACAGACGCGCATGTTTCACTGATTCCGGAGGTATGTCTCTGCAGAAAAGCATAACAGAATTCTGTTAGGCACAGATGCAGAGAGAAGTATAAGAGAGAATCAGAGTGAGACTGAGAGGGAGATTCTTTTGGAACACACACATTTTACTAGTTTTCTCATTGTTTTTCTGGTGGTTCTGTGACCTAACTTGAGCGTCGGAGTGCAAACGGCCGCCAGCGGCGCCGTCTGTGTTTTTTGCAGGGTGCGTTCGAAGTTCCCGGAGACGGTTCCAAGAGCGTTCTTGTAGATTGCACAGTTGCATAGACGAGGCAAGGGAAGCAACGAAACATTCCCTCCACGCGAAAGTTAGCGGCAGGATCACCAAGACTTGAGTTGGGCATTATGAAGGACTTCTTCCGCATCTGCTACGCCTTGATTGAACACAACAAAGTTTCTATGCTCCCATAAGCACCTTACAATAGCAGCCCACACACCTTTCCAGATCAAATTTTGTTTATTACTGCATTGAGCCAGGTGGAAACTCTCAAAGTGGGTCATAAGCTGGTTATGTTGGACATACAAAACGTCGGCCCATCTGAAACACATGTTCCAGATTTGTACTGCAGTTTTGCATTCCAAGAACAGATGCTGGCACGATTCCTCCGTTCTCTGACACAGAGGACACATAGTTGTGTTCAAGAGCACCCCTTTCCTAACCAAACTCTCCCTAGTGGGTAGTCTACCAAGCAATACTCTCCACGCTGTGATCAGGACATTCGGGAACGCCTTTGTCTTCCATAAGTACATAAAAGCGTCATATTGTGGTCCCCTACCAAGCTTGACAAGGTAATCATACGCTGAACTCACTGTGAAGCATCCAGATTCCTCACAAGACCATACTTGGACATCCCTTTCGTCCTTAGAGACGATGGCCCTAGATAATTGCATACCAAGCTCCAGCTCCATCGGGATTTCCCATTCAAAACGGTCTCGCCTCCACCTTAGAGACCACTTCCATTCCGAATCATCCCACCTTCCTACCTCCTCCACCCTGTGGCCTTGGTTCAACGACAAGGTGTACAATCTAGGGAACATCGATTTAAGATTGGCGTTTCCTTCCCAAGTATCCTCCCAAAACCTTACTTGATCACCACTCCCTATCTTCCACCTCAGCACTTCATGAAACCATCCATTACCTCCTCCCTCCCCACAGGCCTTTCTTAAGTCCTTCCACCACTAGGATTGGAGTTTGACTGGTACTTGGGCAGCATCACTCTCTAACCCGTACTTAGAATCCAAGCACTCCTTCCACTTCCCTTGCTCGCTCGATATACAACGCCATCTCCACTTGGCTAATAGCGCAACATTGAACTTATGGATGTCTCTTATACCCAACCCTCCTTCCTCTCTTGGTTTACAGATGGTTTTCCAACTTACCTTTGAAAACATGTATCTTTGAGTATTCATCCTCTGATAGTGCACACATTAAAAAGTTTCTTGCTTTTGAGTTTAGAAAATGTCTTTGTTTCTGGTTGTTTGTCCACAACCCCTTTGGAATAAGCTCATTTTCTCCATATACTTGCATGTAATTTCCATTCTCAACTACATTCATCATATCTATATGATATGATTTGAAGAACACATTCAT
Organism: Phaseolus vulgaris; assembly: GCF_000499845.2. Taxonomy (NCBI): domain Eukaryota; kingdom Viridiplantae; phylum Streptophyta; class Magnoliopsida; order Fabales; family Fabaceae; genus Phaseolus; species Phaseolus vulgaris. The sequence continues at coordinate 40,226,145 of NC_023749.2, forward strand.
ACATTGATTCTAGTAATTAAAAAACTTAGGGAGGTTTGCTTATGAATTATCCTTCATTTTCCATAGTTGTTAGGATCGTTTTCTCTTGTCTTGCAAAGAACTAATCTTAAGAGATTAGATTTGATACCAACTGAAAAAAAAAGTTATCTCTATAAATGTAGGGCTTAAAAAAGCTAAAAGGTTGTCTCTTTAGATTTTCTCAATTCGTCCTATTAGATGCTTGAAGGGGGTTGCCTAATTATTTTCCAAAAGAGTTCACAAAAATCTTCGTAAAATGTTTTATTGATAACAAAGAGGAACAATGTACAAGTAAAAAAGAGACAATGAACACTTTTTTACTACCGATTTACCTTTAACTCGAGCTATTTACTGTTCTCCAATACAACTTGCAAATAATTCCACTAAACAAATAATTGTTTATAAGTATTCTTCTTTCCACTTATGGGTTACTCGAGTATATAAAGTCTCTCCAAGTTATTAGCTAAACTATCATCGAGTTTAAATACAAGCATACAGATCCCTCCAAGCTAAGTACACAAAGTCTCTTCAAGCTATACAACGATAAATTATTTTTTACAAAATTTCACACTCAAATAAGTGGATATTACAAACACTCTTTGTCTATAGAATAACTTCATACATGTGAAGGATATACAATATAAGCACTCTTGTTACAAGTCGTCTCGAAGACGATAGTTGTAAAAGAATGAAAGAATGTAAGCATATACACGTGGGATCATTTTTCATTCATTCATTGTCAATTTTTCATGTGCATGACAAGCTTCTATTTATAGGCATCACTAATATATATGTTGTGATCCATTGATTATGCATTGTTCTTGGTGTCAATTTTTATTTTGCATTGATGTTTGACTTGAGGTTGTCACTTCACTATAATACTCATTTTGTTGTGGAAAATGACACTTTATTTGAATAAGTATGTTGATCATTCTAATCACACTAAAATAAGCATACATAGCTCACGGAGTAGGCTTTATATGCTTTAAGATCTTCTTTTCAGTATGTGACATTGTTATTTCAAATGTATAAAAAAATTTCTCAAACGTCAAATGTTCCATTGGATTCGTCTACCGAGATCATTGTTATCTAACTTTTAATGGGTTTATCGCTTCTTCATAAGACTTATAACTCTTCTTTTACAAGTCATATAGTCTTTGATCGTCAAATACTTTTTCATAAGATGTTTAAGAAAATAATAAACTATGTTTGTTTTTTAGTTGAAGTAACTTAAATTGACTCATACTTGACAAACTTGTTAGATATATATAAGAAAATTTCATATAATTTGTTATCATCAAAATCTTAGATAACTTGTTGGCAAACATGTAGATTTGCATCTAGTTATTTATGGCTTAACATTTTGTGCCTTGGTGTTTGTATTAATGGGAGAGAAAAACATTGTCATACTTTTAACTTTGTGAAGCAACACACTCGTAAGGAAGTCTTTACTAGATATCTTTTTGCAATAGTTAATTCTTATGTTTCACTCTTGTTTATCTCTAGCCAAAATTGGTGGTAAATAATACTTGTAGTTCTTAGTATAAAAGTCATATTAAGTACGGATAGTCAAGAGTGACTTCTTTAGTCGTATTTGCCAAAGAGGGTGTAACATCTCTGCTTTTAAAATTTATTTGATCCTCACTTAAAAAATAAGAGTTAGAAAACCTTATGATTTAACTCCTATGATTAAATTTATATTTTAAAAATATATTGTATTTTATCTCGATAAAGTTTGAATATTGGAAAACAAATTAAGTAACTTTTAAGAAAACATTGTGATTAAGTAAAATAAAAATAAAAATAATAAAATAAATAAATAAATAAGAAGAAAAAAATGATACAAAAATAATAATACAACATGAATTATAAAAAATAGTCAATTATTAAAGAAATATTAATAATAAAAAAAATTATTTAAAGGAACCTTCTAATATAAGAACTAAGAAAGAATAAAAAAATACAAGATAAGAAGTGATAAGATTACATTTAATGAATATAATCCTGACCTAAAATAAAATAAAATTTAGCATATAAATAGATGGGTGAAAAAGAAGGTGAGAGTAAAAAAAATTACTCCAATCATAAAGGTAAGAGAGGAATGAGGTTAAACTAATTTTACAATAAACTTAATAAATTTATCTGTATTTTATTAGTTTTTTATTTATTTTGAATTATATTTCTGTTATATTTATATCATTTAATTTAATATTCAGTTACACATTGGTACTATTTATATTTATGTTAATTAATTTTACACAACGGTCGTGTTTCTTAATTTATAATTATCTTATGCAATCTTTAGTAATATATTTTTTATTTATTTATATTTGTGTATTTAATTCATCTTAAATTACACATTGATCTTATATATTAATTTATAATTATGTTATGTGATCTTCAATTACACACTGTTCTTAATTATTTATATTTATATCATCTAATTTATTTCAATGATCTTATTTATTAATTTATAATTTATTATTTTGCAAATTTTTTATGCTCAAATCTTCAGGACCAACCTTTTACAACCTTAAACATCCAATTTTTAATTAATCAAATTAGAACTTGTATGTCTTAAAATTCAAAATAATTGGGTCAAATCTTAAGCTTTTAATTCTAATGTCTTAATCGTGTCAACTTTATAGTGACCGAATTTTTAGGAATAATTATTACAAAACATCCTTAGATAACTACTGCTTTGCTTCTCAAGACACACCACTTAAGAATTTACGTTTGCAATATATTTTCTCAAGAAATTCATCACTTTTAAAATGTTCAGAAAACACTTTTTTATAAGTAATAAAGATTGCCAAAACAATTTTTCCAAACAGGTTTAAAATGTTTTCTTGGAGATGTCTTGAAGCATGGTAAATAAGATACAACAAAATCTACCTAAACACACACATGCATAGCTTTGTAGTCTTTATGGTTGAGCTTTGAGCACATCAAATCCACCCACTTTAGTCAACAATAGTGATCTGGTTGGTCACATTTTAGGGTGACGTCAGCGACCGATGTCCACGTGGGCCGTTCTTAGTGGGACACGTGGGCCAGTGAAGCTGATACATCTTGAAGAGAGCGATCAGGCGGAGGTCGGTGATCAGAGGGAATGCACGATCATCGACCAGGTGAGCCACGAGGCTGATCGGTCGTAATGTCACATGCAGTTATGCTGGGAACGAAAGGGAATTCTCGGTGAGAGCGCTGCAGCCGAGCCTTGTGTGGCATGGCGTCGGGAGTCAGAGAAGCCATAGGCCCTTCGGTACCGTGCACAAGAGCGGTCTGAGGAAGCTGGCGGTCGTGGCGTGCGTGGGCAGAAGGGGTGATCGTTCACGCGACAGGGAATACCTGGTATGCGCGCTGATCCAAGTCGCACCTGGTACCTACATTGAGGTTGCCCGAGACACCCAACATATGAAACACGCTAAGTTACTTCGTACGCGAGAACTTAGGGGTGTGTCAAGGTATATAAGGGGGTTCCATGTTCATTTCTAGGTACACTTTTGATACAGATAAGTGGCTAGTTTTCGCACAGAGAGAAGAGAGAGAATTCGCAGAGAACACGGTCGTTACAGAGATCACAGAGTGAACTACTCTTTGGTGGTTTTGTTCGCTGACTTACGGAAGGTGGAGTTAGACGTTGCGGAGCCTTCAAAGGACAGGTCACCGGCAAGATCATTTGGCGCCCACCGTGGGGCCGTGTGAATTTGTGATCTCATCCACTGTGCTGTTAGTTTTCTTTCGTTTTTGAGACTCTTTGCTGAAAGAATGAGGAAGACAAGGCAATCTTCACCTGCGCCATCAGCTGAGGAAGGGGCTGTAACAATGGCGCAAGTCTTGGAGATGATGCAAGGGCTACAAGATGACATGGCGGCGTCAAGAATGGCGCAAGAAAGGATGCAAGCGGACTTGGCTGCATCACAAGGCCGGAATGAAGATTTGAACCGGGTTAATGAGGAGCTGCGCAAGTCTTTACGGGCGCAGAGGGAAGGGATGGCGGAGGAAGGGGTGGCGCCGCCACCATCTCCCCCCAAGACCTTCCCAATGCCATTTTCGTCTGAGATCATGGGTGCAGTGGTACCACCAGGCTTGGTGGGGGTGAAGGCCTCTTTTACAGGGGTGGAGGACCCCTGAGGCGCACCTGACGGCGTTTCATACCCAGATGATGCTCTCTGGAGGCTCGGACGCCGTATACTGCAAACTATTCATGAGCACCCTCAGCGGGATTGCGATGGAGTGGTTCGTAAGCTTGCCGGAGGGTCACATCACTTCGTTTCAACAATTCTCGAAGCTGTTCATGGAGCAGTATATTGTCAACCGGGCACCCCCTGTGGTGTCGTACGATCTCTTTGACGTACGCCAGAACCAAGGTGAGTCCCTCTGGGACTACCTTTGCCGTTTTGGAGCTCAGGTGGTAAGGCTACCCAGCAAGGACGAGGACATGCTGGTACATGCGTTCAAGAAAGGGATTCTTGCGGGGCCCTTTAGTGAATCCCTGATCAGGAATCGCCCCAGCACGCTCGCGGAGGTTAGGCGTCGTGTTGTGGCGCACATCACGACAGAAACAGCAGTTTTTGAGAAACGGGAAAGCGCGATCCCTAATAAGTCGCGCGCAGGACCCAGCAGGACTCAGCAGCCAATGAGGGTGCATGAGGCCAAGGAGGGAAAGAGGGCTCAGGGAAAACCTCGCCCTTATGAGCCTCGAAGGGACCAGAATGGAGGGCGCACAAGGGAGAGCAATGCGCCCCCCAGGTTTGATTTCGTGGTGGTGCTGGCGGAACTGATTGCCATTCCAGCCATAGCCGCAAGGCTGCGAGCACCAGAGAAGACTGACAGGGTGCTGCGACGAAAGAAAGACGTATGGTGTGAGTTTCATAAAGCTTATGGCCATCCCCTCCGCACGTGTTTGGCGTTGGGACACCAACTCGCGGAGTTGGTGAAAAGCGGTTTTCTAAACGATTACTTGCGGGAGCCACAAGGTGATCAGGCATCGGAGGCCCCAACGGGGGACCCACAGCACGAGGTACCGGTGCACGGTGAAGTGCACACGATCTCGGGAGGATTCTCTGGGGGAGGATGCACGGCCTCTCAGAGAAAGAAGTACGCGCGGTCGGTGATGGTAGTCGACTCGGCGGAGGAGGATCACTCCCCCGACGTTGACATCGTCTTTACCAAAGCCGATCTCCGGGACGTTGTGCCTCACGACAACGACCCAATAGTCATTTCCCTCGTCACGACAGGGAGGAAGGTGCACAGGGTCCTCGTGGACCAGGCAAGCTCGGCAGACGTGATGTTCTGGCCAACTTTCAGCAAGCTACAGTTGTCCCCTGACCATCTGAAGCCATACCCGGAATGTTTGTATGGTTTCGCAGGGGACCAGGTAGAGGTGCGGGGCTATGTGGAGCTGAGGACCACATTCACGGATGGTGCCACAGCCCGCACCGAGAAGATCAAATATTTGGTGGTCAATGCCCCGTCCGCCTACAACATACTGTTAGGAAGACCAACACTCAACAGATTGGGGGCTGTACCCTCAACGAGGCATATGAAGCTGAAGATCCCTTCGATGGAAGGGGTAGTCATTACCATAAAATCAGACCAAAAAGAAGCTCGTCGCTGCTACGAAAACAGTCTCAAGCAGCGGAGAGGCGTGTGCCATGTTACCACGACGCCGCCACCAAGGTCGGACGAAGGATGAACTAAAGTCGCGACGTTGGTGAGAGGCACGAGCGGTGATGTGGAGATGGAGGAAGCAGGGCTCGGGGGCACGGGAAGTGCCCAGGATGAAGCTGACGGAGCGAGAGAGGTCGTGGCTCGCGAGTCTAGGATTGCGAGGGCGGTCATCGCCAGCGAAAGAAGGCCCCACCCGATCGAGGGGTGGGTGGAGACGAAAATCACGGGGAAAAGGTTCAAGCTGGGAGGACCGCTCGACGAGGGCACGCGACGGCAGATCTCTGGGGTGATCGAGAAGAACTTGGGTGCGTTTGCATGGTCAGCCTCGGACATGCCGGGTATTGACCCGGACTTTCTATGCCACCGCCTTGCGATGGACCCTCAGGTCCGGCCGATGCGCCAAAGGAGGAGGAAGTTCAATGAGGAAAAGAGACAGGTGATCCACGACGAAACCCACAAACTCTTGGCTGCGGGACATATTAGAGAAATCCAGTACCCAGAATGGCTGGCCAATGTGGTGCTAGTGAAGAAATCAAGCGGCAAATGGAGGATGTGCGTGGATTTCACTGACCTCAACAAAGCATGCCCCAAAGACTCTTATCCCCTACCTAGCATCGACGCCCTGGTGGATAATGCGTCAGGGTGTCAGCTTATGAGTTTCTTGGATGCTTTCTCAAGTTACAACTAGATCAGGATGCACCCGATGGACGAGTGCAAGACCGCGTTCATGACCGAGCAGTCCTGTTACTGTTACAAGGTAATGCCGTTCGGGTTGAAGAATGCGGGGGCAACCTATCAGAGATTGATGGATAGGGTCCTCTCGCCGATGCTGGGTCGGAATGTGCAGGCTTATGTTGACGACATGGTGGTCACCTCGTGAGGGAAGGAGCAGCATGTCGCTGATCTGGAGGAGCTTTTCGCAACGATCGCCAAATACGGTTTGAAGCTCAACCCGGAGAAATGTATTTTCGGTGTGGAAGCAGGAAAATTTCTGGGTTTCCTCTTAACAGAGCGAGGGATTGAGGCGAATCCCGAGAAGTGTGCGGCGATCATGGCAATGAGGAGCCCAGCGTCGGTGAAAGAGGTGCAACAACTCACCGGCCGACTGGCGGCATTGTCGCGATTCATGTCCGCTGGAGGGGAAAAGGGCCATCCTTACTTCCAGTGTCTCAAGCGGAACAGCAGGTTCGTTTGGACCGAGGAGTGTGAGGAGGCGTTCGTTAAGCTGAAAGCGTATCTGGCAAGCCCGCCGGTGCTGTGCAAGCCACAGATGGGCACCCCTCTCCGTTTGTACTTTGCTGTAACGGAGAGAGCGGTCAGTTCAGTTCTGGTCCAGGAGCAGGACCAGGTCCAAAGACCTATTTATTTTGTGAGCAAGGTGCTGCAAGGCCCTGAGGTAAGGTACCAGGCTCTGGAGAAGGCAGCCCTGGCAGTGGTGTTCTCGGCGAGAAGGCTGCGTCACTACTTCCACAGCTTCACAGTGGTGGTGATGACTGATCTGCCAATCCAGAAGGTGCTGAAAAAGCCCGATGTGGCGGGAAGGATGGTGAAGTGGGCTGTAGAATTATCCGAGTTTGACATCCGATACGAACCCCGAGGACCGATCAAGGGGCAGGTGTTTGCGGGCTTCGTCGTTGAATTGTCATCGGGCGCTGCATTGCCAGAGGGATCGGTCTTCCAATGGGTCTTATCGGTGGACGGATCCTCAAACCAGCAGGGGAGTGGCGCGGGGTCATTCTGGAAGGCCCGAACGGGGTGCTGATTGAGCAGTCCCTGCGTTTCGCCTTCAAAGCCAGCAACAACCAGGCGGAGTACGAGGCCCTGATTGCCGGGATGTTGCTCGCAAGGGAGATGGGTGCGAGAAGGTTAATGGCCAAAACTGATTCCCTTTTGGTCACTGGGTAGGTGACGGGAGAGTTCCAGGCCAAAGACCCGCAGATGGCTGCGTACCTCGAGGACGTGCGCACCCTGGAGGCGTCCTTTACGGCGTTTGAGTTGATTCACATGCCGAGAGAACAAAATGCCAGAGCTGACTTGCTCGCCAAGCTAGCCAGCTCAGGCAAGGGGGGAAGGCAGAGGACCGTCATCCAGGAGACGTTAAAGGTGCCTCGCGCGTTCGTAACAGACAACCAGGTGTTGCAAGTGTGCAAATCAAGGGAGCGTATAGCGATCAGTCATCGGTCCCTCACTCAAGAAACCTTAAGAGCACCGAGGGTGAGGGCGCGACCGATGGCATCCAATGAGGTGATGGAAGTTGACGCCGCTGGAAGGGTTGACACGTGGATAACACCATACCAGCAGTACTTGGCAGATGGGGTGCTTCCGCCGGAGCCGGCAGAGGCAAAAAGGATAAAGAAGAGCTCGAGCAAATTCACCCTCATCGATGGGGATCTCTTCAGATTTCGGTTCACCCATCCGGTGTTAGTGTGTGTGCACGGAGAGCAGTGCACGAGGCTTGTGTCGGAGCTCCACGAGGGAATATGTGGGAGCCACGTCGGTGGTCGCGCCCTGGCAGGTAGAGTCCTTCGTGCAGGGTATTATTGGCCAACGCTGAGGGAAGATTGCGTGGGTTACGCCCAGCGATGTAAGCAATGCCAGCAACATGCAGATTGGCACAAGGCGCCTCCCGAAGAGCTGAGGTCGATTCACAGCCCATGGCCGTTCCACACGTGGGGAATCGACACCTTGGGGACTTTTCCCCTGGCGATCAGGCAGATGAAGTTTCTGATCGTTGCCATCGAATATTTCACGAAGTGGGTAGAGGTAGAGCCGGTAGCGCAGATCACCGCTCACAAGGTTCAACAGTTTGTGTGGAAAAACGTTGTGTGTCGTTTTGGGGTGCCCAAGCGCCTGGTCTCTGACAATGGCACCCAGTTTACAAGTCACCAGCTGAGGAGCCTATGCGAGGAGGTGGGAATACTGCAGGTGTTCGCCTCGGTAGAACATCCTCAAACAAACGGGCAGGTGGAATCGGCCAACCGAGTGCGGAAGAGAAGGTTGGAAAAGGCCAAAGGAACGTGGGCGGAAGAAGTTCCCCGGATCGTATGGGCCTACCACACCACTCCGAAATCTAACACCCATGAGACACCCTTCAGTTTGGTCTATGGGTCAGACGCTATGATTCCCGTGGAGATACAAGAAAACTCACCAAGATTTCTGGGCTTCGTGGCTGAGAAGTCCAATGAGGAAAGAAAGGTGAACTTAGACCTCTTGGACGAAGTGCGAGAAGAAGCCAGGGTCAGTGCTGAAGCTGTAAGGAGAAGGGTGGAACGAAGGCACAATTCCAAGGTGAGGCTGAGGCAGTTCCAGGAAGGAAATCTGGTAATGAGGAAAGCACATCAGCACGAGATAGGAAATAAGTTGTCCCCCAAGTGGACCGGCCCGTTCAGAGTGGTGGAGACGCTGGAGAATGGCGCTTATCGGCTGGAGGCCTTGGATGGAGGGGCGATCCCCATGACATGGAACGCCACGCACCTGAAGCTCTATTTTAGCTGAAATTGTAAAGTAGTTGCGCTCCCACACTAGTATAAACAATTTGAACAGTTCAGGGGGCACTCTTTTTTCCAAGAGAGGGTTTTAATGAGGCCACCAAATAAAAAAGAAGTTATCAGTATAAGAGTTTGCATAGTTCAAAGTTAAAATTTCCCCCCTTGCCCCAGGCGCGAGTGCTGGTGGTCGGTTAGGCCTCCCTCGCCCCAGGCGCGAGTGTGGCAACCGGTTTAAAGTCCTCCTCACCCCAGGCGTGAGTCCAGGCGGCTAAGGTTCGAAATGCCAGGGGTGCTAGTAAGCCCAAGAAGGGAAGGGAAGGATTTCGAGAAACACCCTTACCCAGGTGGCATAGCATCAATATTGGCACGGTAGAGCTCTTAGTTAAACCCTTTCTCACCCCAAGAGTGAGAAGGTAGAGGTACGGCCCGAAGTGCCAAAGTTCGATGACCTTGGGGCAGGCAAGAGGGGTTGTTGCGAAACACTCTTCCCCCCGATATCAAGGCATCATCTTACATCGATTGGTGTTAGAGTCCTCTATGCATTTAGCGCTAGAGCGACAGAACAACCTAGAAAGAAATGGGACGGAGGCACGATGACCGATAAGGAGGTGGTTGCAAGGGTTCAAACCTGATCGGTCATCGGGTTACGTCAGATCAAGTCATCAAAGGTCACTCGTGTGATCGAAGTTAGAGGTAAAAGGGGTTCGAACGCAGTTAAGGTTTGGTATCGAGCTCGTTTATGTTAAAAAGTTAATCGCGCAAAACAAGGAATAAAAGCGAAGAAGTACACAATCAAACAAGCAATGGCAGGAAAAGAAAATTCAGCATACACAGTCGGAGTTTACACAAGTGTTTATAAGCAAATAATAAGGGCCACATTAAGGGCAATCAAGGGCGGACAATTTATGGATAGTTGGGAGCGATCTACCTCCGGGAAGGCGCACTTGAGTTGCTCGATAGCAAAGTCAAAGCCTTCAGTGAAGGTATCGGCCGCCTCCTCCCCTAGTTTGGCCTTCTCAGATTCAAACCCAGCTCTGTCGGCCTCGAGCGCAGCCTTCTTAGTGGTCAAGGTGGCAATGGTTGACTCGGCATCTTTGAGTTTCTGATCGCTCGTGGCGAGGGCCTCGGTCAGGTTTGCGTTTTGTTGACGCATGTAAGTGGTCTCAGCCTCGAGTTGGATGGCCTTACCTGTCGTCTCCATCAGCTGGGAGTCAAGAGTGGCAACGGCGTCCCCCATCAGCATCTCAGTTTTGATAGTTTCTTGTATTTGTTGGACGCGCGCCATTTGGGTCTCCTCCAACATCTTTTTCAGCATGCTGTTGGTGTCTTGCAAAGCCTCATAGTCACTTTGCAGCGACTCCTGTTGGCCAAGCAGTTCCTTCACCCTACCCTCTAGCTTCTCGAGGCGGCGATGCTGCGTGGAGAATTCCAGCGAAAGCACCATCTGACGGGCCAGATGAAGGTCCAACTCACTGGAGCTCCACTTGATCAGCTCTTGGTTTTGCAGCAGCTGCTTGGTCAGGCGGAGAACCTTGGGAAGTCCCTCGGTGCTGGGGCCCGTCACTCGGAAGGAGCTCTCTCCACCACCCTCAGTGGTGGTGGCGGAGTCTTGGGGGCGCGGTGATGGCAGAGGGTGAGGAGTCTCCTCTGAACGCACGATCCCACTCACAGCTGCTTGGGTAGGTGGGGGTGACTTTGCTGGGGGTGGGGAGGAAAGGGGGGCTGGTGACGGTGGGCGCTCGGGGGATGCATGAGCCTGAGGGAGCGGGCTGGCATCGCCCTCAGGGCCCTCGGTTCCTTTCCTTTTCCGTTGGACTAAAAGGGACCCGGAGCTCTCCTCCTCAACGGTTATGACGGTAGTAGGGGCCTTCACCAACCGTCTCCTCTTCTTGTCACCCCTAGTTTCACGCCCTTCAGCTGGCGCGACCGAGATGGGGAAGCGCGAAGGGGCTCGGCGGTCGCCTCCACTTCGATAGGGGCTCCAGCAGCCTGTCGGCTCCTGGCTAGGGCAAGCAGCCTTTGCCGCCTCTCTTTGTCAGAAGTCATGTCTGCATCAGTTCAACGTGGTGAAGGGTTAGCATACCAAATTCAAAGAAACAATTCAAAGCACAGAAAAGCAGTTAGCAAGTATGTGCATGAGGGGCAGGTAGATGAGGAAAAGAGGAAACAAACCGATGTATCCTTCGAGCTTTTCAGCGTCGAACTCATGCTTGATTATGGTGGACGAACCAAATTTGGCGCCCAAGCCAGAGAGGAGGCCACACAGCTCGCGCTCGTATGGCGCCATGGTCTCCAAGCCTCTGGGCTTCCTAAACTCCACCTTAGGAACCCAGTAGAGGGAAAGCCCTCGAGAAGGGAGGGGCTGCGTCGGTTGGAAGTGATCATGTACAACCTACCTTTCCAGTCCTTGAAAGACTGCTGGTACAGACCCAGGATCACCCTCCCTGTCACACCGTTTAGGCTAACCCACGACCTATCACCTGGGTTCTTGGCCTCGAAGAAGTAGAGGAAAACGTCGGATGATGGAGGGTGCCCGAAATGGTTGCACAGGATTTCGAACGCTCGGATGAAGCCCCAAGCGTTCGGATGAAGTTGGCAAGGAGCAACGTTTAGCGCATTAAGGAGCTCCTTCACAAAGAAGGTGAAGGGTAGGCGGAGGCGCAGCCTCTTAAAGATCGCCGAGTAGATGAATGTGAAGGGCACCCCATTGGTGGCCCTATCATCTACGCAGATAGGCATGCCTGGGGGGGGAATGCGCACGCCCAGGTTCCGGTCGTCTTCTCTATCGACGGCACGTGAAGGCTCGTCATCAGCACCCTTCAGCAGGGTGGCGAGATGATCGGTTGGGAGTTGGCTGGACGTTTCGGCGAGTAGGTGGAGGGGAGCCCACTTATACGCTTGCGCGTAGTCCTCTGGAACGAGCGTCGCCTGGGGCTGTGTGTCCGCCGAGGGAGTGGCACTCGTGGAAAGCGATGAAGGTGCACTGGCGGAAGGCTGTGCACCCGAAGACGAGGCAAGACGCGCGGTAGTTTTGGTGCGAGCCATTGTCTGTAACTACAATGGAGAAGGGGAAAGGTAAGGAATCAGTAAAAACAAGAGGAAGAAGAAGGGAGCAAACGCTATGGTTCGAAGGAGGTAGAGGAATGAAAACGACGAAGGGGAAGAAGAAGTGAAACGCAGAAAAACCAGAAGAAGCTTTGGTACAGTGCGGGAAAGGGAAAAACGACCCATGATGTATGCACAACGCAGTTTTTGAGCAATGCAATCGGTAAAAGCTATTTAAATATGCCATAGAGGAAGAAAGGGGGTACCTTTTTGTGATCGCGAACGGTTCCTGGTACCCTGGGAATGGAGAAGATGAATCGCAGTGGGAGGGTTCGAGAGTTGCAGAGAAGCGTGTTGGAGAAGATAATGGAACAGTGGAGGCGCGTAAGTTTTGAATAAGGGAAATGCAAACGACGTTTCACGCTAGCCGTTGATGCACACACGTGTCACAAGATTAAGTAAGGAGAGCGTAACGTCACTTAAAGCGCAATATGTGATGTGGCACATGATGTGGCGTCACTTGCCACGTGACCACCGAGAACGAGCACTTAGTCTCTTCGCTAAGAACGAGTACGCAGCTCGAGACTGGGGGGCTTGTGATCCGGTCGGTCACATTTTAGGGTGACGTCAGCGACCAATGTCCACGTGGGCCGTTCTTAGTGGGACACGTGGGCCAGTGAAGCTGATACATCTTGAAGAGAGCGATCAGGCGGAGGTCGGTGATCAGAGGGAATGCACGATCATCGACCAGGTGAGCCACGAGGCTGATCGGTCGTAATGTCACTCGCAGTTATGCTGGGAACGAGAGGGAATTCTCGGTGAGAGCGCTGCAGTCGAGCCTTGTGTGGCATGGCGTCGGGAGTCAGAGAAGCCATACGCCCTTCGGTACCGTGCACAAGAGCGGTCTGAGGAAGCTGGCGGTCGTGGCGTGCGTGGGCAGAAGGGGTGATCGTTCACGCGACAGGGAATACCTGGTATGCGCGCTGATCCAAGTCGCACCTGGTACCTACATTGAGGTTGCCCGAGACACCCAACATATGAAACACGCTAAGTTACTTCGTACGCGAGAACTTAGGGGTGTGTCAAGGTATATAAGGGGGTTCCATGTTCATTTCTAGGTACACTTTTGATACAGATAAGTGGCTAGTTTTCGCACAGAGAGAAGAGAGAGAATTCGCAGAGAACACGGTCCTTACAGAGATCACAGAGTGAACTATTCTTTGGTGGTTTTGTTCGCTGACTTACGGAAGGTGGAGTTAGACGTTGCGGAGCCTTCAAAGGACAGGTCACCGGCAAGATCAAATAGCAACCTCATCTAACATATCATCGGGTAACATTAAAGAAGAGATATATTTTTCTTATCTTCATTCTATAATATAAGCATGAAACTTCTTTCTTTCTCCTCTCTTATCTCAAGCTTATTACAAATAAAGAGAAAATTAATTTTTTTTGGAAAAGTAGCTTAATATCTTTAGTCTAAGGTAAAAAGTTGAACTCAAAAATTTCTCTTGTGAAAACTTATAATGAGACTTTAAGAAAAGTTATAAACTTAAGAGAGGAGGGGAACAAAAGACTAAATCTATTAATAGGATTCTTTGGAAAACCCTATGAAGAAAGGGATTAGGCTTTGAAGAAGAAAGGGATAAATCACATGCATCTCACAAGCACATTCCACAAAAAATATGTCTAAGCTTTTCACAAATAACAATAAAAAAATCAAAGTCAATTTGGGTACCTTAGAAAGACATAATTCATGTTGTTGATGTTCTTAACAGGATGGAGAAAGTCCTTGTTATGGTACTTGGAAAGGGGTGCTTGCGCAACATGATAGGTAAAAGTCTACCCTTTAAACCTAAAAAAAAGGAAAAAGTGTGACATTGGGCAAAAACCAAAAGAGAAAGATTATAGGTATTGGGAAGATAGGTCTAAAATATATTTTAATGTACATAACTAATTATGTGATAGTTAATATACTTCTTTATTTAATAAAGACATGTGTAGTAAAAAATGATCAAACACTAATTTTATCTCAAGATATGAGGTAATTTGTACAAAATAGATCTTTGTGACCTATCAAATTAAAATCTCTTACTTAGTATCATTCTAGGAAAAGTCTTTTATAGGAAAATAATTGAGGTATGACGCAGGACGTTTGGTCATGCAAGCTTGAGATTAATCTCAGAGCATCGTCGAGACCAACTCATTATCACATGTTGATATACAATAGAAATGACCAAAATTGTACTTACAATTTAGACCATCGAAGTGATTGCAAAAGACTTTTAATTGAAAATGGTTATACCAATTGCTTCCTCACAACAAATCATATAAATTTTGTTAATCATACATATTTTATCAATACAATGACAATAACACAACCAAGCCCTTCCAAAACCCTAACATCAAAATTGAAGCAATCATTCACTTTGAAACATACGTGCAACGAGCTTGAATCTTCAATTTACAAAAGGTTTCGACATCACCTTTGTTTCTTTAGTTAAACAAATTTTTTATTGAACCAAAATTTACATTCTATGATACTTGACATAATGTGGTATGCACACCAGGTTACTAAAACAACAAAGAGTAACAAAATTAGAATATAAGCGACACATTAAGCTTGTTCACGGTAGACGCGTATAAGTTTGTTGAAATAAAAACACTTTTTGATGTTCGAAAGATGATCCACTGTTTGGTTTAAGGAAAAATAACTTTGACAAGTTCTTTCTGATAAAATATAAACAAGTAACTTTGTACTGTTTATCTACACACACAAAAATCACGCAAACCAATTACAAAGAACATGATTCGTGATTTGCAATTATGACAAGCAAAATAGAATTTGGATGCATTTTCCTAACTTGTCACAAGAGATTCATTACTATGTTCCTAAGAAAATTATCATTAATAATTTATTTTTTATTTTTAATCTCATTTGATATTGTTGTTTTTATTATTCTTTTAACCATTTTTCATTATTTATATCTCTTTTAGAGGTGGCAATGCGAACTCACCCACCCCGTATTGGCTCATCCCGCTTACGTAACATAGACTGAATCACTTGGTCCGCCCCACATAAAGGATACTTGCGGACATGCAAGTCAGCCCATATAAGAAAATTAAAATTTTATAAAAAATAAAAAATATATAAATGCATTTGTTGATGAGAACCAAAAGTTGGAGGATATTTTCTTCACATTTTCTTCACTCCATTCTAACATACCCCAATCCAAACAAAATATTTTTTTTTCACATTTTCTTCTCAAATCTTCACACTTCCACACTCTCACACCCTCAATTTTCCACTCCCAAATCCAAACATGGCATTAGCGAAATCAACACCACCCACTTCTTTATTTCAAAGTAGCATCACATTCTCAACTTCCTCCTCCATAAACATTCATATTGAAGAACCAAAGACTTCATCGTCCACGTCCCAAAGGGATTCACTGATTTTAGAACAGTTCAAGCAAATAAACCTCAAAGGGTCCCTTAAAGACTCAAAGGGTACCCCTAAAGTGGGTTCAACTTCAGTTCCATTAAGTTCAGGTGCTTAACCATGTTCTTTTCTATGAACTAAGAACTTCTCCTTACTTTCCTATTAGTTCATGTTCCTTCCAAGATAGTCTTCTTCGCTATATGTTCATGGTCTTCTTCGGTACTGAGTAGGAGTGTATATTTGTAAAAGGTGTTGTGACCTCTTGATAGTTGAGTGAGAAATGCTATTAAAAAATTAGTTGTCGACCTATTTATAAGCTATGTTGGGCCTCTGCTCCAATGGACTTGGATTAGTACGAATGGATGATTAACATTTAGTCTCACACCAAGTACGTTTTAATTAGGAATTAATCTCGTTCTTAATCAATTATTGTATCAGTTCACGAGATATGTTCTGCAGCATTTCTGAGATCGTTATGAAATCTTTTCGACTATCAAGATTATCTTGGTTGTGTATCTAGTCCCCCAGGCTCAAAAAGCCTTTTTTTAGAGTCCTTTTTACAAGAAAAATTCTTTGTGTGTTCCTTGGTGTGTGTTGAGATCGTCTCAACTAGGTCTCTCCCCCTAGCTCCCCAAGCTTAAGGGGTTTCCTCGTAGAGTTTGAAAGGTTCTTAGTACGGGTTGGTTGTGGACTTGAAGCGACATCCCTTGTGATTTGTGTTCAAAACAACTGTGTCCATTGGATGTGGATAGATTTGATGGTTGGGAAATGATGTGTCTTTTAGGTTACCTTGCTTTCCATATTCTAAAAATAAGGGTGGATTTGTGTTGAGACCACCCATGCTTTACCATTCATCCGAGTAGTGACTTTGCGCAGAGAGTTTGTTTTTTCCCAGGTTAGTGGTGTATTCTTCTTCGAATGCGTCGACCTCTTCGGGTGGGTACTTATCGGGAGATTTTGATGAGCCTTTTGTTTCAATAGTGAGTGTCAGTTTTGCTTATGGATCTGAGACATGTTAGGCTGATGTTCTTGGTGGAGCAACAAATCTGGTTGTGGAGCAGGCGAGAGTGATCTTCTACATCCATTGGGTTATGACTAGGTAGATATACGTGTGACCGAGAAATTTTCTAAGTATCGATGGTCGTCTATGATAGGGTTTTTGCAGCTAGTGTGTTGATGCTTAAGAAGGATGCAAAGGTGGGCATAATTTTTTTGGAGCAGTACAGTGTAGTTGACAATGCATGTCATGGTCAAAAAGAGATTGTATACGAGTTATTTTATATGTACACATGTCTCTTCACGGATCTTCATGTTCGTTTTCCTTTTGATGAGTTCACAATGGGTCTCCTATGGGTCTTAAATGTTGCTTCTACCTAGTTACATCCAAATTCATGGACTTTACTACAAGTTTTTCGCTTGTTGTGTGAGTTGTTTAAACTAAAGCCCTTATCCCAAGTCTGTCTTTATTATTATAGTGTCTGGCCAACTGATTCCGATTGATTAGTTGTCACTTGTTGGCCAATCAGGAAACGTGTCTTCTAACATCCTATACGTCCTCGTATACAAAATTCAAGGGGAGATTTTTTATAGACCCAATGGAGCCTCTAGGTTGTCACTTTTTTATGATGGGGCAAAATTGAAGTTACCCACCTAACAAATCCTCACCATGTATCTTTCTCCCGACAATGGTTGGATTTTACTAGTATGTATAGTCTTGATTTATTTGGTTACGGTCGATGTTAACTTTGCCAAATGTTTGTGTTTTCTAGGTGTTATGGCTCACATCGCTCCTGATTTCAAGCAAGTCCTAAAACAACTTCGGCAACAATGTGGAAAATTCGGTGACAAGGCTTCAAAGGAGGGTCTTGCCACCTCGGTTACGGTTGTCATTCCTTCAATGGGTGCGGTTGTCATTCCTTCAATGGGTTCGGTTGTCGACCTGTTTCCTCCTTTTGCCGACAAGAAGAAATATAAGAGGAGGGACAAGCCCTCTAAGTCGTCGCAAAAGTGATCTCGACCATTGTCATATGATGTTGGGACAAGTCTTGCCCCTTGCTTCTCAGGGGAAACGTGCAAATTTTTAAGGGCGTTAATATTAACTGACCTTTGGTTAGAAGGAAGTCGCCTTGGTTGTCGGTTTAGGCCACGTTGAAACATCCTTGGCCGAAATGTTTACGGCAATTCAAATAATTTTACTAAGTGTCTTGTTAAAACTTTCTCGACAAAAAACTTTCCTTAGGGAAAAAAAGGTTGAGTGAGGAAAGAGTGCATGTAGAACATCATTTAGAAGCTAAGTTTAAATATAAGTTAACTGAAATAAAACTTCAAGTGTGTTGCGTTCCAAGTTCTTGGGATAGGGTCGACGTAGAGGTACTTGAGTCAATAGGCTTTGTTTTTCACTTTGCCCTGGATTCAAAATGGTCCTTCCTAGTTTGCTAATAACTTACCTTTTATCTTCCTTGCTTTGCTCCTCATTCTCCAAACGAGATCTACTTGGTAAAACTTTCTTGGTTTTACTTTGGAGTTGTATCTTCTGGAGGCTCCAATCTTGTAGGCCTCATCTCTTATATGAGCTTTGTCTTTGAATTTGTTTAGCCAATCCAAGTTCATGGTGAGACTTTCATTATTCATGCTTAAGTCGAATAGTTGTTTTCTTAGTGAGGGCTCACCAATTTCATTTGGAATCATTGCATCAGTGCCATAAGTGAGGTTGTATGGAGTCTCGAGCGTTGTCGACAAGGGTGTGCATTTATATGCCCATAAACCTCTAGCAGTTCTTTGATCCACTTTCCCTTGACGACTCATAAATGTGTTTGAGTTCATTTATAATGACTTTGTTAGCAATTTTATTTTGAGGATGTTCAACTGAGCTAGCTACATGTTTTATGTCAAGTCCTCCATAAAAACTGATGAGTCCTCGACATGTGATTTATCGTCCATAATCAGTGATGATCGTGTCGGGAATTCCATATTAGCATATGATGCTTTTCCATATGAAATTCTTGACATATTTGATCGACATGGTAGCTAAGGGCTCGAATTCAATCCATTTTTGAAGTAGAAAATAACCAACACAGATTTGAGCTGTCCTTTTTCAGGCAAGAAAGGTCCTATGTGGGACATGGCGAATGGCTAGGATGAGGAAATGTGATGTAACTCCTCAGACTTGGAATATAGTATATTCCTTTGTTCTTGGCATTTGGTGCAGTTCTTTACATAATCTGTATAATCACTTTGCTTTATATTGTCGGTCAATAATACTCGGTTCGGCTATGAGGACTCGTGCTGCTGGATTGTTAACTTGAGAATTCCACTAGGAGAAAACAAATTTCCCAAATGAACTTATTATGACCGAATTAGTGATTATTGAATCATTGTATTGAATTAAATTATAAAACATCTCGATTTCAAGTGTTTTCTCACGTCAACTTTAGGAATGGGTGGCACTTTTGGAAACCTAAAAATGAAAACTACAACATGAATATGATATTAGCATGATTGTTTGTTTTATTTACTTGTATGTCAAAATTGGTAAACAAATGGAGCACAAGTTTGAGAGCAAAGAAGATTAGCAGTAAAACATGACATTGTGTATGAAGGTAAGGACTAAGAAGATTGTGGAAGGAGTCCAAATCTAAAAGGCTGTCGCACCCTGATTTCCTTAATATCGTTTTCTATAAAACAAAGTTATTTGAGAATAAAATAAAACTGAAAAATAGAAAATAGGTTTAATTTAATTCATTTTCATCACATCAACAGAAATGATGATAACTGTTATCTACTTTTACTGTTCTGTTCCTCCCATGTTTATTATTTCCTTTAGAAAAAAGTGGATTAAATATGTCAACTTGTACAGTTGCTAAGACGGGATAGAGAGTTGCTTGGTTCAAATTCAAAACATCCGCAAGCCATTGTGCTTTGTGCTACGGAGGAGAAAGCTGAAAAGGTGACCCAATTTCTACCATGTACTATCACCATCTCTTCTATTTAGTTCTGCAGAGTACCTACCTTCCTGACTGATCATGTTCCTTTAAAAATTTATTGGCATTTCAATGCTTCAATGCTGCTAAATATATCATTCTGTTTCGTTATCAACTAACAAGTTAGCGATTTCAACGTTGATGATTAATAAATATATTTATACTTGTTGAATTTTAAGGAAAATATGTGAATAGTGATTGATATTGGTTCCAATCCCATCAAATCTAAAAGAAGAAAGAAAATAAACTATCTTGAGAAATTGGAAAATGGGTTTTGTAATGTTAATAACACCATCAAAAGTACCCAGTATTCATTAGAGCACATAATTCCTGCCCGTCAAAGTACCGAGTATTCCACATGGATTTTCATTATCATTATCATTTTCTCATATTCGTCAAAGTAGTGTGGAAGTGCAATAGATTATCAAAAGGCTGTTTCTTCCTGTAACTTCATACATTCTTGCAGCACTTCATATTTAATTTGAAAACACCTTTTTGCTTTTTAGTAAAAAAATAAATTAACTTTTAAAATATCAGACACCTTTTTCACCTTCTTTCTTCTTCCATTTTATCCCATACAAGGATCTCCACTCTTTTTTTGCATTGGTTTCTCACCGATTTGACTGCCTTTCATTTTTCTATTTTCTTTTTTAAAAATATTTTCAGATTACATAATTTATAAGATATTTTCTAATGTTTTTTGGATTTAAAAAATTCGGAAACAATTTAAAAAATATATTCCAGATTAATCTAGAAGTTAATTTTGGATCTAGAAATAGCGTTCAGATTATATAATTTGGAAATATTTTTAAAAAAATGGTATTTCGAATTATGTAATCCATAAACTAATCATGAATCTAGAAAAATGCTTTCAGATTATATAATTTGTAAGCTAATCACGAATCTAGAAAAAGACTTTCGAATTATGTAATCCAAAATATAAACTACACTTTAACTATTGTACATAAGGACATTTTTGGAATATAAAAACTTATAGTTTGGCACAAAGACGTATAGAGGTGCATAAAGAAGCAAAACACTAGATGGAGTAGTTTATTTCTATGCTTGTCAAATTATGATTTTTTTTCTACTAAATAAACCATGGTCACAACAATGCTAATGAAAAGAAGGTAGATAAACTTTTAAAACTTGTTGAGTATGGAAAAAATGGGAAAACATTGATGAAAAATGACTAGAAGAGAGATTTGAGGATCGAACTTGAGCGATGTTTATTGTTAGACGACGACTACTATTACTTTAGAGAGATTTATACTCAACATGCAATAGAGGACATAAATGATAAAAAGATATTCTTCATTCATTACTTAATTTTGTAGTAGAGAGTGGTATATATACTCTGACCATGACTGTAGTACTTTTTGACCCAATAAAAAAGTCCATAATACTTAGAAACTACAAGAAAATTGGATTTATGTACGAAAAAAAATTGTATCTAATAGCAAAAATATATAGGCAAAATCAACATTACCCACAGATTACCCACTAAAGAAAATTCGTAGGTAATACGGACGTAGGTAATTTATCTATGGATGATGGGTTACCCACCAACTCTAATTTGTAGATAATATCCATCAACTCCGGTTCATAGGTAATACCTATCAACTATAGTCCGTAGGTAATACCCACCAGTCCATAGGTTTAAGGTTTAGTATTTATGATTATAACCATCCATTGCAGGAAGAACTTTGGGCTAGTGGTTTGCTGTGGTGGTAAAGGCAAGGTATTACTCTTAGGTGCGATGCAATTGTCTTTTTAGGTAAGCATTTAAGTTTTCGTGTGGTGCAGTTGTCCTTTTAGGTAAGCATTTATGTTTTCGTGTGTTGTAGTTGCCAATGGTGTTGAGATGTTACTGGATATTGGGATCTGGAAAGTTGGCTACGGATGTAGATATCCATAAGTAGTGTGTACTATGGATTTTCGCATCCAGAATGAGATATAGGCTTGCAGATCTTGGCGTCAAGAAGACATTCTTATTTGTCTAAATAAGCATGCGAATGACCATATTTGGAAGTGACATTTTAGTTCCAGACTTGCATATCTGAAACTTTTTGATTTGGGTTGCAGATATGGATATCCACAAGGTCAAGGTTCTTGACATGTGTTTTTTTGTTTGCAGCAGTGCCAATGGATACTGTGGATTCATATATGAGAATTTCAGGGGAGATTGATGTGTGGGATAAATTAGATGATGTGGATTTGGAGCAGTCAATATCTTATAATGCGTTAGATAATGAATGTAAAGCACATTAGTGTAGTGAGGCGTTTACTACAAATGAGGTAAGGTAAAATATGTTTAATTTTAGGTGTGTGAATTGTAGTTTATGAATGATATATAAATTTGGCATATGTTATTTTAGGTATTTCGTAATCGAGATGAGTTGTTAGAGTGGGCGAGAAATGTTGGCCATAGTTATAGATTTGTTATTGGTATATTAAGGTTGGATACATGGACGGGACAACGAAGAAGGATGGTGTACGTATTATTAGGTTGTGAGAGATGAGGTAAATACAAACAATATAAAAAAGATGTAGATATCAGTCGAAGTGGAATTAGGAAATGTGACTATCCTTTCATATTGTGAGTCAAACCGGTAAAAGGTGGTGAGGAGTGAACGGTTGAATTAATTTCTCATAAACATGATTTGGTAGAGACTTTGGTGGGTCATCCGTATGTTGGAAGGTTAAGTGTTAATGAAAAGGCTATGGTTGAGGATATGACTAAGACTTTAGTGAAGCCAAGAAATATTTTACTAACCATGAAATAGAGAAATGAGAAGAATGCGATGACGATGAAGCAAGTTTATAATGCAATGAGTGTTCATCGAAGATCACAACGAGGTCACAAAACATAAATGCAACAATTGATGTTGTTATTGGAGCGAGACATGTATGTGCATTGGTGTAGGTTTGAAGAGGTGTCAAATGTCGTGCAAGATATATTTTAGACACACCCATATTCAGTAAAACTATTGAACTCCTTCAACATTGTCATATTGATGGATAGTACATACAAAATGAACAATTATAGGATGTCGTTACTTGAGATTGTTGGAATTACATCAACTGGTTTGACCTCTTTCATTGCATTTTGTTTACTAGCAGCTGAAAAGGAAAATAATTTTGTGTGGGCCTTTGACAAACTTAAAGGGTTGTTTTTTAAAGTTGATGCATATCCTAGGGTGTTGGTATGTGATGCAAGCTTGGGGTTCTATTGTGGATTGTGGTATAGTTAATGCCTTTGAAGATCGTGTCAAAGTTGGTGGGAAAATTATGAAAAAACCTATTCAAAGTTGGCACCTAAAGCTAGTCACAAGGCAAGTGTGACATGGTGTGACACGGTGTGATGAGAATCAAATAAAGGAGGCTTTTATTAATGGAGGAAGAGGACATCCACCCTCACATTTGAAGTTCTTCCTTCTAGTCTTCTCAAAATTAAAAGAAGACATAAAATAAAGATGAGGCCCAAGCCCAAAGCCCAAGCCCAAGCCCAAGAAGGCCAAAGCCCAAAGAGCCCAAGTCCATCCCATGAGGGGCAAGGCCAAGCTTTGAAATACTCTTGTATAGTTTTAGGAGGTGTGGTTATTAAATAAAGGAGTGTGAAAATGTAAAATAAAGTCACATTACCCATGTGACTTAGGAGAGTGGTGTATGTGTAGTTTTTGGGAGGTGTCATAGTAGAAAAAGGTCACACCTCCCATGTGACTTGTTTTTGGTGGGAATTTCAAATGAGTTTATTTGAAATTTCCCACCTATTTTTCAGCACCTTAGGCTATAAATAGAGGTGCTTCCTTTGTAAAATTCAGATTTGAATTCATCTAAAGAAACTATACTCAAAATTGGAGTGAGCATTTGGAGAGCTTTTGAGCTTCTACTCTAGTCTTATCTGGAAGGACCATGGTTTCCTCAAGTGGCGGCTTCCACACTCATCTAGGAGCATCCATACTTCTAGTGGCGTGATCATCCAACCTATCTTCCATCTTCATGAGCATTCTCTTCTCCTTCCTTTCTTCTCTTTCAATTACTCTTGTTGTTTTGTGTTCTTGAGCATTTTTTGGTTCGGCTGTCCTTAATTTTCCAGCACCTATGTTTTGGTTTTCTAAATTCTGTTCGGTACATTTGTTTGTGGTTTAATTCTGTTCGGTCTTCTCTTTTATAATTCCTTTGTTGATTCAATTTGACAATATTTGGTTCATCCAAATGAGTTTGGGAATTGGTACTTGTATTGGTGAGTTCTTGACTTAGAACCATGATCCAACTTCTAAGAAAGTGCCTCTATATTTTCCAGCTCAAGGTGATTCCTCAAAGTGTCAAGAATCTTGTTCTATGTGGCTATTGGAATCACATCACGGTGTGATCTGTGTGTCTATTTAGGTTTAAGTAATCGGCCTAGGGTTTAATGTGGGTTGCAATTAACCCAATTATACCCTATGTAGGTTTTAGAAACATAACACCCTAACCCTAATTTACTTAAAGGAAAAATACAAGCAAATTTCATACTCTTCTTTTAAGCAAGAATATTAAAATCCTATTCTAGAAATTTACACTAGGTTATGACATCTTTGAACATGTATAAGAGAGTGTCTCTGCTATCAGTAGCAGAGTCCCAATATTCTTGTGTCCTTCTTGACATACATTCTTGATGTTGTCGATGTTAAGGTTGATGGCCATTGTGGATACCGTGTTGTTGTTGCCGAATTGGGTATGGGAGAGGAGTCATAGGTTGTTGTTCGAATGAATTTGTTAAAAGAACTCAGTGAATGGAGGTAAGAATATGTTGAATTGTTTGGTGGTGATGAACGATATGAATATTTGAAGAAGTCACTTCTTGTTGACATCATGTCAATGGTGCTAGTCAATGACACCCTTTCATTTACACTTTGCATTTGCTTTAGTGATTTAACTTCATTTGCATTTTGTACTTGTAGGTAGGAACAAATAAGTGGATGACAATTCCAGACATGTAATATGTTATTGCTAATCGTTATAATGTGATTTTTGTGTCATTGTCTTTGATACAATCATCCATTATTTTCATTTGAGAACCCAAGCACCAAGTAATTTGACTCACCATCGAATAATTGCAATTGGACACGTGTATGGAAATCATTTTGTTGAAGTATGGCATAACTCAAAAGTCACTGACCAACTTAAAAGATATGTAACTTATGGGAAAGGCCACAAAAGTGGGTGGGTATTTGAATGGAGAGACATGTGGGTGTTTCTCGTAGGTTCCAAGGGATGTGGGAAAATAACTGATTTAGAATTCCCAATAAGTAAGTGGCAGATAAATGGTGTACATTGTGAGGTCTTTTAAGTTGTGATTGCATGGATTAGATGATAGAACACATTAGAAAGTGTAAGATTGTGTTTTTTTAAAGTATAGATGAGGTTTGCGTAGTTATTTGATTTGGATTGGTGAAGGGGGTATGGGATAAGTCAGAGGAAGTGTGAGGCACAACTCAAAGGGTGGTATGTAATTTGGCTATCGGGAAGAAGAAGGGGAATATGAGATCTCATCATTCTGGAAGCTGGGTTTAGGCAAAGGTGTGATGGTTGTTGCGGTTGTTGGTTGTGGAAGGGTTAAAGTAGGGAGAAAGACAGGATGGATGTGCACATAGGTTGGCAAGTCCAACTTGTAACGTAGTACTTGAAAAAGGCCATAGTAATGTCGAGCTAGCTTGTGAAATGAACGATGAGCTATTGTATTTTACTAGTATAACTTAAGTTTAAAACACACCCAATCTTGCACTTAAAAATACAATCTTGTCCATTTTTATTTGCTTGGTCCACAATGTGTTGCAAATTTTCTTTTAAAACTTGTAAAACCGAGTGATGATTTTGCAGGATAACATTCAGAGATTTCAGTGGGTGTGAGCCAGGAAGGAGAGCATGAAAGTTTGGTGGTGGATGACTGATCCTGCCTGTTGACCAGAGCGTTGGAACCTGCCTCGTCAAAGGATCGACGTGTGCACCGCTTCAAACCTCCATCCTTCTTCAAGATCTACCTCAAGAACCTGCAAAAGAACAGAGCGGCGCCGCTGCGGCCGATCGCACTCCAACGCCCAAGTCAGTGACCGAACCACCAAATACTAAGAGCAAGAACACTCAAGAAATCTCAAGGAACCGTGCAATGTTCTCTCTCACAGTAAGCTCTAGAACTCGCAAGCGTAAAGAGTATAATCTGAACGTGCGTACCTCAGAAAGTTCGTTGAAAACTCTTATATACCTGGTCACTTTCTCTCTCCTAGCAGTTACAGACCTGGACACGTGGCTCGCATCCAATCGTACACGTGCCATCATCTGGAGCCTTCTTGACTTGGGCGCTGCTTCTGACTCTCTTTTTGGCTAAGTTATTTATGCATGGTACTGCCTAGTGCATAGCTAACTTGGGAGCGCGATCTCTACTGGAACTGGCGAGTTAGGGTGCTCTCGTACACGTTCCCTGTGGTCTCGCCGGCCGCCTTCATAATCTGCTCTGGCGATCTCCAATCGCTTGGTCGCCTGAGTTTACATCTGGTGACTTCACCTTCTACTGGGCGATCGCCTGGTATGCTAGAGATCGGAACACGCCAACTTAATAACTGGCGACTTCACGAGCCCCCCGACTTCCTCCTCTTCTGCCAACCTGGCGCCTTGTCAACACGCCTACACTGTTGCTTGGTGCCACGTCATCACTTCCGACTACCAGGACGGTACACAAGCCCCCCAGTCTTAAGCGAAGACTTGTCCAGCGAAAAGACTGAAAGAGTCACGTCACCACCGACCTACGTGGCACTGACGCAAAATTCCAAGCGGTTGTACTTTCTGCTTCTCTAACGCTCCACCAAACCCCTCACCCATCGCTCGACACGTGGCTTCATCAACGGTTACCTTCAGTTACCGTTTGCGCTTCCCAAACCCATTTCGAAAAAACCCTTAAACCCCTTTTCACTTCACTGTTCCATCACTTTTCTTCGTATTCGCAAACGCTCTAACTTCCTTCTGCAAAAAAGCTCTCAGCGTTCTCCAATATTCTGAATCACCAACATCCTTCATCGTCTTCCTGATCATCAAAAGGTACCTCTTTTCCTTCTTCTGCTGGTTTTTCCTGCATTTTAACCGATTCGCATCATCCTGTAACTGTCTGGTGCATACGTTGTGGGTTGCTTTTTCCATTTCTCCTTCTACGTAACTTAGGGCTTCGTCAATCGTTGCAACGAACCTATGTTCGTTTGTTTTTCACCCTTCTCCCATGATCGAGTCAACCTCTGCGAACCCTGATCATTTTTTCCTTTTCTTCTTCCTTTGCAGCTTCCATCATGACTCGCTCCAAGATCACCCCGAATCCTCCTCCTTCATCGCGAAACCCCTCTTCTCAAGCACTCAACCCACCGCGAGCACGCGGTGCTTCATCTTCCCAGGCTGAGAGGCCTGCACCTTCCCGCCCCAACCTGGCCCAGGCTACTCCACCAGTCACCGGAGGAGCCTCCGTCCCCCCACCAGACTTCAAAAAACTGTATCCCTGGGCCAACTCGACCCTGCTGAGGGAAACGTCTTCTGTGAACACTGCGGGGGCAGTTTTGCGGTTGACGAAGGGGGATGAACTTCATCAATCATTCCACAAGGAGCACGATGAGAAGATGACAGTGCTACCTTGCCCCTCCGATCTGCCAGTTTGCGCCGACGACAAGGCGAGCAACGATGGGCCCTTCTGCTTTGTCTACACAACTCTATTCAAGAAGGTGAAACTCAGGTTTCCCTTCACCCGCTTTGAGAGGGAGCTTCTCACTGAGCTCAATATCGCCGCCGCCCAGCTTCATCCCAACAGCTGGGCGTTCGTGCGAGCGTTCCAAGTGATGTGCGACCATCTGGGGTTGCCAGCATCTGTAGATGTACTTTTGTTTCTCTTCGAAGCCAAGCACCCAGGAGACCGCCTGTGGGTAAGCTTGAATGGGATTGCTGGGAGATCAATCCTCTCCATCTTCCAGCAATCCTATAAAGACTGGAAGGGAAAGTTCGTCCAAGTGCGCCCCAACGACAAGGACACTTCCCTACTCGACGGCTTCCCCTTGTACTGGGTAAACAAGGGGAGCAAAGAGTCCAAGAGCTGCTTCAGGAGACCCAGAAGCCCTGATAGCATGGGCGCATTGGACAGAGATCTCTGCTTCTTTTGGAAGAGTGTGGCGGATGCCAACATCACCTTTCTCACCACCACACTCATATGCTTCGAGTTCTTCGAGGATCAGCTCAAAATTCGAATAGGTTAGAACATTCAAGTTCTTCTTCTAACACTGCTTCTGTTAACTGTTTCTGGGCGTCTTGTGCGTTGTGCGCAAGACTTTGGTTTTATTTTTCTGCACTATTTGTCTGCTTTGTCGCATACTGTCTTATGCATTTATCTTCTCTCTGAACTAACCCATGCATTCTGGCTCTATGTAGATAACATGTTGGGCCAGGGCAAGCTTGCTGAATTAAGGACGCTCGCCCGACTCCACGGGTTGGCAACGGGTTCTCAAACAGTGCCAAATTCTGTGGTGGAGATCGTCGCCGCACAGGACCGATCGCCACCCAAGGGCCCAGCTCCTTCCAATGTCCAACCTGCTGCCCAACGCAAAAAACTTGTCCTCAAAAGGCCCAAGAGGAAAGCCCCCCAGGTGATCCACGAGGAGGAAGAGGAGGACGACGAGGCCACTGAAGATGGCCTTGTCACGAAGAGGAAGAGGGTGGCACCTTCTTCACCACCTGCACCACCCCCTCTTCCCACGTCAACGCCGCCATCTACGCCTGCTCCACCTCCATCATCGCCACCCCCACAAGCTCCTGCTTCGCAAGTCCAAGCCATTCCATTGGCAACTGCAGCACCCGCGGTTGAGGCCGCCGAAGACAATTTCTTGGAGGACCCCCCGAGCGCCTCCACACCGTATGTATCAGCTGGAGGGGGTCCTCCTTCAAATACCTCAGCTGCAGACATTGCTCCAATCGGGGATGAGGTTGCCCATACTTCTCCAATCCTGATTACCGAATCCCCGACGTCGCCACCACGCCCAGAAGCGCCTACTGAAGAACCAACTAAAGAAGGTGGCGACGAAAACCAACAACAGGCCCACCCAGCACCTCTACAAGCAGCAAACCTCCCTCTTGAGGTCACAAGGATGTGGGAGCCTTTATCTGCCAAGCTGAAGACGATAGCAGAAGACATCCCCGCCATCATAACTAGAGCTGTGCAGAGCTCCACCAGGAAGCTCCAGGACGACCTCTTCAACCTTAGAACTGAGAACAGCACCATGAGGGTTGAGGTGGAGAAGTTGTCCTTCAATCTGACACTCGCGGAGATTGAACACTCCCGAGTAGAAGATGCGATGAGTACCGAGCTCCGGTTGGCGCGCAAGGAGGCTACTGAACTCCGCCATAAGGTACAGCAACTGGCTCAAGAAAAGATCGAACTAGAGAGCAAGATTGTGCCTTATCGCGTTAAGGTGGCTGACTTGGAAGCTTTGATAAAAACTGACGCCGCCAAGGTGAAAAAACTGGAGCAGAGGTCCGCTAATCGGGAGATCTTCCTTGGTAGGGTGGAGAAGGCGAGGGATGACGCCATGGCTGAGCTTGTCGAGGCCAACAAAGAGAAGGGGAAGATCGCTGCTGAATTGGGCCAAGTGCAAGCGGAATCCAAGAAGGTTGCTGAAGACCTTCTCCAGGCTCAAGAGATCAACGAAAAACTCAAAAAGCAAGTCGAAGAGCTGGAGCAGCAGAATAAGGGGTTGAAGGAGCAAACTGAAGAACTCCAGAAACAGATTGAAGCACTTAATATGAGTTCTGCCCAAATTCTGGCTGCTGGATTCGCGGCTGCACGGGAACAGTTCGCATGCTTGTTCCCCGACCTGGATCTCAGCATGGTGTCTCTAAACAACGAGGTGGTGGATGGGAAGGTGGTTCCCGTCGAAGACTGATCAATTTCCCCTCATCCACCACCCTTATGCTTTTTCTTTGTACGCAATTTGTAATGAACTTTCTTCTTTTCCTGTTTACGTACCCCAAACTGACATTTACTTTAATGAAATTGTCTTTATATTTCTTCTTGTAACTTCCTTGGCTGCTTTAATTTCCCTTGCGCAATTTACTTCAGAGAAATAACTTAGCAATTTCGTAGGCACGATCTTGTACTTAACTGTTTCGAACCATTTCAACTTCGAATAATAATTACTTTAACAACTCGTAATCTTAAGGCAATTAACCTTAGCGTAAAATCACTCTTCAAGCAACGAACTTCAACTCAACCACTGGCTTAAAACATTTCTTCACCCGATCTGCTTCATCAGAACGGGTCTTTAACTTTCTCGCCACTGCTTGAACTTTTCCTGGTCGCCAAAGTCTCTTGGCGATATCAGCTTCTTTCTGGCTTCATGCCTTGGCCATTGTTCTTTTATTTGGGGATAGAGGCGCCTTTCGGATCCTTCTCTACCTTCCTGAACTTCAAAACAAAAGGCCGGGTGGCTAGGCGTTCTCTTCGAACCTACCTTAGCCACCTTCCAAACTTCGTCCACCCTTAACACCGTACTTGAACTCGTTCGAGACGAGAAGGATTTTATCTTGCCTGAACTCGCTCATCGGCGAGAAGGTCTTTTACTTGCCTCTACATTGCGCCGGGGGTTACATCTTCTCGCCCCCATAAACACTGAGGACTTTTCACTGGTGCCTCTACATTGCCCCAGGGGTTACATCTCCTCGCCCCCAGAAACATTGAGGTCTTTTCGCTCTTTCTCGCCTGCACTCGCTCGGCGGCGAGGAGGTCTTTAACTCGCCTCAGGACGCGCGAGGGCGTTGAGGTCTTTTAACTGGTGCCTCCGATCGCCGAAAGACGATGAGGACTTTAACTTTAACTTGTGCCTCCAATCGCCGAAAGACGATGAGGACTTAAAACTTTAACTGGTGCCTCCAATCGCCGAAAGACGATGAGGACTTAAAACTTTAATTGGTGCCTCCGATCGCCGAAAGACGATGAGGACTTAAAAACTTTTTAGAAGGCATGCAATATATCTTTAACTTGCCTTAAGCCACATACAAGTGACAAGGTCTTTCTTCAAAACTTTCTGAAAACAACAGGCACGCAATCTAAAACAACTTGTACTTCGAAAACTTCTCTTTATTGGGTGGCCTCATTAAAAATCCTCCTTAGGGAAAAAAGAGTGCCCCCTTCAAACTGTTTTAACAGAGACATTGTAATATAACTTCGTGTTTGTCTTTACTTACAAGGCTTCTTAACTGTAATACAACTTCAGGTGCGTGGCGTTCCAAGTGCGAGGAATCGCCCCTCCTTCCAATGTCTCTAAGCGGTAGGCGCCTCGGTTATTCTGAACGGCCCCGTCCACTTGGGCGACAGTTTATTCTCCATCTTGTACTGGTGGGCTTTCCTCATCACCAGGTCGCCTTCTCTAAACTGTCTTGGCATCACCTTCGAGTTGTATCTTCGTTCAATCCTTCTCTTCACTGCTTCAGCCTTCAATCTCGCCTCTTCCCTGACCTCATCCAGTAGATCCAGGTTCAGCCTTCTCTCTTCATTCGAGTCTTCCTCTACAAAATTCTGGAATCTCGGCGAGCTCTCCTGGATCTCTACTGGAATCATTGCATCACACCCATAGACCAAGCTGAACGGGGTCTCATGGGTTCCTGACTGCTCGGTGGTGTGGTACGCCCAGACTATACGGGGTACCTCCTCAGCCCAGCTTCCTTTGGCTTTCTCTAGTCTTCTCTTCAAGCCTCTCAGCAACACCCGATTAGCTGACTCCACCTGGCCATTCGTCTGAGGGTGCTCGACGGATGCAAACACTTGTTGAATTCCCACCCCTTCGCACAGCTTCTTCAACAAGTGGCTTGCAAACTCAGTCCCATTGTCTGACACCAGGCGCTTGGGCACTCCAAACCGACACACAATATTCTTCCACACGAAACCTTCGATCTTGTGTGCGGTGATCTGGGCCACTGGCTCTGCTTCGATCCACTTGGTGAAATACTCAATCGCCACCACCAAGTACTTCATCTGCCTGATCGCCAGCGGAAACGGTCCCAGAATGTCGATTCCCCAAGTATGAAACGGCCAAGGGCTGTAGATCGACTTCAACTCCTCGGGAGGAGCCTTGTGCCAATCAGCGTGCTGTTGGCATTGTTTGCAACATTGGGCATACTTCTTGCAGTCTTCTCTCATCGATGGCCAGTAATACCCTGCACGGAGAGTCCTCGCGGCCAGAGCTCGACCCCCGACGTGGCTTCCGCATATACCTTCGTGGAGCTCTGCCATGATTCTCGTGCACTTCTCGCCGTGTACGCATTCCAGGAGTGGGTGAGTGAACCCAAACCTGTACAGATCGCCATCAATCAACGTGTACTTGCTGGAATTTTTCTTTACCTTCCTAGCCTCTGTCGGATCCAGTGGGAGAAGGCCATCCGCCAGGCATCGCTTGTATTGTGTTATCCAGGTGTCTGGCTCAAGGATAGCGCAGACCTGCGTCATGTTCACCTTCTCCCCTCGACATGCTCTAATTCTCGGCGATCTCAAAGTCTCTTGCGTCAGGGACTTATGACTTCTCGCTGCTTTCTCCGTCGACTTGCTTATCTGAAGGACCAGGTGATCTGCTACAAATGCTCTCAGCGTCTTCAGAGTTTCTTGAATTACTGTCCTCTGCCTACCCCCCTTGCCTGAACTGGCGAGCTTAGCTAGCAAGTCAGCTCGGGCATTCTGCTCCCTGGGCACATGCACTACTTCAAAGGAGGCAAAGGAACTCCTCAATTCCTGCACATACTCCAAATAGGCCGCCATTTGTGGATCTTTAGCCTGGAACTCGCCTGTTACTTGCCCTGTGACTAGCAGCGAGTCACTCTTAGCCATTAGCACCCTGGCTCCCATCTCTTTGGCCAACAAAATCCCGGCGATCAGCGCCTCATATTCTGCTTGATTATTACTGGCTTTGAAGGCAAATCTCAAGGATTGTTCAATCAGCACGCCGTTGGGTCCTTCCAAAATGACTCCAGCACCGCTACCCTGCTGGTTCGAGGATCCATCCACCGAGAGTACCCAACGGAAGTCGTCCCCTTCAACTCGCGTCGCCTCAGATGAGAGCTCAACCACGAAATCTGCAAAAATTTGCCCCTTGATCGGTCCTCGGGGCTCATACTTAATATCAAACTCTAACAATTCTACTGCCCACTTCACCATCCTTCCTGCAACGTCAGGCTTCTTCAAAACCTTCTGGATTGGCAGGTCAGTCATCACCAGAATGGTGAAGCTATGGAAATAGTGGCGCAACCTCCTCGCCGAAAATACCACAGCCAGCGCAGCCTTTTCCAGGGCCTGATATCTCGTTTCGGGGCCCTGCAACACCTTACTCACAAAATAAATAGGCTTCTGGGCCTGATCTTGATCCTGGGCGAGCACCGCACTCACCGCCCTCTCAGTTACAGCAAAATACAACCTGAGAGGGGTTCCCACCAGCGGTTTACACAGAACCGGCGGGCTCGCCAGATACTCCTTCAGCTTGACAAAGGCTTCCTCACACTCCTTCGTCCAAGCAAACTTGTTATTGCGCCTCAGGCACTGAAAATAGGGATGGCCCTTTTCTCCGCTAGCTGACACAAAGCGAGACAGGGCTGCCATCCGACCTGTTAGCTGTTGAACTTCCTTCATCGTAGCTGGGCTCCTCATCGCCAAGATGACGGCACACTTATCAGGGTTGGCCTCTATGCCTCTTTCAGTCAGGAGGAAACCCAAAAACTTTCCAGCCTCCACGCCGAAAATGCATTTCTCTGGATTAAGCTTTAATCTGAACTTGGCGATCGTTGTGAACAATTCTTCCAAGTCTGCAACGTGCTTGCTCTTTTCCGGCGAGGTCACGACCATGTCATCGACGTACGCTTGCACGTTCCTTCCCAGCATTGGTGCAAGTACTCGATCCATGAGCCTCTGGTACGTGGCCCCCGCGTTCTTCAGCCCAAACGGCATCACCTTGTAGCAGTAGCACGATCAATCCGTCATGAAGGCTGTCTTTTCTTCATCCATGGGATGCATCTTGATCTGATTGTACCCCGAGAAGGCATCCAGGAAACTCAGCAACTTACACCCTGCAGCGCTGTCTACCAGGGCGTCTATGCTTGGTAAAGGATACGAATCCTTTGGGCAAGCTTTGTTCAGGTCAGTGAAATCGACGCACATGCGCCATTTCCCGTTACTCTTCTTCACCAGCACGACATTTGTCAGCCATTCAGGGTACTGAACTTCCCTGATGTGGCCTGCAGCGAGGAGTTTCTGTGTTTCGTCCCTGATCGCCTGCCTCCTCTCTTCGTTGAACTTTCTTCTTCTTTGTCGCACTGGTCTTACCAAGTTGTCCATCGCCAGATGATGGCACAAGAAGTCGGGATCGATCCCGGGCATGTCCGAAGCGGACCATGCAAACGCGTCCAGATGCCGCTCGATCACCTTGGCGATCTGGTCCTGGAGCTCAACCTCCAGGGATCTTCCCAGCTTGAAGATCTTTCCCCCGATTTCTCTCTCTAGCCACTGCTCGACGGGTTTTGGTCTGGTTTCTCTGGCGATCACCGCCCTGGCGATCCCCAGCTCTCTCGCTTCCTCAGGGCGATTCCTTGCCTCTTCCTCCTCCAGACCAGCGTTTCCCTCCCCCAGCTCAGCGTCCACCATCTCCACGTCCCTTCCGGCGATCTCTTCTGTTACCGTCGATCTGGGCTTCACACTAGGAGGCGGGGTGGTTGTTACGTAACTCACCGATCTCTTGTTTTTTAGGCTATTCTCATAGCACTTCTTCGCTTCCTTCTGATCGGACTTGATGGTGATAACCACCCCCTCCATGGACGGCAACTTCACCTTCATGTGCCGGGTCGACGGTATGGCACCTATCCTGTTGAGCGTGGGTCTTCCCAACAGGATGTTGTATGCTGAAGGAGCGTTTACAACAAGGTATTTGATTTTCTCCGTTCTTGAACCCGCCACGTCTGTAAACGTTGTCCTCAATTCTATGTACCCCCTGACCTCCACTTGGTCACCAGCGAACCCATACAAACACCCTCCATAGGGCCTTAGCTAGTCAAGGGGCAGCTCCAACTGCGTGAAAGTCGGCCAGAACATCACATCTGCCGAGCTTCCTTGGTCCACCAGCACCCTGTGGACCTTTCTTCCTGCCGTTATCAACGAAATTACTATGGGATCGTTGTCATGAGGAACAACATCCCGGAGATCTTGCTTGGTGAATGTAATATCCACTTCTGGCGAGTGGTCTACAAACATATCCACCGTCATCACAGACCTCGCGTACTTCTTCCTCTGTGATGTGGTGCATCCACCTCCTGAGAAACCCCCTGCAATGGTGTGGATTTCTCCGTGCGTGGGCATCTCGTGCTGCTGAGCCTCAGCACCTGCTAGTTGGGAGCTCGATGCGCCCCCCGTCCTTCTATCCAGCAAATAGTCATTTAGGAACCCGCTCTTTACCAGATCGTCGAGCTGGTATCCTAATGCTAAGCACGAGTCCACTGTATGGCCAAAGCCCTGGTGGAACTCACACCAGGCGTCTGGCTTTGGTCCCAGCACCTTGTCGCCCACCTTTTCTGGCGCTTTCAACCTAGCGGATATGTTGGGAATGGCGATCAGATCCGCCAATCCCATGACAAACTTGTGCTTAGGCGGGCGATTGTATTCCCGGCGTGCTGGTTGCTGGCGTCCTTGGCCCCTACCCTTGTTCTTCCTTGGATCATAAGGATGGCGAGTCCTCTGATCCCTCCTGGCCGCCACTGTCTCCAGCACCCTTTGTGGCTGGATCCTCGTCTGGGCGCGTGGCCTAGCGGGAGCCACGCTTCCCCTCTTCTCGGCGACTTCGCTCTCGTCGGCGATGTGGGCCACCGCAAGTCGCCTGACCTCAGCAAACGTGGCGGGGTGTGCCCTGATCAACGCCTCGCAGAATGGTCCCGGCAACACGCCCTTCTTAAATGCATAGACTAGCATTTCTTCATCTTTGGCCGACGATCTGACCATCTGCGCCCCAAAGCGATTCAGGTAGTCTCTGAGGGACTCTCCCTGATACTGCCTTATATCAAACAAATCATAAGACACCCTGGGCGGTGCCTTATTCACAATGTACTGCTCGACGAAAATCTTCGAGATCTGTTGGAAACTGGTTATGTGACCGTTAGGCAGGCTCACAAACCATTCCAGCGCCGTTCCCTGGAGCGTGCTCACAAACATCTTGCAATACACGGCGTCTGATCCCCCTGACAGCATCAGCTGCGTATGGAACGTGGTGAGGTGAGCTTCAGGATCCTCCACGCCGGTGAAAACAGCCTTAACCGGAACCACGCTCGTAGGAATAGGCGTGTCAGTAATCGCCTGAACAAAAGGCATAGGAAAAACACGAGGTGGCGACGACGGCGCAACCTCTTCAGCAGTAGAACGCCCTTGCTGCTCCTGAAGGGCTTGACGCAGCTCCTCCGTCACCTTACTAAGTTCATCATTCCTGGCGCGAGAGGCGACCAGGTCCTTATGCATTCTCGCCTGTTCTATGCGTGAGGCTTCCACAGTTGCCTGTAATGAACGCATCATCTCTGCCATCTGCGCCATGGTCATGGCGGCGGCGCCTTCAGCAGCGACGAGCGCAACCGGACTTGAACGATTGCTTCTCATTTTTCTCATGAAACTTGGCGAATCACAGAATGCAGCGAACAACACTTACTTCAGCTACGATCGATTCAGCGATCAATCGGAAAAACTGCGCGAAACTCTGCAAGAAACTCAAGAACACCGCGAACCTCCAAAGAAACCTGCAACTTCCACCAGAAACCACCGCTTCTCCCACGGATAACCAAACGAGCGAAAGAACTCAAACTCCACCGAACAAATCGCGCGTAAACAGCAGAAAACCTCACTTCACCGAACAAAAGTCCAAACGAACGGTGGAAAACGCGAAAACCCCAACAAATCTCAAGCGAACAGCAAACTACGGTTGCACCAGCACACAACCACATAGAAAATCACGAAAACCTCCAAGAACTCACGTTGTGGATGGGAACAGGTTTTACACGACCCCACGGTGGGCGCCTGATGATCCTGCCTGTTGACCAGAGCGTTGGAACCTGCCTCGTCAAAGGATCGACGTGTGCACCGCTTCAAACCTCCGTCCTTCTTCAAGATCTACCTCAAGAACCTGCAAAAGAACAGAGCGGCGCCGCTGCGGCCGATCGCACTCCAACGCCCAAGTCAGTGACCGAACCACCAAATACTAAGAGCAAGAACACTCAAGAAATCTCAAGGAACCGTGCAATGTTCTCTCTCACAGTAAGCTCTAGAACTCGCAAGCGTAAAGAGTATAATCTGAACGTGCGTACCTCAGAAAGTTCGTTGAGAACTCTTATATACCTGGTCACTTTCTCTCTCCTGGCAGTTACAGACCTGGACACGTGGCTCGCATCCAATCGTACACGTGCCATCATCTGGAGCCTCCTTGACTTGGGCGCTGCTTCTGACTCTCTTTTTGGCTAAGTTATTTATGCATGGTACTACCCAGTGCATAGCTAACTTGGGAGCGCGATCTCTACTGGAACTGGCGAGTTAGGGTGCTCTCGTACACCTTCCCTGTGGTCTTGCCGGCCGCCTTTATAATCTGCTCTAGTGATCTCTAATCGCTTGGTCGCCTGAGTTTACATCTGGCGACTTCACCTTCTACTGGGCGATCGCCTGGTATGCTAGAGATCGGAACACGCCAACTTAATAACTGGCGACTTCACGAGCCCCCCGACTTCCTCCTCTTCTGCCAACCTGGCGCCTTGTCAACACGCCTACACTGTAGCTTGGTGCCACGTCATCACTTCCGACTACCAGGACGGTACAATGACTATACAAAACCTTGAAATAATGTTATTTGGATGGAGGAATGGAAGGAAAAATTGTATCAATACTCAACCAAGTGGAGAAATTTGTACAAAGAGCATGGTTTATCTATGCAAAAACATCAAAGGTATGTTTCCAGGGTTGTTTGTTTTCGGATAGGTCAATCTAGTTTTGTCCCCCTGTAATCTAAAATATTATTTTCAAAAGCACTTAGGAAGAGTGGATCTCGATAAAAAATAATAGACTTGGGAGGCCTATGAAGATGACTAATGTCAATAGAGAAATGACTACTTTTACCTGAGGTGCGCTAATATAGAAATTTACATTAGAATTTTATTTATACAAGTGTGATTGTGCTTAGTGGTAGATTAGATACATTATTTATTAAATTTGCATTGCATTGAAAATCAAATAAAACAATATAAAATAGATATGGAGAAGTTACGTGGTAGCTCATTAAAAATATTGCCGAAAGATTTTGTTAAATGTGCTTAAAGAGTATTAACCATAAATGAATTGAAGTGACTATTTTAACAATTTGTTTGTTCTCTTCATTCATTCTTTCTTTATAAAGTTTGTCAGCATCACAAACAGTCATTTGGCAATAAAGAGACAAATGACATGAATACAAAACTATATGAAAACAGAGTTCACTTATTCAGACTAATGTTTGGAAGTCATAGTATGTATGAAATCTGTTAAATAGTTTTGCTTCCTTACTTTGGTATGTATTGCTAAATCCTTGTTTTAGGAAGGAAGAAGTTATGTCTTTTGCAGATCGGTTGTAAGCAGTATGCCTTTCTAGTTGGAGTAAGGGGATATTATGCAATAGGAGCATCCACTTCTTACATTAGAATAAAGAGACTCTTTGGAGGAGTAAATGTGTCATGCAAAGGTTATGTACGTTTTGTTGTTGTTGTTGTGTTCGCGTTATTTTAAGGTGTTGTGCTTTTTTGTAAAGGAGATTTTAAAAAAAGTTCCTATACTTTTGGAGGTTAATGTTTGGTGATCTAGTTATATGTGTATTTTGGTGTTTGATGTGATATTATGTTATGACTATTGCCAAGGGTGAGCTTCTGAGTGTTTTTGGGGTAAGAAATTGTTGATAATTTTGTTACGAGTTTGGGATAGGTTGGATCACCCTTCAAGTTATCTATATTTATTTATTATTTTTTATTGATAAAAAAACAAAACTATACGAAAGAATTTTTTTTGAACAATTAGTAAATAATGAATTGGTTAGCTATGTCGGCTTAGAATTAAAACATTCACCCCACTTCATTCACTATTTAATTGATCAAGATGTAAAATAAAATATACAATGTGAAAAGTGCACTAAACATGGCCAATAATTATCAATTAAGAGTGTCCTCAAACTTAGCCTAAGATGCACTTTTTTAATATAAAGAATATATATTATAACGATTAAATCAATTACACGAAAATGAGTTGATGGCGTAAACTCTAGTTCTCATGCCAATCCTTTATAAAATGTTCAATATTTTCTAACATTATTACTATTAAGAATACAAGATCATGAATCACTTTATAACATTTAGGAAATCATTACTTGCCCACGGGGTATAATGAAGATGTATATAATGTGATGTTTTGTAAAAACGATAAGAAATGTAAGATTTTTTGTGTGAGATAGCACAATGCATAAGATAAAACTAATAAATGTATCAAATGCTGCAAAATAAAATATGTTAAAGATGCACATCAAAATATAGAATTAAAAAGGGTGAGTAATGAAAACTTAAACTTGAATCTGCCAAGAAATAATAAGTTGGGTAGAAAATGAAAACTCTTTGATTTTTTAAAAATGTTTTAGATTAATTTCATGATAAGCATCAAACGAACTCTTAGAAGAATGAAACCTTGTGCCAAGTTATAATTTCTAAAAGAGATAAGTTTTAAATGAGATGTTCAAATAGAGCTCTAACCTATAGAAAATTATACAAAATAATAATAATAATAATAATAATAATAATAATAATAATAATAATAATA
This sequence comes from Phaseolus vulgaris, assembly GCF_000499845.2. NCBI lineage: Eukaryota > Viridiplantae > Streptophyta > Magnoliopsida > Fabales > Fabaceae > Phaseolus > Phaseolus vulgaris. Next base: position 40,265,679 of record NC_023749.2, read on the forward strand.
ATAATAGAGTAAGTAGTAATTTCTGAAAGAGATGAATTTAAATGAAATGTTTGTCGAATGAATGTCTAACGTGTAGAAAACTATACAAAAGAATAATAATAATAATATATTATTATTATTACTATTATTATTATTATTATAATAGAATAAGTACTAGTTGTATGAATGGAAATATTATTATATAGATTTTTGAACCTCAAAGATAAAAACAAAAAATTATAGTTAAGATGTTAAACTATTGTATGTTGAATTGATATAGAATATATAATTAAATGATAATTAAATTTTTATTCTTATGAAAACTGTTAGTATAGTTAATCATAAATATTTTCAAATATAATTCGTTAGATTACATAATATTGTAAAATCTTTAATGTAATATAACCTTTACCTTTCTAGCCTTTCGTTTATTTGTAAGTTCTTTATCTTTGTTTACGCAAAAAACTTAGATTAGAAAAAAAAGAAAATGGCCCATGCAGATCTCGAACAAGGTTAAGTTAAGAAATGTTTTTTTTTTTTGTGTGAATTTGATGAAATAAAAATTAAACAGCCACAAAATTATAAATATCATTAAAGAAAAAACACAATTTTTTTAAGGCTTGCACGAAGAATAAGTATAGATAATTTTCGAGTATCTATAATTAGTGTTTTAAAAATATAAGTAAATAATGAGTCTTGTATTTTTTTAAGGATAAAAAGTTATATATGTAACTGTGGGTTTATGACTCACCTCTACCGTTATCTTGGCATAAATGGGAGGTTAATTGCCACAATCAATTGCAATCAATAGGAGGTTAATTGCCGCAATCAATTGCAATCAATGGGAGGTTAATTGCCGCAATCAATTACAATCAATGGGAGGTTAATTACCATTAATTGTATTTATTATTGTTGTCTCCTAGAACCACTATATATAGTGGCTTCCTTCAAGCAATGTAACACACTACAAACAAGCAACTCACACTTGCTTCCTCTCTCTTCTCATATACTCTCTATTTTTGTTGGGTGTAAGTGTTTAACCCATATAGAGAGGATTTGTTTTAGGGCTCTTTATCTATTAGTCGGAGAGGAATTCATTGTACTCCCAGTATCATTATAGTGAAAGTTTTGGCTCTCTCGCCGGTGGTTTTTTATCTCTATTTAAAGGGGTTTTCCACCTAAAAATTCTGGTATCATTCTCACTTTACTTGTTACTTTAATTTCTCATAATCTTTGGTTGAAATTATCACGCTTCCGCACACGATATCCCTACAAATTGGCATCAGAGCTTTTCGATAATTCAACCAGGATCTATTGTTCAATAATGTCAAAATTGGATATTGAGAAATTTGATGGTAAAATCAGCTTTGCTATCTGGCGAGTCCAGATGCTAGCTGTTCTCACCCAGAATGGTTTAAAGAAAGTTCTGGCAGGTAAAATGATGAGACCAACCACTATGACGGAGGAGCAGTGGGATGAGATGGATGAAAAGGCATTTTCTGCAATCCAGTTATGCTTGTCCCGTGAGGTGTTGCGTGAGGTCATCAACGAGAAAAGTACAGCAGGCATATGGAGTAAATTGGAGTCTTTATACATGACCAAAAGTCTTGCAAACAAACTCCGGTTAAAGGAGCGACTCTTTACACTCCGAATGTCTGAAGGTACTCCCATCCAATCTCACCTTGATGAATTTAATTCCATCATAATTGATTTGGAAAATTTGGATGTTAAAATTGATGATGAGGATAAAGCTGTTCTACTTATTGTTTCTCTACCACCCTCGCATCGACAATTCAAAGAAATTATGTTATACGGTAATTATCTTACCTTAAGCTTTGATGATGTCAAGACTAATTTACTAGCCAAAGAAAAATTTGATACTCAAATTCATTCTGAAAGTTCTGGTGAAGGATTAGTAGTTAGAGGGAGAAACCAAGAGAAATGTAAGAACAATAAGTATAAATCTAGGTCAAAATCTAGAGGCAAGAACTCCAAATATTGTCGTTATTACAAGAAAAAGGGACACGAGATCTCTGACTGTTATAAATTGAAAAATAAGCAAGATAGAGAAGATAATGGAAATGGTAAACAACCAGAAAAATTTGCCGAAGCTAGTATTGTTGAAACTGAATCTGATGGGGATTGTTTTGTAGCTTCCAACACTGAACAAAGGTCTAAAAATGAATGGATTCTTGATTCTGGTTGTACTTTTCACATGTCTTACAATAGAGATTGGTTTACCACATATGAACCTGTTTATAATGGTCTTGTTTTGATGGGAAACGATGCTCAATGCAAAGTTGTTGGTGAAGGAACAATCAAAATCAAGACACATGATGGAATTGTTAGAACTTTAACAGGTGTCAGATATGTCCTTGAGTTGAAACGGAATCTCATTTCCTTAGGCACCCTTGAATCTCATGGGTGTAGATACTCAGCTGAAGGTGGAGTTTTAAAAGTGTCTAAAGGAGCTCTTGTGTTACTAAAGGCAATTCGATGTGATAGTTTGTATGTGCTGCAGGGTTCAACTGTTACAGGTTCTGCAGCTGTTGCCTCACCCAACAAAGATAACACCAAGTTGTGGCATATGAGATTAGGCCACATGAGTGAGAAGGGAATTCTAATCCTCAAGAAGAAGGGTCACCTTGGTAACCACTGTACGGGAAAGGTTGATTTTTGTGAACATTGCATTTTTGGTAAGCAGAAAAAGGTTAGTTTTTCTAAAGCCATACACAGAACCAAAGGTACTTTGGATTATATTCATTCGGATCTTTGGGGTCCTTCAAAAGTTCCCTCCAAAGGTAAATGTCGTTATATGATGACAATTATTGATGACTTCTCACGAAAACTGTGGGTGTATTTCCTTAAACATAAGAATGAAGCATTTTCCACTTTTAAAGAGTGGAAATTATTGATTGAGAATCAGACTGGCAAGAAGATAAAGAGGTTAAGGACAGACAATGGCCTTGAGTTCTGTTCGAATGAATTCAATAATTTCTGCAAGAAGGAAGGCATTTCCAGACACTTCACCATCCCAAGTACTCCACAACAGAACGGGATTGCAGAAAGAATGAATAGAACTATCCTGGAGAGAGTTCGTTGCATGTTCTCTCATTCTGGTTTGAGCAAATCTTTTTGGGCTGAAGCGGCTTCAACGGCATGTTATCTGATAAATCGCTCTCCTAAGAGACCAATTGATTGCAACATTCCAGAAGAAGTTTGGTCAGGTAACCATGTTGATTATTCTAATCTTAAAATATTTGGTTGCCCTGCTTATTCTCATGTAAACGAGGGAAAATTAGAACCTCATGCTAAGAAGTGCATTTTCTAGGGTTATGGCTCAGGGGTTAAAGGCTATCGTTTATATGACCCAGAATCTCATAAAGTAATTCATAGTCGAAATGTGACCTTTAATGAAAATGCTATGCTTTCTTCTGCAAAAGATACTGTTATTTCCTCAATTGATACAGGTGACCAGGAAGATGCTCGAGAGAAGGTGGAGTTTGAGATTAAAACACCCGCTCATGAGGAAGACGTTCCCAATTCCTCCAGTACTCAAGGTGATCAAGTCACCGTTACTGATGGTACAAATGAACATTTGAGTCCACATGAGCAATGTCCACCTAAACGACGAGGATTACCACAGCCATGGTCTATGGCTCAAGAACTTCCACAACAGAGACCAAGAAAACCGACTCAAAGATTAATTACAGAATCAGCCAACATTGCTTATGCTTTAACTATTGCACAAGAGATGGGTGAAGAAGGTGAACCCAAGAATTACTCTGAAGCTATCTCTGGTGACGACTCAACAAAGTGGATTGCTGCTATGCAAGAAGAAGTTGAGTCTTCTCAAAAACGAAACATGGGAATTGGTGAAGTTACCAGAAAGAAAATGAGTCATTAGTTGCAAGTGGATCTTTAAGAGAAAAGAAGGGATCCCTGGTGTTGAGAGTACAAGGAATAAAGCAAGATTTGTTGTAAGAGGTTTTGATCAAGAGAAAGGTATTGACTTTAATGAAGTTTTTTCTCCTGTTGTTCGTCATACTTCAATACGTATATTACTTGCTTTAGTTGCCTTGTATGATTTGGAGCTGGAACAGTTAGATGTGAAAACTGCTTTTCTTCATGGTAATCTTGAGGAAGAGATTTACATCCAGCAGCCTGAGGGCTTCGTTGTTCCTGGAAAGGAGGACCATGTATGTCGTTTGAAGAAATCTCTATACGGCTTGAAGCAATCACCAAGACAATGGTATAAGAGGTTTGATTCTTTCATGATTGGACATGGATACTCCAGAAGTAGCTATGATAACTGTGTTTATTTTCAAAAGACATCTGATGGGTCTTTTGTATACTTGTTGCTATATGTTGATGACATGTTGATTGCTGCAAGAGATAAATTTTTAGTTAACAAGTTAAAGGCTCAGCTTAGCAGTGAATTTGATATGAAGGACTTAGGTCCTGCCAAGAAAATTTTGGGAATGGAGATCAACAGAGACCGTCAAGCTGGAAAACTTTTTCTATCACAAAAGAAGTATGTTCTTAAGATGCTTGACAAATTTGGAATGCGAGATTGCAAAGCTGTTAATACTCCAATTGCCGCCCACTTCAAGTTGTCATCAGATCAGTGTCCAAAATCAGACGAGGACAAAAGACGCATGTCACATGTCCCGTATTCAAATGCAATTGGAAGTCTCATGTATGCAATGGTATGTACTAGACCTGATTTAGCTTATGCTGTTAGCATTGTTAGCAGGTTCATGCATAATCCAGGCAAGGCACACTGGGAAGCCGTTAAATGGATATTTCGTTATCTGAAAGGTTATCCAGATCTTGGTTTGGTATTTGATCAACATAGAGCCGATCCCGGAGGAGCAGTTGGCTATGTTGATGCTGACTATGGTGGTGATTTAGATCGGAGAAGGTCACTTTCAGCTTACATCTTTACCCTATGTGGGTCTGCTATCAGTTGGTATTCTTCACTTCAAGCAATTGCGGTTTTGTCCACCACTGAAGCAGAATATATTGCTGCTACAGAAGGTATGAAAGAGGCTATATGGCTTCGAGGCTTGGTAAGTGAACTTGGTCTTCAACAAGATGTTCTTGTTATATTTTGTGATAGTCAGAGTGCTGTCCACTTGACCAGGAACAGTAAGTATCACTCAAGGACCAAGCACATTGAAATCAAACACCATTTTATCCGAGACATTGTTGATACAGGAGATATAATTGTTGAAAAAATTCATACGACCGAAAATCCTGCAGACATGTTGACCAAGCCACTTCCATCGGCTAAGTTCGATCATTGCCTGAACTTACCTGGTATTATCCATACTTAATCAAGGCTTCATGGCGAGAGAGTGTTCCAGTCAAAGGCAAGTCAAGGTGGAGATTTGTGGGTTTATGACTCACCTTTACCGTTATCTTGGCATAAATGGGAGGTTAATTGCCACAATCAATTGCAATCAATAGGAGGTTAATTGCCGCAATCAATTGCAATCAATGGGAGGTTAATTGCCGCAATCAATTACAATCAATGGGAGGTTAATTACCATTAATTGTATTTATTATTGTTGTCTCCTAGAACCACTATATATAGTGGCTTCCTTCAAGCAATGTAACACACTACAAACAAGCAACTCACACTTGCTTCCTCTCTCTTCTCATATACACTCTATTTTTGTTCTTGGGTGTAAGTGTTTAACCCATATAGAGAGGATTTGTTTTAGGGCTCTTTATCTATTAGTCGGAGAGGAATCCATTGTACTCCCAGTATCATTATAGTGAAAGTTTTGGCTCTCTCGCCGGTGGTTTTTTACCTCTATTTAAAGGGGTTTTCCACCTAAAAATTCTGGTATCATTCTCACTTTACTTGTTACTTTAATTTCTCATAATCTTTGGTTGAAATTATCACGCTTCCGCACACGATATCCCTACAGTAACACTTAAATTTTGTGTAACGTCAGGAAGATGATTAACAAATTACTCAAATTATGTAAGGTTTATTTATAACAATTCAATTCAATTAATTTTTATGTATTTCTCATTTCTAATCTTTATCAAGTTTTTATTTACCGTAACCTCGTGATTAAAAAAACAGAATTTACGTTATTCGTATTTTTTTTTTTATTATCATTTTATTCATTTAAATTTCTAATTTGACCCAAATTGAAATCTCAAATATAAATATTGATTTTAAACGCTTTAAAATTTTAGAAAGTTAATTTTGAGCATTCAAGTAATTATTTAAAAAAAATAGTTAAAATAATTAAAATCATATAAGCTTTATCGTTAAATATAATAAAATTAAGTGTCCATTATATTCAACAGAAAAATATTTTTGTGTGTTTTTATCCCTTTTCAGGTAATAGGAATATTTTAAGAACTTATAGAATAAACCAAAAACATAATATTTTTCCAAATTTAATTGATTTTTTTAGTTTTTTATTCGAATAAAAAATAGTTTTACTTTTTAGTACACATACTCTTATTGTAAATATTTTTGAATTAGTTTCTTAAATAGGTTTAAAGCATAAACAAATTAAAAGACGGTAAATCCAAACTTTCTATTTTGGGTGTCTATAAAAAAATAAGATATTACAAAATTTAAATTTTACTATTTCAAGTATCGAAGGATAAATTTGAAAAACTATATAAAGAGATTGAAGGTGAAAAATAAAGCAAGACAAGTCAGGTGATTTGTTGTAAATACAAGAGATAATGAAAATTTAATCAAGTTGTTAGACTGCCTAGTCTTTCAGATTTAGTATTAAACAATTGTAATTCTTCACATTGTGAAATTATCCCCTTGTGATCTTTCTTTGTGCTTTGTTTGGGAGTATTCTTTGTTTTATTGAGAGTTCTTAATCTCAATGGGAGGTTAAGAAGATATAACCTGAAGAGATGTAAATACTCATGTGACCAAGAGAGGTATGAATACTCATTATAGCCTAGAGAGGTGAGAATACTCATTGTAACCTGGAGGGGTGAGAATACTCGTTGTAACCAAGTGTGTTAGTTAGTGGAAGCTCTTAAGCAATTGGCTTAATAGGACTGGATATAGCTCGTGTTTGGGTGAACCAGGATAATTTATTGTGTGTTGTTCTCTCTTTTATTCTTTATAGTGACTTTTCTTTGTTGTTTATTTTATTTTGACTTAATTAGACGGTTTGCCTAGATGATTTTGATTGATAATTTGATTGGACAATCTATTACACATTCTATCTTTATCCACTGCAAAAAGAGTTCAAGCTTAATTTAACTCCCCCTTCTAGAGCTACATGCACCTATAGATGGGGGCATTATTCAACTTCTACTACCCTTGAGAGTGTATTCCTTTTTCTTGCAATGCAAATAAAAAGATGAGACAACCAAAAAGTGTAGGTAGAGATTTGTATAAGCATAAAAATTGATAAAAACAACCTTCCAAGACGCATCCAATCAACTGGCATGAAACTGCATTAAGTCCTCCTCAGTTATCTGATACTTGACACATAGACAATTATCTTTATGTTTTTTGAACATGTACTCTCATGTCAAGAAAGTCTATTAAAATCCCTTCATTTGGTGGCAATTGTATGTCAAAACTTTGCTATAAAATTTTTTTAAATTTTAATCAATTCAGAATGTTAGATAATAACCAAAATAACTAATAAGGTGTTAACATAAAATGGTGCAATGCCCGAATATCATGTCACATGACGTTTTTCTCTCTCTTCAACCTCATCCCATGATGAAATGACAATAAATCCATGTTATTGAGCTATTAGTTCCAAATAGTTGTTAAACTTAGTAGCATTATCTAACGAGAGGATTTATGTCAACCTGCATGCATCCTCTCCTTATAAATTTGTCCTGACTTGAGCCAACCAGGTCACAAATCTACTTGGTTTGCTATTTACACTTCTAGATTTGGAGTTCGTTGTAACCTTGAAAATTAACAATCTTAGTAATTCATTTCACAAAATACATCTTACTTTTACTATCAATCTAAATTTTTCCTATAATTTTCTTAAAATATATAAATAAACTAATACTTTAGTTTCTAAATTTATAAACAAACTAATGACTTTTCTAATTAAGTCACTTTTAAGAACTAAAATAATTTTTTTTCTAAGATCCCATAATTTATTCCACCTATAATTTTTTATTCTTGAGTTTTAAATTTAAATTTAAAATATTTAATAAACATTCTAATAAAATAATTATTAATTAATTTAAATGTTCAAATTTTCAAATTCATAAATATAAAACGAATTTTACATTAAGTGACCTTATATAGTCAAATGTAATTTTTAAATTTTACATCAAATTATAAAAAAATTAACTTAAAAAGTTTATTTTAATTATAAAAAGACCACTACACATCTTTACATAAACTTAAGAAATCCCAACTTTGACTAGTGAATTGAATCATAAGAAAACTGAAATAAATAAAAAATTACTTTTGTATTGGACAGAGCGCTCGGGGCTCATTGTTTGGATGTCGGATCTCTGTGCGTGGAGTAGACAGGTCAGCTCGGCAGTTGGGCCAGTAAAATGGGCCATGTGATTGGACCCAGTTTGGTCAGTAAACTCATTTTGGTATAAGTGAAGTAACTTTTTATACGTAAATATAAGACTATTAATAAAGGGTATTTATGGACCTAAGGGTATGTTTAATGTGATTGGAGTCTAGGTCAAGTAAATGTTTTCTTTTAGCCTAAGCTTGTGTGTTCTAGGGCATATAGTGGCTAGGTTGCATGTACAGCGAAAGATAACGTTTAACCATGAGTAGGTTGCCCATGTAAGCAGAATGTTGCCCTGATGTTGCGCATGAGTTGTTGCCTTATTGGCAGGTA